>NW_020229297.1:35000-353248 GCF_003227725.1 Camponotus floridanus
GAAAAAATATTTAGAAGATTTTATAAAGATATATAAAGTACTAGTAGAGTTCAAAATAAATGAATAAATTTATGTATACATATATGCATGATGCATATATATGCTTCATAAATACAAAGACACGTACGTATATAAGTCTAATAATGTTCAAATTATTTCTTTCCCAACATTAAATTAAAGAGAGAAATATTCCAGTAATAAATAAAAAAAAATCGTATTTTTTATATAAACAACTAACTATCTACAAAAAAGATTATCGAAGATAAAGTAGAAACTTTTGTAGAAAGTTTTATCAAAAATTAATTTCAGAATTTAATATATTCCGCATTCTCACTCTGTATACGCGCAAACTTAACAAATTGATTTCAAATAGCTTCGCACGAAGCAGAAACTGGATCGCATCGAGTTATTCCCGCAGCCGCGAGAATTATTGTCCCGGGTTAATTACCGTGGGAACATTACGCGGTACGCGGAAGTTAATAAAAACTTTCGGAGCGCGAATATAAACGCAGCTTGCCACGCGAAAGTATGACGCGTAAATACATTACAATTTTCCGCGTTTCGCATCCAATTTATTTATTATTGACCGGTGCTGGTATTAATGCCCGCGTTATGTTTATTCATCAGTAAATTATCGGGCGAGCGTCCAATTTATTTTTCGTGTGCGATACATCTCTCTCTGCTATATATTCTTATTTAATTACCACGACTCATATCCCAGCTCAATAAAACATCAAGTCATTGAAAAAAATATTCTTTCAGCATTCGACATCGATGATTACTCGCTTTTTTGGGTCAATTAGAATAAATGATGCATTACTTAAATTAACTTGATATTTTAAATTATTGAATATTTCACATAAAATCAACATATAGCTTCACATAAATGAAATAAATAATATGTTAAATTTAGATGCGAGGATTTGAGATTTCTTTCGCTTTCTCGTCTTTGCCATCTTAATGCGAAACAGAGAAAATATCTAGAAGAAAGTTCCTATTAATTCTAATTTATTAGTTCTAATTTACCGTATTTTTGTGTGATAAATTTAAAAATGACGTTACTAAAAACTCTCAGTACAATTTTACATGAGCGATCGTACGAAAGAACCATTATTAATGGTACGCCTAAATTATGTCCGGGAAAAGTTCAGGTGTGCAAACAAGCCCGCGGCGAAAATTGCCAAAAGCCCGGTGCAGCGCATTGCAGGATTTAATCCTTCTCCCGACGGCGATTTCGTTGATTTTCAAAACGCGAAACGACACGTTGCCCCTCGGGGCGAGGCACGCCCATGAGAAGTAAGATGGATCTGTCGATACATCGCCTGAAAGCGCGCAGCTCTCGATTTTCAGTTACGGCGATTGCGTTTTTAAACATCGGCCCGGCTGACAGTATTTGCGTCGCCGTAAGCGAGAAGAATTTTATTTGCGCGCGCTGTATCGTTTCTATCTTTCTCTTCCTCAAAATAGAAACTATTGGGGATGTAAAAGTGAGCGGTTTAACGCGTGTCCGATTTTCAAAATAAAGTGGAATGCGCTTCGTACATGTTGTTGCGAAACGTTTGCCGAATAGATCTGATTGAGGTATGTAAGAATGTAAGAATGGCATGTGAATCAAATTGTGGGGATGCGTGCGTCTCGAAACAGTACGCGGTCTGGGCTGCATCTCATCGATACATTTAATAAACAAAAAAAGAATTGTTGAAATTTAGAAGAAACGCGCGATTGTCAAAAGCGGATTTCCTTTGCGCAACGAAGTCAGGCGAAGGGGCCCTTTGAAATTTGGATTATTCGTCAACGGCGTTGAGTGGGCAAGCGTTTCGTCGGCTTCTCCGATTTCAATCGTCTAACCGCTTTCAACCTATACTTTGATCCCGCACGCCCAGTAGTGCGACAATAAAACGTAAAAAAATATGAAAAATGAATCATTACGAAAGCAGAATCCTTCTAGATTCGCCGATTCTTCTAAAACTACGAGTATAAAAACTATTAATTCCGTATTAAGTGGACGAATAAATAATATTTTATTAATATCGAGGAATATGTTTGTTCATATTTTTATTTTTAATTTATAAAAATGTGTTTAATATGATGAGAAATAAGGAAAAGCAGTTTTACATTTTAGAGAATACAATGTGTGTTTCATCGCACAGATATATGTTAACGTCAATCAGTTAAAAATGGAGAAGTCGTTACACGCATGGTTTGCCAACAAATTACGCCGCGATTATGATAACGATTATCATTCGGTAATTGACTGTTTCACGCACGTAGAATAAATTATTATGAGCGGTGAAGCATATCGGGACGCACATTGCTATATTTATATTTTGACCGCAAAGCTGTACAATTAATAGAGACCATTAAAATTCAATCGCGATCATTTAAATTTACAATGGTGAGATAGAATGAATAAAACTCATTGTAAGTAACGTACTAACGCACTCGCGGGCAGAAAAGCAGAAACTACGCGCGCCTGCAGCATCCATCCATTCAGCTGATGACGGTATAATTACGCAGTTCACAATTAGACGAGGATTATATTAATCATTGGTTGGCGATTAAAAAGCTTAAGTTCGCCGATGCTCATCACGATGTTTTGCAAAATAACGATTTGTTTAAAATGACCGAAGCATTGATTACCGCCGAGCTCTCGCCCCGCACTTTCGCCCATTTATAATTAATTCTTATAGCGGCGACGCGCGCGCGTTGTCGTATTTAAATTATAAATCGCCAGCACAGCCGTGCAGTTAATCGCCAGCATTAAAATTCAATTGAGTGTGGGAAGGGACGAAGTTAATGGGACGCTCTGTATGCGCGCACATGCACATTCATGACGTGCGTGCACCGCGCAACACACGCATAAACGGACGCTCTCGCACGTAACGGGAGCCTCTAGGAAACATAAGGGATCTGATAGGCTTCATAGAGTGCCGCGAGGCTTTGATTGGTCAGCCGGCACGTGCACACGCGCATAAAGCGGTATATACGGCTGGTTGCATTACTAATTCTCTCCCGGCTTTGGGCTTATCTATCGTATCCCTTCTCCCACGTGGAGCCCATCTCAATCCAGGTCCTGCGTCCATCTGGGGCAAATTCGACCATAGTCTCATCGCGTTAAGCTCATTACACGCACTCGTTGCGATGAAGCGCGCGGGGCACGTTACATAATTAATTCCGTCGATAATTAACACGCCGAAACGTTTGTACGTAAGCTTGTAAATGCCTCCAAAGATCACCACCGTAAGGAGCGGCTGATAATGTACAGCAATCAGTAACATCCATAATTTTAATGCGAAAAATTTCTTGTTCTCGGAGGAATACGTTTCGTTCTCGAGTAAAATTCAGAACAATCGGATTAAAAGAGATCATTAGTATAATTTGTGATGACGAAGCTTATCTTGCAAATCTGGTTCCACTTCTTTGAGAGATTCTCTCAAACCTTCATTTATAAATTATCCGCACCCGCTACTATATGGTCGCAATTTTCTCAACTCACTTTTTTCCTCTCCGCAAACTTAATTATTACAACTGAAAAGTGGAGACTTTAATATCATTTCTCTGAACATTCCTTTCTCGCAATTCATTCGCGCCTAACTCTATCATTAACGCTATCATCCCATTATGCCTCTTCGTATAGCTTTTATTCACTTTTTCATCATTCGCTAACGGTCTATTTGCACTAACTACCATAGCATATAACGCGCTATTACTATCGCGGTCGCGCAAGAACGCGGCCGCTTATTTTCCTCGTTCGCGATTTCCTCGAGGAAAGGAAAGAATGAGAAAAAACAGCGAAAAGAAGCGCGCAGCTTGTTAGCAGTAACTTGTTACGCGTATGCCACTCCAATAGAAACTAGGAGAAGACTCGCATCTTCGCCTTTTCTTTCGCGAGCACAAAACACGGATGTCGCGCGAAAGGAAGATCCTTCTTCTTTCGCCATCTCATCCCTTTCTTTCTCTCTCTCTCTCTTAGAAAAAAAATATATAGCAAAAGAAAGGATTCGAAATTGATTAAAAAAAGACAATAGCAAGAAGAGAATTTTTGAATAATTTTTCTTAATTTGATATCGCTAACTTTTTCAATCATCCATCAAATCCAAAAAGCCAGATATATTAAATAAAAAAAATTTCCTTCGTCATTTTTCATTGAATTCCAATTTTGAGATTCAAAAAAATATTGAAGTTCCATGATGGAACAACAATTAAAAAGTTAAATTATAACAATATAACCTTGACAAATAAATATGTTAAATTTAAAATTTAATGATATGTAAATATTCCAATTATATAAATAAAAAATAATAAAAATAAAATTATAAATTAAATATAAATTATAAATATATATATATATATATATATATATATATATACATGTGCAAGCAATAACAATTAATATATTATTATATAAAATTAAATATTTTAAGTCTACTGATATTTCATTTTTATTCCCTTAATTCAGCAATAAAACCTGTCATAGTATTAAACGTGATAAACGAATATTTCATTTCAAATGTATTTTCTGATTACATAACATTCGATCTTCATAAAGTTATTTTTCGGTATAATTTATACCATTTCACCATATTCATGATATTCCTACAAGAGATAACGCGCATGAATTTCAATAACAATTAGGATTGGCATAACCAACTGTAATATATGCTAACGATGGATATTTATTACCGGCATGGCGGTGCATTATGTACTTTTGACAGTAACTGTACGCCACTTACGGGGTAAGTATGGACACTGCCAGTATACAGACCCCCTATGAGGCTGACGATCAGGGTAAATATGGCCACTGTAATGGCGCCCAAGCGACATTTCACCCTTGAATGCATTAAATGCGCTATTGCTTGATATTTTTTTTTGCTTTAGATTAAAGATGGGAAAATGCTAGCGTAAGAGAATGGCTGTTAAGAGAAATTTAAAACCGATTTCACATTATATAAAACATTTATAAATGAAAAAATATATATTGTCCAAATATATAATTCTCTCTCTTTCCCTTCCCATACATATATACATACATATAACGTATATAAAAGGATATTAGATAAATATTATACATAAATAATATATATTATCTAAATATTCAAAATTTTTCTTCATTGATAATCGATGCAATATCGTCGTTTAATCACTCGAAATCAATAATAACATATTTCTTTGCGTTAAAAATACGAACAATATAAACGTGAACGTGACGAACGACCGACAGTTTAAATATAATTTATCGACGAAAAAAAATGTGAAAACTCAGTTTTCGCAAACAGGTATCGCGATTTATTTTCATTGTTAACACCGCGGTGCGAATTGTTTTCATTTCGCAATCAACAATCCAACTATTTTTCTCCTGCAAATAATAATCCGCAAAATCTCAAATAATTTAGATCGAGACATAAAATTATAAATACTAGTATTAAAAAAAGAAAACATTGGAGAAAGTCTTTATATATTTTTTCTTAATTCTTTTACATCGTCATGCAATGATCTAGGTACCTACAAAATCAATTAAGTAAAATTGTGCTACATTAATATTGCTCGCTCTAATAAAATGCGAGAATTGAAGCTCGCATGGAAGAATAATTGAGAATAATTCATATCGCAATTGAATATATCTGAATCTCTCGGCATTCGTACATTTGTGTATCTCGAACTTTCAGGAGCAGGCCTGCTTTTCGATGTCCTCGCGACTATCAACGAAGCTTCGACAAGCCGTGCCTCCATCCAATTAGAAACAAGCCCTAGTCTCAACAACGTCCAGGATCTCGAGATCGATTTTGGCGTCCTCTCGTCATCTCTGGAAGGAACCAGTATGGTAAACCTGTCTCAGTACGGTAGTTTGAGAAACGAAGGGTGCACTCCGAGAAATCGAAAACCCACTTCGGAGTAGAAAGAGAGGGAACCGAGAGAGAGAGACTCGGGAGATAGATGAAAAGGTCCTGCAAAATCCTGTACCAGAATTCTTCGTTCTGCCTCCACCGCGCCCACCTTACCGTGGAAACGAAAACCTTCATAGCGGACAAAGAACAAAAGAGGGAACGAGGCTCGGGCGAGCTTCTCTCATAAAGGCACAAAAGTACATCTTCGAGCTTGAAGAGGCTGCCGACAAGAAAGAAAGAGAGAGAAAAAGAGCGAAACAGAGATGAGGAAAGGAAGACGAGAGAACAAGGTCTTCTATCCTACCACTCGCGGATATCTATTCGGTAAACAGACAGACAGATGGACAGACAATGATGCTCATCGCTCGATGGACAAAAGCGTCTATTGCGTAAACACTCGAACGGGACCTGACCTGGGGGCCTCCGCGTACGAAATAATCGGAGCCGAGGGACAAGAGGGGGGGAAAAACGTAAAATCGTGAGGCACCCTTCGCGCAGCATCCTTCGCTCTCGATCGCAAGGATAAATCAAGCCGCGAGAGAGCCGCTGCTCCGCTCCTCTTACCGATTTCTTTATTCCGGCGTATTGTCAGCGGCGAAGAGATTTCACGGCGACGATAAGATTCACGTGAATCGGAAATCCAATCGTAGAAAAGTAGCGAGAATTTCCGAAATGTGTGAGAGGGCCCACCCGGTTCGCTTGTTTTCCTTGGGATCTGATTTCGATCGAACCGATTTCGATCTGTGGCGCAGTTTTTGAGAATCTTAGAAAGTTTCATGGACAATAAACGAAGGATACATTGTGGATATCCCAAATATACACTTTATAGAAGTTTGTAGAAAAAGTATAATTTTCATCTATGTTTCCAACTCGAGGGGAGGGAGGATTACATAATAATACATATTATGAAATTTAAAGCCCTAAATCTTTTAAATAGGTTTAATGAGATTTTTGAAGATAATATAGAATTATTTTTCTTATAAATTACTTTGTCTAAATCAATAATATTTCTAAATTACAATCTCTTAAATGTCGTCGCGATTGAAATTTGCTTGTATTTTAAAATTGAGGTTTCTTCAGCGGCAGGAATATCTGACAAATATATGACGCAAGTCCTCGACGATTTTTCTGAGCGATCGAATGCGCTCCTGAATTATTTCCTTTCCGAGAGATGCGGAACTCAGCATTTTCATATTATAATTTTATGATTCACGAAGCATAATTCTACCGGATCGCCTAGTCTCCTGCGCGTATATTTAATTAAAGGCATTAGAAGCGATATGTATTGCACGGCAGCTCGGTCGCCGGATTACGCCGCCGCTCCCCTTTTCGCATGTACATGAAAGGATCAACATGTATCTATCCCACGAGACTTTTTGCTCGTCCAGATTTCCCATCGAGATCGTAGGCCCCGGCTACTTCCTCTTCGACTCCCGCGGGAACGGAATATAAGTCGGCAAAATGAAGTCGCGCGGGATTTTTCCCGCGGGAGAAGATTAAAAATTACGCGACACGATTCGCGACCCAAATAGTGTTGAATATACCGTTTTATAAAATTTTTTTCATATTCAAAAATACGATTTAAATATAAGAATGTGACGCATTTAAACATAAGAATATGAAGCTTCGACTTCCAGCTATCAATTGTTAATTGTTAATTCTCAATTCTTAATTCTGAACATACTTTCTCGATTTTAATTTAAAAAATCATAGATTAAAAATATATATTAATTCTTTAGGGATAATACAATTGCAACACAGATTGCGAGTATAATTAAGGCGAAAACTTGAAGATCTAAATAGCTCGATTCTTTCTTTTTTTTATGCACTCTTGACCGTTACTTGAAAAACTCATCAAACTCACTCTTTCATTTTGCTCCTAAGTTAAACATAGCGAAGGATTTAAGTTTATGATTATTTTCATCTACTGATTATAGTATCGCAATTTTCTCTATTAAAAATGTGGCTAATTTTCGATCAAATGTTTACATAATACATAAAAACAATACAGATTGTTATAGAAAAATATTCTATTAATTCTATATATTTCTAAAATATATTTAATATTTTGTAAAAATTATATATTCACACAGCACTCTTCGTAGGCTATAAAAAAAAAGAAAATTAAATTATATATGTATATATAAACTTTATTTATCCTCTTTCAATAAATACAACATTTTTATAGCTCTGTATAAATCCTGACTCATAAGACTATCCTCGCCTTGGCACAACCTTTTATTAATTTTCCTCAAGATTCACAAATTAATTCTTTTAGTGATATTCTTTCGAAATATTCAGATGAGGAGCATCTCGATTGATCTCCCCATCGGGGCCCATCAACGCGGTCGAATGAATTCAAAGCGCCGCGCCGCTTCTTAATGACTCGGCTTCTCGCATATTTTACGTTTTACACAGCGCGTCCATACACGGCGCGCGCGCGCGTGCGGAGCTTCGTTATCTCAAGAAGATCCTTCATCCCGGATTACAAACGACAAAGGAATAAATTGTTTTCGAGAAATCTGCCGGGCACACGGATCGGAGCCCACGCTAATAGCGCTCTCTACTCTCTCGGCTCTCTCCTCATTCATCCCTTCGCCTTTCTCGGAGGGTAGCGCGAACAAGTAGTACCCTCTCCGTTAGAGGTAACTCACCCTCTCTTCTCCGAGTACTCCCCCCATCCTATTTTACTTCTCTTTCTCTCTTTCTCCCGTTTTCTCTCACTTCCTCTCCTTTTATTTCTCTCTCTGTTCCTCTTCTTTAGAAAACAGAAGCGAATGGAGACCAGTACTCATAGTGAAGCAGCAAGAGCAAGTGTGTACGAGCTGAAAGAAGGGAGAGAACTGCATAGAAAGGTGTAGAGGAAGAGGACAGGAAAGGACTAGAAAGAGAGCTAGAGTGCACCGAGTCGTGCATGTGTATCGTGGCGCGACACGCACGTGTGTACATATCAGCGGAAGCATACAGAAGCTTCGTCTCTTCTCGACGACGAGACATGGAGCAAAGGAGAGATAGAGAGAGAGATGGAAGAGAGAGAAGCAGGAAGGAAAAGAGAAGAACGAGAGAGAGAGAGAGAGAGAAAGGAAAAGGGAAAGGGAGAGAGAATCTCTTCGAAGACTCATGGGTATAGGTGAACCTCTATAGAAGGTCCGATGGGCGTGGTGCTTGTGACGGTTTTCGCCCAATGGGAATTCAGGATTCCCCTGGCTAGAAGGACAATGTACATGGGCACTTTGTGTGCGATGGAGACCATCCACCTCCTCGACAAAGAACGTGAAGTCGAATCGGAACGCCGTGTCCCCGAGAAACCAAGAGAGCCGGAGAGCGCAGCCTCTTCCTGGACCATGCATCGGCGGAGGAGAGTGGCGGTAAGTAAACGGGATCGGCGATTGCGATCCAGATTTTACATCGTTCGATATTTGTTTGAAATTTATCATATGATTGACAAATTGTCAACGTCCTGCGATAATTATTCATAATCATTTATCTATTGTTACGAGATCATTTATCTATTGTTACGATATCAATTTCAAGCATTTGTAATATTTTATCATGCCGTTATCGAGACCTTATTTTCTACTGGATATTTCTAGATGTCCATTTCGAATTAAAATCATATAAAGATTAATCAAATCTAATCACACACATGCATACATATATGAAGATTATTTCTTATATTACTTCGTGCATGTAAAAACTATATAGATAACTTTTATCTCCCTATACGATCATACATATTATAATGATAATTGAGAAACCAATATCAAGTACTCTATCCTGCAAAGCAAACTTTGCGGATTTTCATGTTGCAATTTGCGTATCACCGTTTATGACTGCGCTGTTGTGAATAAAAGTTGAAGAAGAAAATAAAGTACGAAGCGCGGAAAGGGAAAGTAGTTTTACAAAGTACGATTCGATATACAACTCTTTATCATGATGAGAGCTTCGATTTTAAGGAAATTCTTACAACGGTTCTATTTAGCCTTACTTACTCAATCCTTACTTAATCGTTATCATTATTCGTTATTCGTTATCATTACTTAATATAATAAGTTAAACGCTCAGTCGTTAACTCTACATATTACATATTGTATTAAAAAAAGATTGTAATCGTGCACAATTAAAGTTCGCTAAAATCGGCCCGTGAAAAAAATTACGATTGATGACGCATAAATACAGTCGGCCTCTCGAAAGAGGATTCGCTCTGACTCGTGAGATCGATACCGGGTACTCGCGGTAAATTCTCCTCTTCGTCTACGTCGCAAGGCACGCATTTCTCCCACATTGGTCTACTACTTCTCTTTGTGTAAAAAATCCATCACCACCCACGACGGAAGACGATCGTTTCGCCGTGACACAGAGCGGCCAAACGAGATGTGGACCGAGAGAAAAAGAGAGGCTGCAGAGAACGACGCACCGCTACCGCGAAAGGGATAGGAATAGTTGGGGAGGCAGGGAGGAAGAGAAGCCGTACGATGTACTGGTGGTCTCATTAAACGCAGCCTCGTATAACGCGACTACGTAATGAGAATCGGTTAATTAGAGCCGCGACGCGAGGCGGTTTCGTCTGGTACACACGAAGAGCATCACTGTATGCATACATACCCGCCTTACGTTCCCATATAATAGGGGCGTGGGCATATGTGCGCATAAAGTGTCAGAGAACGAAGACCCATCGAAAAGTGAAAAGAGGAGTCGACGAGAAGGCGGCAAAGTCGAGGGGAAGATAGTATATGACAATAAAAAATATGTCGCGTATAATTGGGAAATGATGTCGTTTTTCATCGTGTTTTTATATTTCCGCACATTTATTAAAGTTGTTATTCGCAAACATTATCATTGTATTCAAGAATGTATTAATATTCATATCGAACTTGTTTTCACGTTCCCAAATGAATATCTCTTATATATGTCACTCTAAATATTTTTAAAAATATACGATGTGGATATGTCCCTTAACATATTTGTTAGCAGGAAAAAAATTAAATTTATTTCTTCTATTAAATTAAGTAATTAAATTAATTTCTTCTATTAAATTAAATATTATTTTTTTTTAATGGAATATTTTATCTTCTTTAAATGCCTTTTACGTCTCGTCATTTATGTACAAATTCGACGAATACATCAGCAAATGCATAGCAATTCGGTAGAGATGAGAGGAAACGGTATAAGCATCACGAGGAAGGATCCTCCTCATCGTCTTCGTCGATGAAATGTCGCATGAAGAGCGCATTGACGCGGATTCCCGGCATTGTTTTCTACATCGCAGGCCCACGAATGGAAGCCCAAGCACGAAAGCCCACACCCGCTTCATTCCGCTCTCGCTTCCTTTCGTATCCATTCGCTTCCAGGCGCATTTTTAATTTCGCATTGTCGTCGTCGTCGTCGTCGTCGTCGTCGTCGTCGCGAGAGTCACATTGCACCCGCCCATGACGAGAAGTCATTTCGATCTCCTTCTCATCCTTACACTTCCCCTACTGTCTACGACAGTTACATCATGAATATTTCTATCATATGGCGAACGAAGATTATATTATAACCATGCATCTCGTCATCGCTCTGTCACTTGCCACTACTATTGCTCCAATTTCCCTGATCGTTAAATATTCGATAATTTCGGAGTAATTTGATATTCTGAATAATTTTGCAGGTTCTTCCATATTGATTAAGGAGACCTACTTTTTCTATAAATTATGTCACGACCATATTTGCGTAATAAAAACAATACAAATAATCTATTCGGTTATATATAAATAATTTCAAACAATAAAGAAGTCCTGTAGTTATATGTGTAAGTGTACGTTTTGTTTTTCTTACTATCTAACTTAATGCATAATGGATTTTATATGAATAATTAAGAAATGTAAACACTTTTATTCGTTTCGTTTTTAAAATATGGTAATGCGTGCAATAATTTCGCATCAATATGTACAATTGCAACAAAACCCTTTAACCAACAAGAAATGTCTGTTTGATGATGAATATCATCTATGATGAATAAAGAAGATAAAAAACGATAAATGTTTTTAAAGACTTCACGAGTTCGTTAATGCATTCCGCGACGAAGTGGAAGAAGATGCAAATATAGAATAAATACAAGAAAGAAAGACATTGTTATTCGAGCATAAGCGATATTCTTTCTCTTTTTTTTCCTTTTATTCTCTCTTTAAAAAACAATACCGAGATAGAACAATATGATTAGATTTCTCTTATAACATTATCACTACGTTTCGCTCTTAATAGAGTGAGTAAAAATAAGAAAGAATAATAATATTGCAAGTTTTTCATTGAGTTCTTCACTCTATTCTTTCCTTTCTTAACTTATGATAATTTAGGTGATCTATAGGTGAATTACAGGACCGTAAATACAGTTAAAAATTCAATATTGTCATGAAAAATATATATATTTTTTATACGATTATTATGTATGAGTTTTCTCTTTTTTTCAAGCCACCCGGTATAGCGGGTTTGTGTCTCAGCTAGATCCTATTCCAGACATTTCCGGCATTTGTTCGCAGATGGAGCCACGAAGCCCATCGTTCTTGCAAAAACCAAACGGAGATTATTGCTTGATTATAATTAATCGCATGCCGAATGAGTTGATTTTAATTCGCAAAAACGCTCGAGTGTGAGAAATAGGGGGGACAATTCCGAGAAAAATTACAACACAGTAACAATAGTAACAATAATCGAGTGAAGAGGCTACGGGTTCTGTATGTGCGTGGACGACTACCGTGGTCGGCGGCGTTCGTAATGACCAATTAAGAGAATTAAGAGTCATTAATTAGCATTCACTTCCTTCCCGGCCAGCTGACGCGCGCGCAACGAGAAATTCTTTGCGCTTGTGGGCGCATTATTGGCTGAATGCCTTCTCGGTACTCTCGTTTAAGCCGAGGCCGATTCGAACACCGCCTTCGGACTTCCGCTTCAAGCTTCAATAAATCCGACCTTTTTGCCTAAACGCTAGTCGGGAATACTCTCACCTCGTTTATGTGTAATTTCACGCGTCGGTTAGCTCACACTTTGGCAAAAAAAAAAAAAGATTGTCCTAGCGCGCCGGTGAAGACCGTGCGACCAGAATTCCCGTGAAATTAACGGAGAGTTAATTTAATTAATTTGAATTTTTCGAGAATTATATCTCTTACATGGATAATAATTCGCAATGAATAATAATTCCTCGTCCACAACTATAAAATTAATAAATGTGATCTAATTTAAAAAATATTATCTATTACGTACATGATGTCTATAAAAATCGAGAAAAAAATTTTTATCGAATATATTATAAAATATATTATAAAATCTTTATTTTATATTTTTATTTGCAATTTCGCCACATTAGAATTTACATTTAAATTAAAAATTTAATCTCAAAGATATGAAAAAAATATAGATTACAGCTGCCAAAAATTTCACGATATATTCCTGCATTCTGTCACATTTATATTTATGATTAATGATATATACATGCGTTATGTTCGCAAATTGTACTATTACATACAGCGATATTTTACTGTGAAGTCGCATAACAGTTCGACAAATACGTTATTAATGTAACAACGAAGAAATTATGGTTGCATCCGCTGATAAACGTTACGCACACTCGATTGCACGCGTCGAGATCCCATACACCGTAAGGAGAAAAGGAAGCGGAGTTGGGAGTACGAAGCAGAGGACACGGTCGCGTAATCTACGTATGCAGGAATAAAGAGAGACAAGGGAACAGAAAGAGAAAGAGCAAGATAAGAAGAAGGAGAGAAAACGCACATGTGTGCGTATGTGTAACAGGGGGAATGAAGAGGGAGGAGGGCGGCATCCTTTGATCTTGCACGCACACACGAGCCGCGCGGGGCAAAAAGGACACGCACGTATCTTCCGCAAAAAGACCCGTACATATTCATGATCGGCGCACATGCACGCACGCACACAGACGGCTTTTGTTTAACGCCGTGCGCACGCATATTGTTTGTGCGTATGCACGCTATAAATTTGTATACCCAGAAGCTAAAGAAGTGCACGCGATGCAGAATGCGCGGGAGTTTCCGCACTTAACTAAAAGCGTTCGAGAGTACATCTCTCCCTTTTCCCCCTGTCATCTTATTGCCCTATCTATATTTACTTCCGCTCCTGCATTCTCTTTTTATATCTGTATATCGGACGATGAAAGATAGGAAATACCGACGATGAAGAGAAACACGAGAGACGTTATCGGACATCAAATTTGTGTATTATATAAGTCATAGAAATAGTGGTGTTTCTCATTTTTTTTTTTATAAAAATAAATCTCGAGGAAAGATAATATTAAATTCCTATATAAGATCCTCAAATAATGTGGAAAATATAAAGATAATACATCTTATCTATAAAAAAAAATATTTTATAAAGCAAAATAATATTTCTTTTTCTCCCGATAACACGACATTGTAAAACATATGTAAAAGATGTCAGTTTATTTTTATTTAAAGCTACCGCGGCTAATAACCTTTGTGTGTATTGCTATATTAATTTCTATCGACTTTATTCGATTGAAAATGCTAAATATCGTATAAAAAAATAACGGATAACCCGAACTTTATTTTAAAAGAGGCGACGACGAGGTTTGTTGGCGTCGATTGGCGAAACGGTGGCAAGCGATTCCCGACACGCCCGGGGGCGCCTGGCGCCCGCGATTTACCTGCGAGAAACATTTCCGCCCGAAAAGCACCCATGCCGCTGGGGCCCTACACGATCGATTCCACGTGAATTACATCGGGGAATGCGCGGCCGAATTCGTTGAACGAGCGTGTTCCGCGAGTTCGCGATTGCTTCAAATTATCCGGCGCTAAGAGAGATCAATGTGATTTATTTACCGTTTTTATCAGCGTCTATTAAAATTGGCAGCTTCAAATTTGTGTAAAATATACACATAATATATAAAAATTATGAGAAAATTATTTATTTTATATATAATATTTATATGTAGCATTATATAATGATAAAAACAACGTAAAATGCTAAAGACGTTAAAAATTCACAGGACATAGATTGAAAATGATAAAAAAATCCGAAAAAAATCTACGGCACTATATTGCTTTTTAAAATATTATGAAAGGAAAAGCAACAGATACAATATCAACGAAATGAATTACGAAATGTTTTTGCGAATTTTAATTTGCATACATTTGAAAATTGAATACGCTAACAAAGTCCTAGAAGCCGAGAATTAAAGACTTAGATTATCCATCCTGCAGTCGGAATATCCGGAATCGTTAGCGGGATCCTGGAAATCCTGAAAGGGACGATTCCAGGACGCTGGGCGGTCTTGCCGAGCATGTGGAATTATGTAAGATCGCGGGTCGTCTGGAATTCGCAAGGGCGGCGCTTTTTGAATCGCGAATCCTTTCTCAGAAGAAAGAGAATCGTTGTCGCGCTCCTATCGACCGCACTGTGCAATCGCGAATATTGGATCGCGAGCCCTTAATATTTGCGATAATAATTCAATGTTTCAAAAATGGAAAAAAATACGCGACACTTATATTATTTAATTTCTTCAATATCTCAAATATAAAAATTCTCCATTTCCTTTGAAATTTACTCGGGAAGAGGTGATAATTATAAGATATCGATTGTATTATATTCCTATAATTTAGATATTACTCCATCATTTTTTTTCATTACAAAAATCAACGACAACTCGTGCACCGAGATACCAGATGAAATGTAAGAATAATTTTCTGATTCTCGCCGATTTGCAGTTACACGAAATCGTGAGATGTAACCGGAAGCAGCCGAGAAGATCGTCGAAACGATCCGCGGTAAAAGCAAGATACAGAGAGAAGGCGCGAGAGAAAGAGGAAGGAGAGCCAATATAAAAGAACGAGCGCGGAAAGGCAGAGGAACGTCGTGGACCACCCGAGAGAGAGGTTCAGGACTGGTTGGGAACTGGCGGCGCACGCCGTACCTTTGGGGGGTCCCTTATCTTATTCGCTTACCCAGGAATCGGCGAGACCTTTCGTTCTCGCGAGAGCTCCACGGCGTCCTATTATCGGTCGGCACTAGGTTCTTGCGTAAAGTTGCATGCACGAGAAGCGTATTCTTCGCCTAACACTATTACACGTTTTGAAATTTTTGAACATCGGTCATAAGGGAAATCAAGCGAGGGGACAAGACTTTTTTTTGCAAAAAGAGAGAAAAAAAGTTAAAAACATTCTTCTTCATCGACTCGCGGCGGAACCGATGGAAATAATCAGGCGGCTCATTAGCGACAAAATCAATTTCGCCTCGGCTTTATTATCGCACCGAGTGTTTTACGACCCGTCGAGTACCTTCGCGATGCGCGCTGGCGCTTCGATAATCCGTTGCTCCGGAATTCGGGACCGAAGTGCATAGCCGTCGAAGGAGGACTCCCATGGAGGAGAAATAAAGGGCGCGGAAAGGGGGTACGAAAAGGGAGATTCTCATTGTGAGAAGGGTATACGTGTACACAGGAGACGTGAGATCCGTTGGACCCGCATGCGGACCTTATTGTGTTCCGAAAGGGCATATACGGTAGGTGCCTTAATGTCGGCACGGATGAAAGCGTGGGCCTTCCTTTGTCTTTCGCTCGCGAAGCTGCCGCAGCAAGTAGCGTGCTCTGCGGGTAGCCCTGCACCATTCCGGAGCTACCGTTCAGGTTTCTCTATCTCTCCTTTCCTCCTCTCGCGCATCTCGCTAATCGCGAAGAGGCTCGTATTATATAAAAGAATCAACGATAAGGAGTTTCGATATTCAATTTCGGAAGATGCATCGCGCGCGTAGCATCATTTATTTTACTCGAGCTGAGATATTCGGGAGACGTGAAAGTTGGAGAAAACATTCAGAAATGAAATTTGACTGAAATAATTTTGTATGAAAATTTTATCAAATCAGTTATCATAAATTGTAGCAATATTTATATGCGCGTAATTAAACAAAATTTATATCAGATCGATGCAGCTCTGCTCCCTTTAAAAAAATTACTCGGACTCTTCCCCTCGCGAGTTGTGCAAGAGCGAAACGACACGATCGGCGAGCTCCTTCTGGGAAGAGTCCACGGCGATGGTACCACGGTTGGTACCTCCGGCATAAAAGGCGGATTCCCCGCGCATTATTAATGTCAGAACGTCACAGAGCACGTAGCTGCATATTCAGTCGGAGTTGCATGCTGAGGCGCAAAGACGATTCGCGGCGACGACGACGACAGGCTGCCACAGGGACACAATATATAATTCCGCGTTCGCCGATAATTATTATGACTTCCCAAGTTTCCTGCCGCACAATGGGTCTCGTCGCTGCCGGTTATTTCGAACTTATCCTTCCCGCGGTCCTCTCTTTCTCTCTCCCCCTGAAGATCCCTCCACGGCCTGTCGCCGCGCGTTGCCGCCGTCTTCTACTAGTAATAAAGTGACATTAGCCAGCATGCGATTCCGCGATAAACTTTCGAAATTTATTCGTCCGACCCTCTCGATGTCCCTCCCTTCCCTTCTTCCACCGAAAGCGGCGCATCACGCTCCTTCGTTCTACGAACGATTTAAGTTTTTCGAATTCTCCGGTAAATGTTGCGTCAAGCTAATCGAGCGCTATGGCTGGCACGTGGAACACGCGGTCTGTGAATCGCATGCGGCCCGCTAAACAAAGTGGCCATACGGGCTCGAGGATGATTCCTCAAGCTTCGCGTTTCCTTTCAACGCCTTAAGCGAATGCAAGTTGATACATATGACTCTTTCTCAGAGAAAGAGAATATTTCCCGTATATCACGACTTTTTTATGTATTTCTAGATGGATTATTTATGGGTTTAAAAAGAAACAAAAATGTTAATGTCGAAGCGAATCTCCAACATCGACGGCAACGACGATATCGATTAAACCGCGACGCCAGAAAATTCTCTATTCCCTTTCGAGGACCTAATTTATGCGGCTCTCCAACGAGGTAAGTTTACAGTTTGGCGGCTAGCAGTACCACTCGACCTCCGGCAGAGCGTGACAACGCCAAGTTTAAAGCATAAAGCAAATTATAACTGGGAAAAGCAGGATGTCGTGCAAAGCGGCACACCTACGCACGCATCCTTGCCATACACACGCGAAAATTCATATCATGACTAATCTCCATCGAGTCGCTCTATTCTGATTTGCTTAATTAGGATGCGCATCGATAAACTAAGAGCAGGTCGTAACTCATAGATAATTATCTACGCATGATGTTCTCTGTCAAAACCTAGAGCAACATATGCGAAATGCTCTTACTCAGATTTTTTAGAAATATATTAATTTTAGCTATGTATTATGTATACAATATTATGTAACTTCTAGATTCTAGACCGAATTAAAATTAGAAGCGATCACATCCCATATTTTTCATTCATCCTGCTCATAACTCATTTTTATTAATTTGCTTTTGTCACGACAAATCGAATATCGATTTAAATTCTACGCCATTGTTGAATCAAAAATCGCATAATATATATACATATAACATTATTCAATAAATAAAGAATGATGCTAATCAACGAAGGAATTATTATTGAATATCATAATTTACCGATCCCCAGTTGCAAAAGAATTGTCATGAAGAAAAAGAATTTTTGCATGGTCGATAATTTTCGGTTTGTAATTGAATTTGTCGGTTTGTAATGCGATGTCACAACGACGAGAATAAAGCCCGGGGAGGACTTGTCTGTAATTTCGGGAGGCGATGACGGTTCGTGCTGTCCTTTCCAGTATACGTCCTAAAGACGTCCTGTCCATCCGTCCTACGTCGTTTTTCGCGTAGGCAGCGAATGCGAAGTTACTCACGCAAATTTGACGTTAACATCGCGGAACATTTAATTCGTCGCTCGTGCAGCTCGAAATGGCACGCGATCGTTCGCCTCATCGAATACTTTGCAACGTTCCAGTTTCATTGTCGCGATGCGCGCTTTAATGTTTTGTAACAAACATGGCTCTCGAATATCAAAGTATCGATAAATTTGGCCAACATATATTGTAAAATCTAGTTATATAAAACCAAATGTTATTTTGTTCGAATCGGATTACATACTATCGAAAAAAATATCTCCACATCTCCACAACGACATTTCGAATTATTCGTACTCGGAAAGTCGTTTCTAGCGAGTAACAAATAATGTCATTTTCATGCGACGTGATTGTTCCTCGATCAATCGACATTCGCCACGATTTCCTAGAATATTAAGATGGGATCGTACGATAAACCACCTCACTCGGCGATTCTAGCTAATTCAGCTGCTCGTTCAGGGGGGCGCAAAAAGGGCTATAATCGCGGAAACGCGTCTCCGTCGAAACTTTCCGGCAAAGTAAGCAATGATCATCGATCGCGTTAATGGTTAATAGATCCTACATTAAGAACAATAACACGACTTTCACAGACAAGGCTGGCCAATAAAATTCTACTCCGACAAATAACGAACGATTAACTTCGATAAACTTGCACGATAAACTTGCACGTTTGTTTGTAAGGAATGTCAATCTAAATTAATATATAATAATCTAAATTAATATACATATATTAATATTACGATATAAAAATCTCGATTCTAAATTTTCACAAAATTTTCACAAAAATGTAAGACTAAATTTTTTTTAATACAATCATCAATTAGAGACCGTTTTACGATGCTTTGCAACCCGTATTTTTGGCAATATTTGTCACAGACACCAATATTTTGTCGCTAGAGGCAAGATAACGCTATCGAACATGTTGCGAAACTGTATTCTCGTCGCATTATCATAACGAAGGACAATTATGTTCGTCCCGTTGTTTTTCGTAGACTGGTACGAGCGAGGACGGGACGAGACATCGCTCATCGCGAAGGTAAATCTAATTGTTTAGAAATTGCACAAATTACGAACAATTAGCTGCATGCACGCGTGCAAGTCGGAATTACCAGCGACTTCAGATCGTAATGATTATTACGACGGTGTTGTGTGCGCATGAATGGTTGAATAATTTAAATTAATAGTCAAGAAACCGCTAACGATCCGAATTGCTTTCTCTCTCGGCGAGGAAACGAGAAAATCCGCGCCTTCTTTTCTCATAACTAAATATACTCGAGACCATTATTCGATGCATCGAATAATGGTCTCGAGTATATTTAGCTGTGAAGATGTCCTTGCATTAATGCAGCACGAGTGCTGTATTAATTTTTATATCATTTCGTTGAGAAAAAAATTATGTAAATTAATGCCTGCGCGATATGATGTTCAATCTCGCTCGCATTAATAGTTTAAATGTAAAATGCCGATAAATAAACTTGCCGTTTCGAACAAGAATACACTTTCGATGCTGCCATGTCAGCATGGGAATTTCTCTTGTAGAATTTTTCAAGAAAAATAAATTTTTTATATAATGTATTCTTAGAAATATAATATGTATACATAGTATAATAGATAAAATAAAAATCGCGGAAACTAATCAGTTGATGAACGCGACAAACGCCTGACATCGCGGTGACATGCCTTGAGAAATTATCCGGAAGACTTTTAAAGTTCTGACGAGGTAAAGCAAAATGTTCGCAAACTTCGGGAAACTTTAATAAGGGCGATACTCGGCCGCGAGGCAAAGGAGAGACAAGCGAAATAGGTAGATGGTGGCTCGGCCGCTTTTTAATTTCCAAAATTCGCACGACAGTCAAAAATCTAATGAGAGCGACGAGCGCACGTGTATATGTTAGTGTACAACGAAAGAGAAGTCGCTAAGACGGTTGACATTAACGACCGGCTATCACGAGACACGGCACGACGACAAAACGAGATTTTTGCGAAACTCCGTGATAAATCTTAAAGACAGGCATAACGTGGCAAAGAAAGCGC
Organism: Camponotus floridanus; assembly: GCF_003227725.1. Taxonomy (NCBI): domain Eukaryota; kingdom Metazoa; phylum Arthropoda; class Insecta; order Hymenoptera; family Formicidae; genus Camponotus; species Camponotus floridanus. The sequence goes on from NW_020229297.1 coordinate 55,709, forward strand.
TGCACGAGCATGATTGATAGGAAATTAATATTTGAATATCATATGATCGCGAAATTGCATCATTCAATTCACTAACTTGCATGCACTTGAAGTTTTTATATTTATAATTAGATGGGCAAATAAGTTAAAAAAAATCTGCGGATTATCTTATGAATTAATTATGAAACATAATAATCTCATTAAAGAGCAGAAAAAATTGTGTAAATATTTCATTAATGAGTGATAATCCAGAGATTTTAATTTAAACTCTTGTTATATATCTAATATGTAATAATACATGCATCAAAAACTCACTACTGTATTGGTCCTGCCACGCCAAAGCTCCGCACAGAAGAGCCAGAGTCTTTCCACTACCAGTAGGGCTTTCCAAGAGACAGTGCTGCTCCTTGGTACATCCTTTGATAAGCTGCACATGTAATTTTCAATATCGTTAATAAAATTGTAACAAATAACAGCAATACAAATTACAACAATAATTACATAATTATAGTACTTACACTATTCATCACTGCTTTCTGGCATGGATACGGTTCGACAGGAAATGTGACAGTAGTTCCTGCAATCATTATTTTATGTTGTATCGTAACTTCAGATGGCAAAGCCTCTTCTTTAAAGTTGTTCAAGCTCATCAAGTCATCATCATTTGTCGAATCAAACATTAGTTTTTGTTTTTTGTTTAATACTTCTTTAGGAATTTCCTCTTCAATTCTTGAATCATGCAACACGGAAGACGTGCTGTTTTGATATCTTGGCGCATAAGCAAAACTTGTATTCCCCCAATTAAACATTGAATTGGTATTCTTGGAAGTACTAGGCGTATCAACTACAACGACATCTTCATCACTGCTTAAATCATCTGATAAATCATGCATATTTGTCAAACTACATACAGGATTTGAACTATCTGTTACATCATTGGAAATACAAGCTGTTCCAGGATTTGCGTTTGCACAGTTTACTTGTCCTATATTTGACTGTGGATTTGATATTGAATCAGAACTTTCATCGTCTGATATTTCCACTGAAATAACACTTTTGACATGTAACTGATGATAACGATTTCTTTTCAAAGATAACCTTGATTGCTGGTCCATGCTAAAAAATAATTAAATATACAAATAAGAGTTAGTGAAATCTTAACGTGACGCTTAGCATAAAATTCTCAAAATAAATAAACATTTACATCAGTCACAAGAGAGACGTACATTCCTTTAAGTTGAAAAGTTAACCTACAAAATTCTCTCGACGCTTGTCACTATGCTTACCTTGAAATCTCAAGCCTCTTATCAGTGCCGTTTATAACTTTAATCAATGCGTATATAAACGATCCTATCACAGCAAAAATGACGCTAATCACGAGCATTAGACACCTGTGGAACGCAACGCATGCGACCTCGCTATACACGATATATGTTATACATATATATACATGTATCTTCCCAGCATTTGTACTCTCCCGATAACACATTTTAAACTCTCACATCCTCTCTGATAATCGCTGTGCAGAGAATATATCACGTACGACCTGTCGCGAACGTTGTTTCTTCGTCAAATGTGTGCTACGCAGTGTCAACTAGTCCGGCGCGACCGACACGTGACGTCATTCATACGCGCGTTGGTAAATACGCCGGGTATTTCCTATGCTCGTGCGTACTTTACATAAATTTCTACATATTAATATTTACTTATACGAATATTTAGACGATTTAATACGTAGAGGATAATTTTTTTAAAGGAGAGTGACATTTATAATATGTATATATGTCTTGTTTATATATATCTTGTTGAAGTTTCTCGGGTCATTAATGCTCGACTCTTTTGAAATTAGCGGACAATGGACGAGGACTACGACCCTTAAAACACGGAACGCAAGTGACCAATCATAGTGCTCGATAAAAGATAAAAGTGCGCAGTCAGGCGAGACGGTGTCGCGGATTGAAATGTTTATTTACTTTCACGCTCGTTTTCAATGTAATCCTGTTTGTATACATATGTATTTCAAGTGTCGTGTGCGTCTTCCTAGTGTTGTGTTTTGCCGGCTCTTGAACGTGGTGGACGTACAGTCGCGGAAGCTGTGGAAAAATTCAAATGCAAAGTATCGGTTTCTTTTAAAATCTCCGAGCGAGGTTATACGAAGTTGTCCGTGTATAGAAAAATATATAAATGACGTAATCACGTTGTCGATCTATGTCGAGAAAGGCGCACGATAAGCGAGACGTGTCGCGGAAGTGTTTGTGTTTTTTGTGGTATATTGTTTACATTTCTCCCGAGCGTTGAAAGCAACGTACGCGAAGCGGTGAAAAAGCTAAAATACTGTAACATTTTAGGAGAAATCCCCTCTCCCTCGCCCTAAAATCGGCGCATGATGTACGAAATTCTCCGTGTTATAAAAATGCGTGACGTCGATGAAGACGCGCAATAAAAGTGAGATCGAAACGCTGGTTTTCGCGCTTTTTAAAATTTATTTTATTTGCATTTTTCAAGTGTCGTGTGTTTTTCGAGTGTGTGTTTGTGTTTTTCCGACCATTGAGAGCAGTGGATGGACAAATCGAAACTCCGCAAGATGGAATCGGAGATGGAATGCAGAGCAGCAGCAAGCAGCAAGCAGCAAAGTGAGTACTCTCATTAATAATTGTAAAAAGGCAGTGATACACGTATGCGAGAATATTATATTGTACGCAAATAATACGCATCACAATAATATAAACACACAATCGTAAAAAAAAATAATCTCCCTTCACGCGATCTATTTTCGGAATAAGACAAGAAAATATTCTCTGATTGCTCATTTTTCTAATATAAATTGCGATAAGTATTCGAATTTTATTATTGTTTTACAATTTTTCAATCCTGCTATTCCTGATACAAAAATCTAGAGATGCTAGGTATATATGAAAATAAAAAAAAAACATTCTTTTTTATAACACAATTCAATAGAAAATAATTTTCTTCGAACACAAGAAAAAGAATAATTATTTTCTCTAGTTTTTTATCTTGAATACGATTTTTTTCAACTTTCAGTCTTTTGTACAATTTTGAAAAAATTGCATAAATAACTATTTTAATGTAATAATTAAAAATTACTATTTTAAAAATATTTTTCCATTTTATAAATTTAATATGTGACACATTAAAATATTTAGCATAAAAAATTACGAAAAAAGATTCTCTTATATTTCTCTTAATTGAATTAGGTAATCATTCACTTGAAAGATTTATACATAAAACATCTAAAAGGGATTTATTATCGCGAGTGAGAAATTTAATAAAATATTACGATCCTGTTACACACATACGAATCTAAGAATAAATACATATATAAATACATATATATATATATATATATATATATATATATGTATGATAAATATATATGATATAATATGAATAAATACATATATATGAAAATATAAAGAACATTCCTTTTCATGACAGTTCAACAAAAAAATAAGTTTCTTCGAACACGAGAAAAAAGTAATTAATTTTTTCCTGTAGTTTTTTATTGTAAATACAATTCTAGTTTTCAATTTTTCTCATTACAATTTTGAGAAATTTGCGAATAAAGTTGCACAACGAGTTATTTTAATGTATGTTTTTAATGTATGTTTTAATGTATGGTTTTCTGATATAATATTGTTAAACTATTTAGCGTAAAAAAAATTACGAAAAAAGATTATTCTCTTTCTTGTGCGTATTTTTTTAGTTGAATTGCGTAATTATTCACTTGAAACATTTATACGTAAGACATCTAAAGAGGAATTTATTACCGAGCGCTCGAAGGAATTCTCTCTCAGCGGGAACCATTTCAGAAGTATCAAACTTCTGATTTACATGTTTCTCGGGTTTCGAGAGCGGTGCGTATCAAAAGCGACGCTGGAATCAAAACTCACGGCAGGCGTGCGTGCACGCGGAATAAAGAAGGCGGCCGGCTCTGCCCTTGCAGAGCAAAACACCCCCGCGCCCTCTCCACCTCGTGTGAGAGACATGAATCCTTATCAAATTATAATCCGAAATTCCCACGCACGCGCGCTCACGCGCACGCAGTTTGTGCGCGGAACGCGTGCGTATCAGGAGCGTAAACGGGATATCAAGGGCCCGTCACGTACACCGGCTGAACATGAAATTGCTCATTCGTGGCTCACTTTCAACTCACGTGCACGTACCAAACAATTCCACCAACTTCTTGCACTTTCACACGGTTATGATGGATATCTTAACGATCGCGCAGCGCCGTACGATAAGGGATATTCCTCGAGGATAGAGAGACGCAGCATCCGCGCGACGAGTTTCCTTCACCGTTAATGACTGTGCGAGATTCTTCGAGATACTTTTCTCACGATTACGCTGATCTGTGAATGAAAAAATAAAGACACTCAGTGGAGGTCATTAATCTAAAATATCGCGTTATTTCGTTACGTTTCGTCAATCTTTAGGAAGATACGCGCTGCTCGAAAATTTATGCGCTGGACCGTGAATTATGCATACTCAGTATGATAGCCATAAAACACGCCGAAGGGTAACGGCGAGTTATTATGGCGAAACGCGGCAAATTGCGTGTAACACCCTTCGTCTCAATCAGATGACGCTGAATTAAATTTGGACGCTAAAAGCACAAGATCAGTTGATCCTCCCTGGGATCTAGCTTTCTTTCTCGCATCTGTCTCACTGCTCTTTTTATAATAGTGATTTTGAAAACAATAATTATTAATATTGTATTTTTTATTCCTTGCATATTTTCTAATTTCTCTACGATTTGTTCATGTTCGTAAAATATTTGAGGGGCAAGGTATAGATATCTTAAAGAACAAGCACATTTACACAATATGCAATTTCATTAATGCAATATTCTAATAAAACCACGCGAAAAAATAGATTCACCGTCGCGGACAAACATAAATACTTTGCGCAGAGAGACGTTGCCAAAATATTTTCACCCGGCTGAAGGCGACCCCATTGCCTTCGAAAATAGGGGCGTTAGGAGAAACCATAGCGAGCAGAGTATATAGTCCGAGTTTCTTCTGCGTAGACACGCGGGGGATCCCGTATCTCAACTTCATATTTCGTGGTCACCCCGTGCGAATCCACGATGTGCCGCGTCCGTTTCTGACCACGAAACGCGACACGGAGAGAAAAAAAAAGAGGGACAGAGAAATAGAAGGAAAGAAAGAAAGGGAAAAATATGAAATATAAATAAAACATATTCTTACCGGCGGCAAGTACAATAAAAATGCGGGGAGATCAGGAGGGATGCCCGAGGAATACGAAATGGGGTCTCTTCCTACTCGGTGTCCCTCGTCCACCCGCTCGCTCCTTTTCACTCGAAACCGTCCTTCTCGTCGTCCCCTTCGTTCTTTCCGCCGTCCCCTCCGTCTCCTCTGCTGTCATCCTCGCTACCGCGCCTATATTCGTAACAGCACGACCGTGGATCCGCGGAGCGGAGTAGTGATTGTCGGACAGAAGCTGAAATATGCCCTTATTTCGGGACGGGCCGCTTCTCTGTATTTACGATGGCACAATAGGCCCATCTCTCATCCGCGGCGCGGTCCGCGTGCCGACATTTCATCCCCCGTGGTCATCGCCGTGGCTCCCTTCGGTGCTGTTATTTCGGGGACACTTTTCGTAATGCGCATAATTTGTCCACACTATAGCGCCGGGTCAAATTCGTGGAAGGAATCCGTCACGGTTGGCACAAACGTAAAATCGCCGTGTAGATATCAATCTAATTGTAAGAGATTTTGCCATGCAAACTTTAATTTTAACGTTTTAAATTGTTAATGTTTATCTATAAAATATCTGTTTTTCAAAAATATTCTCTTCTTCTATAGATATCAATTATATTTACTGAAAATATTTAGTATTAATATATATATATATATATATATATATATATATATATATTTAACATATTAATTACAATAACTCTAATTAATTAAAAATTATTTAAAAAAACAAATATATATATATATATATAATTTATAAATTATATATGTATATTAATTTGCTATATATTGCTTTATTTTCTTTTAAATTTTATCAAAGAAATTATTACGTTAATTAACGAGTAAAATCTTAAAATTGTACGTATTTTTTTTTACTTTCTTGTAAGATATAAATTATCAGCCCCAAATTCAAAATCTACTTTTCTCTCTCTGAAATCAGCTTTCTTGAATTCCTCGAATCTCTATGAGAATCACAAAAATAATTTCGATTCAAGAAGCATGTTTTTGAAGTAGACGAGCGTTGATGATGTGTTTTCTGTCGCGATGACGTTGCACCTACTGACACGGATGCGCGTAATCGTGCAGGAACATCTCGTGGGGTACGGCAAACAAGACAATAAACCGAATAAACGGCTGTCCGAACTTAATTAAGGAGTGGCGTGGTGCATCCACGCGAAACGCGCCGTCATTTCTCCGCCGAGCTTTATCGGCGAAAGCTTCTATCCATCGGCGGTACGATAAGATAAGAAGAGCTACCCGGTGGGAGTTAAGATAGTCATCTCTTGGACATACACCAAACTTCTGCAATCCCACGTTTTCCGCGGGGTTGAGCGAATCGTACATAGCGATGGAGCGAAACCGATATCCCTCACCCGATCGCGTAGAACTCATATACTTTGCGTTATTATTATATGAGGGCTGATTCATCGCATTCCCATAAGTCTTTGGTACAATCTCGGCTTTATAAAAATAGTATCTTGATCTTGTATATTCTTATATTTTTCTACAATTTATTTTAATAGCCTAGATTGATAAAAATTTATTACATTATATAATATAATTGTTAGAAATTTATTGTTTCACATTTATTTTAATAGCCTAAATTGACAAAAATTTATTATTACATTATATAATTGTCAGAAATTTATTGTTGTACATCACTTTTTTTCGTAAATTATTATAATATAATACGGATATAGAGCACAGGTATTTTTTTTTATCTTGCGCGAAAGTATCGAGCCCATCGCTAGCCATATGCGACTGCCTCTCTCGTTCACTTCTAGAGTAGTAACTCTTCCACTTTCCCTGCTTCGCTCGTGCTCTATCCGTTCCTCTGTCCACCCTCTGTCTGGCTCCCCCGTCGACCCTCCAACGAAAGCTCTCGTGCTACTTCTCTCTCTTCTTGATTCTCTTGCCTCGTTCACCGTACGCGTTCAAAACGGGTGAAAATAGACGCTAGAAGAGCGGCGGAGATGGAGGATCAAATTGAGTGCGCCTGTGTCCAGGAACAAGACCGAAACTAAAATAAAAGAATCATGCTGGCTGAAGCACGGCAACGACGAAACTGTCCGCTCGCGCGAGAACGGTGGGGATATTTTGTCCAAAGTGCCGTAAACGCGATTCCGCAGAGTCGAATCATCCGAAGATGACTTAAAATGATATTTTTTCCCGAAATTTTATTGCCCACACAATTTATCGTGGTATTTGTGTGTGGAGTTTTCAAACAAATAAGAATTATTTTCTTTTTGGCAGAATTCTCTCTGCTCCACAATTATAAAGATTTAATTTCAAGATATCGACGATGCATCTTTAACAGAATTTAGAAATACGTTCTTTAATTAAAGCTGTAGAAATTAATGATATGTTTTCTCTCTAAATATAAAGTAATACATATTTTCTTAATTAAAATTGAAGTGGAATTGATACGTTTATAAAATTATTTACGAATAGAAATTTATTTTGAGAATAACACTGTGTCACTAGAGAGAAGGCATCGCATAAAAATTACATTTGATGAACCGCGAAGGGACAATAACTTTTCGACGAGGGCAAGCGAGGGACATCGATCAGATGTGATCACGGTGGAATTAGCCGTCCCTTGCAGGATTCTAGAATTCCTTCGCCCTCTTCCGCTTCTGTGCTATCGTCGCCAAGCCAATCCCGCTTCTATTCCTTTGCCGAGACGTTCGAGACGATCAACAATCACCCTGTTACTGTCGGATATACAATAAACGATAGAGGGAGCAAAGAAAAATAATTACTTAACAGAATCAGCAAATAGCATTACTTCTGGGGGTGCGGATTTATATGCCACACAAAAGGCATTTCACAACTTACTTCATAAATTGAAATAATTGTTTTATTCGTGTATTTTTCTTCAATGTTACGGGAAATCAATTCTCAATATCTCATCGACGTTATCTATTGTTCTGTATACCTTTATCTCATGTTATGTTTGTACAAATTAACTTCTTTTTAGCTGTTTATTTTATTTTTGTCGAAAAAAACAACTTCATTAAATTTAGTATATCAAAATTTAATTTTTAATATTTCAACTTATCTTAATATTATTCTCGAAGGTCGACAATAAACTGCAAATTGAAGTATTTTATAGACAAAAATAGAATATTCATTGTTCTATATTTTGGCGTTCGTGTTTTTAATATAAATATTTCTCGACCGTTACTTTGAGAGGTAACAGATTCTCAGACACTCAACATTCAAACAGACGTCTCCGGCCTCAGATGCTTCCGTCTACGTCGAACGCCTGTAACATCCGTCACTCGCGGGGCGAACGTGAAAATAGAATGGGTCCCGTCGCGGGGATGAGTCTCCGTTGGCATAAAATATGGATGGCTTGCGCGGCTTTCTCTCCTTCTCTATTTTGGCTTGGCCCGGCGCCACAAAAGAAAGCGTCACGGCAAATTAATCGGGCGACGACGAGCACGCGAGATGTGTGATTTAATAAAAAGGCCACCCCCTCGCGCGCGGGCGCGCGCACAGGGGGTGGATGATGCGAGCGCGACGATATGCGGGGTGACCCCCCGCGGAGTAATAAGTTTAGTTCCTACGATGAAAAGGCCATAAAATGCGGCGTACGGCGCAGCATGAGGCATTGTATCGCGACACTCGAATTTCAGATATCAGGGAGAAATATGGACTCGCGTAACATCGACGCGTAACATCGACGCTACGCAGGAAGTCAAAACACGCGTTTGTTGCAATTTAATGCGATGGAATAAAATATCACAAGATTACAATCGTCAATGGAACAGTGAAAATTTATTTTCGCAGAATCATGTAATTTGTTGAATATTTTTTAAGAGCAGGATTAGAGAAAGCAGAACTAGAAGAGCGCACATCTATCGCGTTAGCCTCTTACGTAAAGTCGAGCAAATGCGGACTTTTTGTCGGCTGTCATGTCCGTAGTATTTCACCGCGGTCGTTATGCTATCCGCTTTTCTGAAATATGTTTGCATTGCACTGTCGCGAATGTACAGCGTATGCGTGCGCCAATACTAACGAGAAATAAAAGCGCGACGAAAAGGCACACTTTCTCGCTTGCTTCGTGTGTCATATCAGCACGCGATCGTCGCTCGCCACATCACGTGTCGGCCGCTGTTAATTTTTTACACTTTCTCTTTTTTTCTCTTTCTTGAAATTCGCGACGCTATCATTAGCCGCTCGTTGATGGCCAACGCGAATTAATACACACACACACAATCATAAAATATATATCGGATATTTTTTATCTAGGCTTTTTCCTTCTTTTATGTTTATCATTTCATTGCTACCTTTTAACAATCAACGTACAAATTACTTATTAAAAAAGTAAAAGAATTTACTTAATAATATTCAATATGCTAATAATTGTACAATATTCAAATGCTAATAATTATATAATAAATACCTTTTTTACATTTTCGTAAATTTTAATTATCTTATTATGCATGTAAAATCATTTTTCAATTGAGTAATAATAAATTGTATGATCACACACATGTGCAACATAAAGACTTTTATGACGCGAATGTAAATTGTCGAATTGATCCACGGTCGAAAACAGACCTGCACACAGAGAGATAGGATGCCAGAAGTGGAAGTTATTAGGGAGTGATTTCATTTCCGAATTTCTCGCCGGGGATCGCCTTTCGACTTTCCCCTCAACCTCCCCCGCGTCCTTCCTTCGCCGGCAGATTAAATGACCGATGCAAAAAAGTCATAAAATAAGTTATAATTTGGCGCAGTCGGCGTCACGTTGCTCAATGTCCTGTGTGATCACCGTACTCTCACTCGAGTGAACTTCGGCACCCCCTGCTTCCACGAGAGAATTGGGACGATTTCTCCATCCCTTTCTTTCTCCCTCTCTCCCTTCTCTTGCGTAGCTTTGATGCATCTCGTTTAGAATGCCGCATGTTGCCATAACTTGACTAAGTTAGGGTTGCCTATATCGTTCGGAAAATGTTCTCTTCTCGACTACTCTCTCGCCTTTAAATTTAAGCGAACACAATGAAAGACTAAAGAAATATATATTATATATTATATGAACTTAAAATACAAGTTTTAGAAAAGCTAATTTAACATATCTATGGTATCGAAACCTGTAGAAGCGCTCATTTTTTTACCTTTATTAATAAGAAGAATTTGAAGAATATTCACTTCGTACAGCGAACATAATCTCGCTCGACAGAATCCTATCTTTCTCTCCATGTTTCTGCGAGAAGATTGGGGTGATTTCGTTCTCTCGGTCCATCTTCTACTTCCTACGCTGTCGTCCTTTGATATACCTTACTTAGAGCACCGAATGTTACGTTCAAGCGGGTAGCAGGGAGATTACGGGGTGCGCGAGCGGATGTCCTATCCAATTCCAGATTAATTGCAGGATCGAGCGGGAGGTCAAGGGTCGGTAAGGACCAACGTTCGAAGTTGGAAGGGGGAACGATGACCCAAAAAAAAGACACTAACACGAGACGATGCTGCAGGGCCGAAAAAAAGTTGTTGCGTCATGCATTGCTGCTACAACAATTTGAGTACTTAATGAAGCGCGCGTGGAATTCAATTTTGTCTTCTTTTTTGTACACAATCCATATTATTCATTTACGTTTCTCCCTAAATTTTTATAAATTTCGCTGCTAGAATAATTATGATATTTCTATTATATTAAGCTCGAACGAGTAATTCAACTTGGAAAAAAGTTTCTCGTGGATGAGAAAATTTTTTCACGAATGAAAATCGTTTTAGAAAATAAAAGTCTACAAATAATTATCGACTGACACACGCGGATAGACTCGATATATTGAAGACGAATCGATTACGATTCACGTCATCCAATAAAATAGATAAGCTTAATTACCGTAATCGACATCTCGGTCGACTTCCACGCGACAGCCAAACGAGGGGGCCAAATGACACCACGTATGGTGGATAATGAATAGCGGGGAGGGAAAAATGTCACAAGTCGCCCTTGGACGCGATACACATTTCACAGTACGAGGGCTTACAGATTAAAGGTCGCCATATGAGGGAGGCCGTGACACGCAAAACGACCGTACACGCGCGAAGGTTGGAAACGCACTAGTCGCTCCCAAAAAGCGATCTTCGATATCCGGAAAGGGAGGAGAGAGGGCCGTTGAGTTCGAAATTTCGAAAAACTCGAATGCACTCCCATCAACGATTTTACGCAGATGTCCGGTGGCAGAGAGCATTATGCCAACGGAAACGTTAAATTTCAGCGATTCGCCGTGTGGGAAGAAGCGGGAGTACGTAGACGCGACAACAAAAGAAAAGACGAATTCGTTCACCTTTGTCGTCGTAATGGACACCTATAAGCACCGGAAAGGCGTAATAACTCGCGCATAAGCCGTCTTATTATTCACGCTACGCGACGGCACATGTGCGTTGTGCGTGCGCGTCCCGCGATCGAACCGCAGCCGAGGAGGGTGGAACGAGCGTCGCGAGGCCGAGAGTGTGTAAGATACAAAACGGTAGGTAGGTAGATGGGTATGCATTTTCGACGCACGCAGACTTGAATGCAACGTCGGTCGAACCAAGTACTTTTTATTGTACACGATGTCTGGCGATGTCGGTGTTTCGTAATAGGGGAGACACCTTTTTTTATATCGGCTTCAATTTCACGTTTGACATATGCGACATTTCCTTTTCCTCTCGCGGGACAGCTTAAGAACTCGATTGTGCCTCGTACGAGGTTTCTCGAATTATCACAGATGTAAGGAGGTAAATTTGAAATTGAATGCACGTTTAATAAAATTTATGAAAAATTTTTCCATAATTTGTTACATCAACTTACATTTCTGAGCATGATATTTATAATTATCTTACAATATATGTAGGAGCATTCAGTGTACTAATATCTTATGACACGTGTCACAGTGGCCATATTCCCCGATTCGAGTCTCTGTCATAAATTGCATGCACGCGCTGCTCGTGCCTAAGTCGCTAATCCTGTCGGTCAACCGGGAACCGTGCGTTGCACCGACATTGCAGCAACGACTGATCCGGTAGTTACAAGCCAAACTGCCGATCGGAATTGGTAACAAGGCGACCGATAGGCGAGGGGGGCGAAGGAGAGCTCGCGCAAGCGAGGGCGGGAGGAGCGGAGCGCCCATAAATCTTGGCACAATCGAGGGTGTGGTCAAACGCAGTGTCGGATGACCGTGGTCTCGTCTACAAATCTATAAAGGCCCTCCAACCACCCCGTCCCCTTCTATCGCCCACGAGGCGCGCAGACACGCGCGCGCGTGTGTCTGTCACAATCTGGATACGTGCGCGCGCGCTTTTCCACACCGTACACGGGCAAACGATCCTGCGGGACCGCTGGTCGAACACACAGCACACCTCTCGTCGGCCTATAATATGTTCTCGTCACCAGCAACGCTGTTGCTGTTGCCGATGGCACCATTGGCGACGTATTTTCCCCTTTCGCGGAAATCGCCGTTTTTCGGTGATTTATCGGCCGGGCACGGCCAGCACGCACACTCGCTCGACCGGAAAGAAGCAAGAAATTTCCTGCTTTTATGCATTAAATAAAAATAGGGAGAGGGGTGGCCGTGCGAATCGCGGGCACCAGCCGCGACGGTTTTTCGCGATTGAACGTGAACAATAAAATTGGAAGGACTAAGGTAAATGGCTATAACTTCGTCAGCGGATATAATTTCGTCAAGCCTTCTTAAAATTAAATAAATTAAGCAATCTCGCATATATATCGACTATAACGATTTGAACATCGTTTCAAATCGGAAAATATAGTCGATATATACGCGAGATTGCTTAATTTATTTAATTTTAAGAAGGCTTGACGAAATTATATCCGCTGACAAAGTTGTAGCCATTTATCTTACTGTTAAATAAATTTTATCGAAAACATTAACTTTAGACCCACATAGGAAAGAAACAATCGTGCTTTCATATTTTTATAAATTTACATAGATTTATAATCTATATACTAAGTTGGGTTTTTTTACTTGTATAGAGAGATTTTATGTAGATTTCCAGAAGATGTAATTTTGTGATATAAAGAATATTTTGCCAACGTTCATATTACGTAATTTCATTGTGCAATGATTAAATCTCTCTAGTTTACTGTCAATCATTGTCGCGTTCAAAAATCTCGACCCAGCATAACGAACAAATATCATCTTCTCTTTTGTGGGAATAGATTGATATCGAGACTCGCTGGCTATTTTAATGGTTATTGGCATCATTTAATTTTCTGTCGACGCTCGCTAATCGTGGGTCTCTCCCTTCGAGGAAATAGCCGATCCATTTGTCAGCGGCTCACCGGAAGCAGGGAGGGATCCATCCGATGGATGAGCGCGCAAAGGATTTCCTGGATATTGCAACAAACCGTCCTGGGAGTACGACTCGGGGCCGGAATAAACATTCCGGTGTAGAACGTTTGTTTAGAAACTGGTTTCGAGGCGGAAGTGATAGAAGCTAAAACTACACATTGTAGAAATCCGTATTTAATACATGTGGATGCTGTATTTTTAACAAAAAAAAACTTGTCCAATATTCGCGCGAAATTCTGGGATTTAATAATGAAAAAAAATATTGCTTTTTACCCGAATAATAAACATTTCGTCAAAGATCTGAAAGAATTTCAAAAGCGAGAGATCATCGCGTCATGCAGCAGTATGTCGTAATAACACATAATAATACAATTCTCGGTGACGACACCCACTATTCATGGAATCCTGCTGAACCGCGAGGAAATGGCGGAATATATAACGTGCGCTTTGTGTGAGAAATACGAGAAACGCGACAATAAAAAGACGTAGCGTCGGCTGTAACGTGCAATCAGACGAACGAGAGACGCGCGTTTCAGCCTCTTTTTGCACTTTGTCTCTTTAACGCAAGGCCAGCCTGCGGTTCGTCTTCGGGCTCTCTCCCACCTTTCCGAGCGTATGAGCGCGCGTATTTTCCGAAGGTCACGTTATGCCACGATCGGGGATAATGATAGACGAAAATTTTACCGCCTCGCGATTTGCAGGAAGTCACTTCCTCCGCCGACGAAGCGGCACTCGCTGTTTTCCAGGTGTCCCTTCCTGCCGCCGCTTGACGCGGTGAGAAATTTCCGCCACGGAATCGCTGGCTTCTCCTTCTAAGGATTCAGAACGACTTAGCTATTATGCTCAGAAATAGATTCACTGTCAGTCACAGATAGAAAAATTGTGTATCTCTATCTTGTCGTAATATACACTTAATTTAATTTAATTGTTTAATCTAAATTAATAATAATATTGCCTGAATTGAGTAACAACTTTTTCATCGATATTGTACTCGTGAAAAAATTCTGCTAACATATAGGAAGGCTACCGTGATCAACGCGCAGCCTCCGTAAAATTTATGTGTGTATAAAATTTCCTAACTTAAGTATTCTTAATGCACGCGTTGCCATATGGCCAGAAACGACGGAGTTAACAGCACCGCACATTACGAACGCCGTTATCGTCCACGCTGAAATCGAGACCTCAGGCAGGATGACGACGCACCTCCGGGTGCGATACGAAAGAGCTGCCTGTGTAACCGATCCGGCGCATTAAAGTGACAGAAATTGGCCGCGCCTGAGGTGTGCGCTGCCCAATGGATGGACGGTCGTGACGGGGCCCCCGTCATTTCCATATTGTAATGTCCCGTATCCTGTCGCCCGGGTACCGGCTGATATTATGCGCTAACAAACCATTTAGGCCAGGTGTTAAATTGTCTGTGACGCCCGAACGGTCGCCCACTCGTTCTCTCTTTCGACGTTGCCGGCGTCGTCGTTGCCGCCGTCGTGCCACGAAAGGAGAGGAGAGGACATCGGGGAAACGATACGAGCGTGTGTGGAAAAGGTCGGGTCTGGAACGAGCGTTAATGGCTGCAAATTGGCCAGAAAAACGGCCGGGACGCGAGCCTGATCGGTATAAAAAAAAAAAAAAGAAAGAACCCCGACGAATGATACAACCGTTTCCTGTTTACGATCGTACGGGAGAAAAAGACGATGGAGATCATCTTGCGTCGCGCTCCTTCTTTACTTCGAGTGACCCCGCGCGACTGGTTATAATCGATTCGATCGACCAATTCGTCAGGTCATCACAGGGAGAAGGCGGGTGTGAAATTTAATCTCCCGCGCTCTCCTCCGTATATTGTGTGCGACCTGTTTCTTTCGGTGTGAGAGAGAGACTGGTGTTTATGCTAATGAAAAGAGATCTCTCTCAACGATATCTACTCGGATAATAATCGATATTTCTTTTTTTTTTTTGGTCGATACATGTTACGAGTTATCGAATATCGTTATTCGAACGACAGTTTTCTCAAGCACGTTTAAAATTAACATAAATAGGTTTTTTCGCTCGGTTATTAACCTTTTAACATGTTAAAAAAATATTAGAAATAGCCATATAAGGTCTAAAAATGATAGCTATTAAATTCTAAGTGAAGTTGACTTTCGAAACCATATTGTGGCAATTATTCAATATTCATGATAAATAAATGAGACATGAGCGTAGGTTTATTCTTTAACGTATACTATAATCAAGCTGTAATTTCGAAAAGAAAGGTAGCAGAAACGAGTAGGCAGAATAAATTAACCGTCAACATTATGCTACGCGTAATCACTCTAAATTGGCCGGAAGATAGTGAATAGCTCGATATTTTTCAAGAAAACACGCCTTCGATTATTTCTTACGGAATCTTTTGACATTTTAAACGAAAGATGTGAGAGAGAAGTGGGATTTTTTTCAAAAATATTTAAAACAGCGATGACATCACTGAAATTTATATAGATGAGCATGAAATGTCACGAGCGATCGCGTGATCGAAATTGACATGGCTCGTTTTACAAAAAAGGTGCAAGTAACAAAGAAGATCGGTATCTAAAAGACAAACAAGCACGCGAGTCGGAAAGGAAAAAAATATTCGAAACTCGCTAACATGCTCCCGGACTGCTCCCTTTGCTATCCCATCTGTTCGCGCGCGCGCGCGCGCTTGGGCTGACTCCAATTATTTAAATGCCAACTCTAGCAATAATTCGTCCCATTACGAATACGACTAGCGATGAGCTCGAGCGATTACGCGCTTACCACCGAATTCACCGTATCGAAGCTTAATCTCGATTGCGACAGGTTGTACGTTTTCACATTAACACATTCGAGCGATACATACAACTTTTATTTCTCTCTTTCTCTCTCTCTCTCTCTCTCTCTCTCTCTCTCTCTCAGCTTGCCTTTTATTTCAAGTTATCTCTTGAAATATTGCATGTAATAAAAAAATTATAAATTTGAGTTTATAATTACGGTATATTTATATGATATAGGAATTAATAACGCGATCATGTTACATCAATAATTCTTTCTTCCAAAGCGGTTGAATAATAGAAATTAAGCAATAAAATAATCATATTACTTATAATTTATTATGATATTCACACACATACTTGTATAAAATATACGCTTTAATAATTTTAATTCAGCTCTTGTGGCGTTAATTAATTTTTTTAAGGAAAAAAATAATTATATTTATCTAATTCAAATCTTGATTATCAAGATGTTTCTCTATTATCTTTGTTCGTATTCGAGGAGAACTCGAGGCGGTCGCTACTCATGCAGTTGGTCAGAACGAGCCAACATACCGCGTAGCGATAATTTCTTTGTGGAGAACGCGAGGCATCGTCAAATAAATGCGCAGCCCCACACACTTGGATATTCAACACGGAAAGAGAAACAGAGAGAGCACGATAGAATCACGGAAAGAGAAAGAGAGAGTATTAAAGTGAGATAGTTGATGCGTCAGGTAGAGAAGTGGCAGGAAAGAGAAGGAAGCGTCGCGGCAGCTTCTGTGTGGGCCTTAAGCAGGGACTTAAGTGCGGTGAGGAACCTTATCTCGCCTCGTTACTTCGTTTTATAACGACGGCGAATGCTTGAAATATCGGCGCGCCGGCTTCCGTAATTCCGTATAGAAACGTCGCTTAATTCGGCCATTAGTACGCCGGTAATTCAAACGAACAAGCGATTAGCGAGAATCCTCATCGAATGTTTCACCTGCTATATTTCCTCTTGACGCGCGTCAATTCATCTAATCGCGCCTGCTGCTCCTCGTCAAGGTGGAACGACCGCGATTAATTCATATAACATCGCGCAAGAAACAATTTTCCTCTTAAGCGACACCGCGATACCATCGCTGTCAAAAAAATGCCTTCTCATTTTGACATGCATTCAATTATAGGCACCACGTGACGTGAATAAGCGTAACATATTATTTATTACCACCTACGTGATGACAAACGCTTCTTGAGATACTCGAATAAAATCTCGATCTTAGTCGATATGAAATACACCCCGATCGACTCGAAAGGCAAATGGGGATGCTCGCTCTCTTCTCGTTGCTCAAGGGTTCAATGACGGAGGAACCGATTCGAGCACGAACCACGATGCCTCCTTCTTCGGGGACAGCAGATTTGTTCAAATCGTCGTCGTCGTCGTCGCGCTTTCGCAATATCGGGAATTGCATGAGGCACGCCAGCCACGGGGGTACACGGGGGTGTACGAGGACGTTCGGAACCGACCATTACGAATCAATAAGCGAGGACGAGAACGGCGGGCCTTTCGTGGGACGTTTAATTTGCGACAAGATCGTGGGTGGGTTAACGACGGGCTGAAAACTACGAAAAGACGCCTCGAGGACGAGGGAAGTCTGGTCCCGTGGTACCAACTGTCACGGTAAGAAGAAGACCGACGAGCGGGGTGAAGAGAAGGAAGGAGGGCATGGGGACAACGAGACGTCGACGGTCCAATTAGGTCCTAAATGCGACGCGGTTGCTATTGTCTGCTCGCGGATGATACGTTTTATTTCCCGTTTTTGTAGCGCTCAAATAAAACACCGAAAGATATTACGTGAATTTATTTTCCAGCGAATTTTTTCGTTCTTCTTTGAAAAACTTAATTTTATTTTTAGATATTACATCGATTTATTTTAATTAAAGCAATATTTTTCAATGTTTTTTATCCGTTTGTTTATCATTATTTCTGTAACAAAAATTATTCTAAATTTTCATAAATTTCACTTGGAAATTCACTTTATCGCAATCGGATTAAAAAAAAAATCTAGGATATCACGATATTTTCGCGACATTTTGCGCAATGCAGTTCGTGATTTTTTTTCTCGAAGAAAGGACAATACCTGACTTTCTTAACCATTAAGAAATTTTCTTGACATGAGAGATCGTCCTTTCGTGCGGATAGCTCGCGGTACCGGCTGTCACGGTCCCCGAGATGGGACGAAATAAAAAACGAATGGGTGTGAAAAGAGCGCGGAGGGTAGACGACAGGATAACAAGACGCTGACGGCCCAATTAGATCCTAAACGCGGCAATAATTTCCTACGTTATACCCGAGCGCGTTAGGGGATGATATATTTCGTCGCTGAAGATTTCAACGGTTGCTTGTAATTGGTTGGGTGAACCTCTAATTTTCCCCATTGATCGATGGTATCCGTTATCACTATAACGAATCGATTAAAAAGAAGTATGGATCGATTACGTGTCAACCTGCGTGAGGAATCTGTCTGGTGTCGATTAAATCGCGATCGTTCATGCGAGATGCTTTTAACGATATAAAAAGTGTATTAAAAGTGTATTAAAAAAGTGTATTAAATTGCCAGTGCAATTTTTTATAGCTCCCGGGGTTTTATTCTTTTCACGAAATGCAAAGTATCGGTGTTATAATATCATATAACTAAAGACCGATACAATTAATTAACATAATTAACTCTCTGTGCAATTCCACAATCAGCCTTAAAATACTAACTAAAGCTATTGGAAAACTAAATGCGATTTCGTGTGCCATGAATATTAGCTTTGTGCATAATGAGATATGTTCTGCAACAATTTTAAATAAGATTTACATCAGAGAGAGAGAGGGAGAGAAAGAGAGAGCTACTAATTAACACACTCTATTCGCTATATTTGCTAAATTTTATTTATACTTTGATTGTTTTGCATGCTACCATTTTAAAACTGAATAACTCGTTAAAGATTTACTAAGGAAACAAAATTGCATTCTTATCCTATCAGACCTCGGTGCACTGGTTTTAGGGAAGAAATCCCTCGTAAGTTCGCCGCTTCGGAATTTGGCACTTAAAACGCAGGTAGTCTAGATTCCTGCAGTTGAGACTGCGTTACGTCCCTTGCACCTGCAGTCGGCTTTTGCACGGCATGCATACGCGAATCGCATACCAGGACGAAGACGACGACGACGACGACGACTTTATGGCCCGGGTCTTAAAGTCCGGGATACGAAGTGAATTCTTCCAATCCGTGAGAAGAGAGGGCGAGCGAGTAAAAGGAGGCGAGAGCAGAAGCACGAGGAGGTGGAGGATGAGGAGGATGAGAGGAAGGTCCATCGGATTTTTCCATGGCATGTCGCCGGTTTCACACCCTAAGTGGCGCGGTGTCTCTGTCCGAAGACACTCGTACACATCCGGGGCCCGACTCGAACGGAGGTGAACGCACACCACGATCGGGCGGCTGAATAAAAGATGAGATTCACACCGCGCGAGTCTTGTTCGCGGCTCTCTTTCGGTTTTTCTGTCGTTCCTCTGCCGGCTGCCGACCGCGTGGTTCCTCCACCTTCTCTTCGGCCGTCGTCGCGCTTAATAAAATGACTTCGGGATCGACGCAAAAGAGCTCCCGGCGCGATCCTCGTGTCTCGGCCGCGAGACCAGTTCCTGGTCGACTTTAAGCGGCGCTTAAGTCTCCGATACGTTGCCTCTCTCACGATTGTTCAAGATACGCAAAGATATAATTTCACGGGACATCGATCACTTCGTATCGATTCAACTCACGCGGAAATATTTACATAAAAAATGAACACAGAGAAATTAGAAATATACAAAGCTTGCTTTCTCCGTGGAATTTTATATTTGATATTTCAAAAGTCTCTGTTTTAATTCTTTAATTAAGAATAAATAATTTCAATAAATAATAATATTTTGATGAATTCAAAAACCAATGAATTAAAGAAGAAGCATCGAGCAAATTAATTAATTGTAAATCGGACCACACATTTTAATACACAAATATTTGTTCTCCAATATATTAATTTAAATTCGCACGATGAATTAGCGATCGCAGTGTTACTTCTACAGCAGCTGATAACTCGATATCGCAACCATTGATTTTACGTATGTATGTAGTTGACAAGAAATGTTTGAAACAAGGTGTACATTTTTTTCGACATATACACATCCTGTTGTTTGCGTTAATTTTTCTCGCTCGCGTGCAATCTCCATTTTTTTGCCTTTTATCGCTATGTTTAATTAAGTAATTTCACAATCGAAGTAAATATCGTTGTCGTTCACGGGTTTTTGTACAACTTGTTGTTTGATTTTCATCTTCGACAACTTCGTTCTTCCTCACGTTCTTCGTCTTCCTACTGAAGACTGAAACGATCACGCCAACCTTCGGACCACCGACCGGTTTTGCCGCGAGTTAAACTCTTAATGGATACGCGGTTGTCTTCGATCGTGATTATCGAAGATCAGTTGATACTTTCGCTTCTCTCTTCTAAGCCTTTATTTAATTTATGAATCGTGTTCGTTATCACTGATACATATGATGTTCATATTTATACGTACCAAATTAGATACGAAATATTATTTTCAATAATTTACGATATCAATTCGACTTTCTCAATCGGTTTATTACAAAGATTAGCAAATTTTTAACAATACTATTATAACCGATAATACATCATTAACAGGAGGAAATTGTCTTTTTTGCTACTGAATGACCGAACGATTGGAAAAGCTTTAAATTCCGTAATTAAATTCTGCTTTCAAATAGCATAGAGGGTTGTTTGTGATGTTCTCTGAAATTGTTCGTATTTTCTATTCTGTATCGAACGAAGACATTGACGGATTTGTACGTTCTCTTTAACATCAGTTTTCAATTCTAATTGAAGTGAAACTGAACGAGCGCCTGGTTTTTCTACCGTACTTTTCTTCAACGAGCTATCTATATGTGAGAATTTGCGCCATTAAAATTGCTCGGGCTATTTTCGCTCAGCTGTCTTTCCGCGAGGATACAAAATGCAAAAAGAAACACGCGGTTCGTAAAGCCGCGATTTACGATCGAACGCGTAAGGAGCGTTTTTCTCACCGATTTCTTGCAGCTCGTATATACTTCACAAAGAAGTAGACGCGCGAGTTCTTCCACTCGTGTTCAGCCACCCGATATCGATCTCGCTCTGTTTTCAATATCTTTGTTTTTCTGCCACACGCGGAACATCGAAAGGCTTCTCCAAACTCGTTGAGGTTCTACGGGTTCTGACAGGTTACTTCAGACCGGTTCTACTTCAACTTAAAGTGTAGATGGATCTCCCCCCCTTACACGAAGTCAAATATTTTCGCCACGTCTCTAAAGGTGGACCGAGATATCGCGAAGATACGTCTCGCTCTCTTCCCGGATAACTGGCATGAGACAAACATTAATACTTTATGAAAAAATAAATTTTTGCAAAATTTAATGCAGAAATGTAATTTATATCTTAATGCAATTTATATCTTAATGACATAAATTAACTTCAATTACTATAGATTGCAAATGATGATGGTGAAACATACACGTATTCTGTCTTTTCTCTTTCATAGCATATATTTACACCAACATGTAATTATTATCGACTCGCTGTCAATAACAAGGATGCAAGGGGTAAGTTAACGCCAGAAGTAAGCAACACGACACTTTTATCTCCTAACAAGTTTCAAGGTAAGGGCAGGTGTAATCATATATACGGGATGTTAAATTACTCTAGATTTTCTTGCGTATTTTCTGAAACTTCAGAAAGGAGATCATAAGTAAACTGCACCATTACACGCTTCAATGTTTCTTTTTTACATCTTCTAAATTCTTTAAGCATTATCTTAAAAATATAAAGCACATAAATTGTATCAAAATCTTCTAGAGTCTATTCTTGAGAAATAAATTACTTTACGAATGTTATTCATTCATGTGTATCAATTCATCATTTATTATCAATAACAAAAAAAAATTTGTACTATAAATAACTTTTGTTAAATTGAATTTTTAGAAGCGCATTTATTTTAATTAAAGGTTATAAAGAAGAAAAAGCAAAGTTATTATTGTGCATGAAAAAAATCTGAGAGATATATTACACATGTATTCTATTATATAAAACTAATTAATAAATTAGTGTTTATATTATTCTTAATCACAAAGAGAAAAAATTTTGAATAATCAGGTAAAGATTTCCATAACTTATACCAGATAGACATATACATTCGATGAAAAAAAAATTCGTCTCCAAATAAATATCTAATAAAATGTTGTATAAATTGTTGAAATGTTAAAATGTTGTATTAATTTGTTTTCAAAAAGCGAGCGATAATAATAGGATCGCGAATCCGCATTGACCTTGCAAGCTTACGTTAGGACGTGCGAGCCTTATTATTCAGTCAAAAGCGGCATGACGCTCTTGCTACACGCATGATACGCGTTGCGTGCGTTCTCGCGCCCAAGTGTACGCAATGAAATGTACAGCTGTTAACCCGCAGCTAAAAAGCATACTAAATAACCGCCGTTAAAGGCCGCATAATGACTGCTACGGGATGTGCGAAGCGTTACTGGTTGCCTACATCCGACGTATATAGTCTACCTGTAAAATTGACAGCGCGCATCGCAGGTGAGCGTGCACGATCTCGGGTTCTCGATTAATATCTCCCTCGACCATACGCAATCGAACGTTAACAAACACCCCGGCAAAACTCAGCAATCGCATTTCCGTGAGATTTTACGTCTGGTTATAAAAAAAAGACAAAGTACACATTTCCTTCCATTCGCCGACACAGATAACGTTTCGTTAGGTTCCGCTTTCATTTGCAATGCAAAGTGATCATGAATTGCACACGAGTGGAAATGCATTTCGCGTTAGAAAAAGCGATGCTTCGCTAGGTAGATACGCTTCTCGTACGAGCGAGGAATCGCTCGCGAGTTCCTGCCTCGTGTTAACCAATCGTGATAGCAACTTCGTCAATGCTTAGTTCAATGACATACGGGAAGCCCCTTAAAACTATTTGCGTGTCAACGACGCGGCGATCACGCCGCGGATATACGGAAACAGACAACGTGTTACATGCTAGGTCGAAATACACGTTTTCCCCTCCTTTCTCCGTTCTTCGTTAACCAGTTATCGGTTAGTCGGTTACAGGAACGAGGCCAAGTGAGAAATTTCGATCGACAAGCCAATTAAGTATAATTGCTCGAAACCAACGCATTGTATAGATTCATTAGTCAATCCTAAGATTTAAGAAATCAAGTATTCAATCAATATGTCATTGTATGATTAATCATAAATGTATGATTAATCATTTTGGAAAAATATACTACGATATGTGTACTTTGACTTTTATATATAATACTATTTATTTGAGAATTTGAGAATTTTTTTTGCCGACTCTCTCGATGAAACTTTCTTCTCGCGTCATTTGCAAGTGCGAAGACAATTTAATGGAGCGCCTTAAAACGAACTCTCGTATTAACACACCTCGTTTAGTTGTTTAAGTTGTCGCTTCAAATGCAATCGTAAACGAATTAAAGATTTTCAAGCGGGCTGTAAACCGATACAATTAAGAAGAAGGCGAAGAAGGGCTGTAAAGGGCTGTAAAAGGCAATTAACGCGTGGCGTGTGACTAGGATTATAAGTCACTCGGGCTGTTACAGCTGTCGTTGTAAAAAAGTGCGTCCTGATGCGCTCGATTACCTTCCTCACCGCCAGAACGCTTCAATTTTTATCGCGATCTGCCAGCGAGATAGAAACTTTTATTAATTCTCTGAGTTCTCTATGCAGGATGCCTGTAATTTAGCGTTTTAACTGCGCCGTTTTAATGTTTGTTTTTACGTATAAAGAGAGAGAGAGAGAAATGCAACATATACGATCAGGATCATTCGTGGGTCTCAGCAGGACACATTGTATTTTATAAGGCAAGGAGTGTTTCTGATGCATCAGATAAGATCGACGGTGTTATTTCGAGGGTTTTTGTACAGTTATTTCTTCGCACGACTGAGGAATTATAATGATGTCGGGTTTAATGTTCGTCTGCGCCTATGAAATTTTAAATTACATAGTATTGTGTAATATAGAAAAATGAGCGGCTCTCTGTTTTCATCGAACAAGTGATTATATTAAATCAATTACTTGAAAAAATATATACATTTAATGCGTCTTCCATTTTTACGATAATAGCAAGAATTTTTAAAATGCTTGAAAGGTAGCTTACGGCAATTTATAAATATGTAACGATTTTTCTAATCGAGATAACGCGAATCGACGATCATCGCGCGATGATACCACGGCTAATGTAAGCCACGCGATCAGTCCGGTAGAAAATTGTGAAAGGATTAAAATGCAAGAATTACGTTCGTGGAAATTGCTTGTTCTTTGGACGATCACAAATCACTCAACGTCCAGTGTTAACCATGCACATGGTGCACGACATCATCGAGAAATCCCGTCGTGAGAGAACATCATTATCTGGTATTAGCCATTCGCTATAGATGAGTAATATTTATGAAGAAATAAAAATAATCCGAAGAGGAGGAAAACGAAGAATCTTAAGGAAGAAATAACATTGAAACGAAGGCTAAATTAGAAATATTATATTGAAACGCGTGATATCTCACATTCTAAAGAATAAAAGAAAATAAAATAATATTTTATATTAATTTTACGCTCATTCAAGAATGCATGTATGCTTTGGAATTGACGTTTACTTGAAATAAATCTCGAAATTATCTTTGCACAAAAAGGAGATAACGGACCAAGTGTATTCGATATTTCTGATCTTCAAGATCGAAGGAAAAGAAGAGCATGAAAAAGCAACGCAAACAATTCCGGAGAGAAGGAAAAAGAGATCTAGGGAAGTTGACGAGAGAGAACGTAACGGGGAATGCACGGTCGCTCGTCTGGAATTAAGGCTCAGCAGGAATGAAGGATGGAGGACGAGAGAATGAGGATAGGAATGGTCCAAACGGGAGGAAAGGAGTAAGAGGGGCACACCGGTAGAAAATGCCACAAGACGAGACGACCGTTCCCGGCTGATGGATGGAACCGTGCATCCCCAACGGCGTCGATGACCGTCGATGTGCTTTTGTAGCCGTCGACTGCGATGATATTTTACTTCGAGGACGATTGCAATCGAGGGAATTGTCGAAACCACTGACACCGCCGCCAATGGCGCCAATGGTGGAGAGGAACGTCCAGTTTTTCACGATGAGACAAGTGTCGCCTGACACCATTACTCCCTCGCGAAAACCCTTTCATGGATGCTATGCGAGAGAGATTCCGTGACTGCTGACGTGCTTCCAGGATAAATGAAAATGACTTGCAATGATCTCGCGAGTATTTCATATACATAACTTCGTTATGTGCGAATTTCCGATAATATCGCCGAGCCGAACGTACGTCTAGTCTTATGATCACGAAAACATAGTCATTCGAAATCACGAAATATCCCTCATCAACGCAAACGAACGAACGGTCTCATCAGCGCCGGCGAGCATTAAGATGGCAAGGCTTTAGATTATGATTATGTTACGATTGTCGGTTATATTAGTTATTAAAGTATACGACGAGCGCGTTACGGCGGCTTCCAGGAAGCCTCTGTATCGAAAGTCTCTCTGGTTAAGGGTCCAATCGGACCGCCTTACGCCTTCGTCAAAGGCGTAATAGAGTTTATTGTTTTACGACCCGATTATAGATTACTTTTACGAGCCTCGACCATACATATACAGATTAATCGTACGTTTCTGATGAATCTAACAAAAAAGCCTCACAAATTTCTTGCCGCATTTGCCCTTCTTCCTGCGCACCTCTTCTCCATCCTTTTATCACCATTAACTTCTTCGTCGATCCTTTCTCGCTACAAATTTTATGTCCTCTCCTTTACTCCTTTTCTCCTCCTTTTTCTTTTTTCATCCTACGTCTTTCTCTCTCTCTTTCACTCGCTAATTTTTGATTAATTAGTTCTTGATTGTTCTTGATTTCCGTCGCTTTATCGTGTCTTCAGTATCGAGTATTTTGTATATCGGTCATGTTTTGTCTACATTTATGAGACAAAATATAGTATTCTACGACAGTGTCAAAAATCTCGACCGCTACCAAGAGTTTCTTCGACTCTTTTCTAAAGGGTCAGCGCTCACTTCCACGCGCATCTGTCCCCGAAAGACAACGAAAGGATCCGAGGCGGCGCAGCGATGTTATCGTCGAAGGAGTTGAGAGAGAAAGAGATTTCGTAGTTTCACCACGTTTTCGGTTTTCGTGCGGTCGAAAGCAAAAGGAAAGGGGATCCTTATGCGGCCGGTCCTACCTCTATTCGTCTCCTTCTCTCGGAGACGGTCATCCACGAGACGTGCACCGGAAACCCTGCATGGGCCGTGGAGTTTTATCTCGCGTGCATCTGACACCCGCGCCTCTCGTTCTCCAGTTGTGCATCCACCAAAATGTGTGCGCATCTTGCACGTGCACGCGTACACCTCGCATCTTTTCTCCCTTCATGGCGGATGGGTCGAGGTCACGAGAACTGCTCCGGCCGGTTTTCTGAAAGACAAAGGTGTGACTAGCTTGCCGGAAATTGCAGAGTTGGTAGCTCCAAATAAACACACGTATTGTCTAAGCGAAAAGAGAACCGTGTATAAAAATATAATTACGTACAAAATGTAAATACAAGATATTTATGTTTGACTGAGAGATCAAATATGTTTTTTCTAACGTATGCATTATATTGCGCTTAAGCTCGAGGAACTGCAGGACCAGCTCTGCGATTCACAGATTGCGTCCACAAACACCGGTGTCCCACGGGATGCGGAGGATGGAAAACGAATAGAGAGATCGGTTCGCTACGGTCAGCGAACGTCGGTTTTATCGGCAATGGTGTCGAGAAGATAGACATCGCTAGAGAATACGGTAACCAAAGCGAGATCACCGCCACCGGGCAAGATAAGATCTTTACCAGCTTCGGCAGTACGGATCGTTTACCGGCCGATCGAAGATTGCCGCGGATCCCTTTTGCGCTGTCCCTCCGGTATCGTTCCGCGTAGATGCAATTAGATCTGTCGGCACGAACAAAAGAATCGAACGATTTTGGGTCAAACCGCACGAAGAAAGAGACAATTTCAAACTAGTCTTCGCATATATGATTCCACTCGTCGATAACTTGATATACTTGCAATTCGGAAGATCTCTGACAAAAATAGGAGGGCCGAAATAGGAATAGCCGAAAACCGAAAACAGCGTTGCTTCTAAAGAATCATAAAACTAAAGCATCGCAAAAACATGAATATATGAAATAATGATTTAAATGTAATATATTTTTAAGGAGTTTTTGAACCATCAGGGCTTCAATTATTCAATGTTTATGAACGCGACAAGTCTGCGTGTTATTCGCATCAGCGAGAAACCGCTCTTATTAAATTATGCCCGGTTATATATATATATGTATATATATATATAT
Organism: Camponotus floridanus; assembly: GCF_003227725.1. Classification (NCBI taxonomy): domain Eukaryota; kingdom Metazoa; phylum Arthropoda; class Insecta; order Hymenoptera; family Formicidae; genus Camponotus; species Camponotus floridanus. Next base: position 83,449 of record NW_020229297.1, read on the forward strand.
ATATATATATATATATATATATATATATAATGCGCGGAAGACAGAAAACGCGATGCATAAAATACATTACCAAGTTTGTTCTCTTGCATGTTTTAATAACAAAGATGAACGCGCGAACGCGCGGCAATGCTCAAAGAGAGCGAACATTCCCGGAGCGAGAGCGGGCTTGTCGAAGAAAGAAGAAGAAGAAGAGGAAGAATGAAATGAAAGAGGAGAAAGTCGAACGGAAGAACGAGAGAGAAATAGATGGAACGTAGAGGAAAAGGCGTAAGTCAGAAAGTCCTTAGCCGGCACAGAGATCGGCCTTAATTAACTCCAAGTCGACGAGGAGGAGAGCTCGTTTGCGAGCGCCGATTGCCGACTTCGATCCATGAAAAAGACGACGCGGACGCGAACGCGGATGAACATGAAGACGAAGACGAGGAGGAGACGGCTAAGAGAGCGGGGAGCCCTTGGGTGGCCGGAGATTCCAGTTTCTCGATAATTGGTCGAGCTGTTTCGACACCCGACCACGTTAAGCTGCGAGTATGAGAAATAAATCGAAAAGGAGCGCGTTTCTCTTATAGCCTTTTCCGATTGCCTACGGTAGGATGCCGGGGGCAGATGCGTTCGTATGATATCGGAGCCGACGACATTCGGAACGACGCCTACCTATGACCATTATAACGCCAGCCCGTCGAAAGGAGTGGCACAATTAATTTGAGATCAAGCCGCAAAGATGTGATTCAATTGGTATTATCGCGAAAAATATTTGATCGACGAATGCGACTGAAAATTTTATTTATTCCGCGTAGTTTATATATATTAGATTTTAAAACGCGCGAGATATATTTCCTAAAATTATTTTCACCTATCCTAAAAAGCAGAATTTGTTAGCAACGTTAAAAATCCATGTCGATAGATATTACTATAAATGACAAATTCTATTTTCAATTACCTCGGAAGATTTTCTCGGCAATCAAGATCGGACGATCGTCTCGCTGACGTCGTCACATTCGTCACGAGGATCGTGCTCTGATCGATCGAGCCGGTTAGTTAAAGGAATCGCTCGATAGTAGGGCGTCTCCGGGCGATTTAGGGCGAACCGTTCGAGGGTGACTCTCGTCGATGCACCGGCAGCACAGCTGACTCATCTCTCCGTCTCGGAGTTGTATCGGTATCACCCCATGTGTTATCGCGTCTCAGCCATCCCGTCTCGCCCTCTCCTTCCGCAACAACTCCGCCGTATGTCCGTAGCATCTAGCAGAAGCACGCAAAACTTCCTTCGTTCCTTCCCTCGCCTTCCCTCCATCGTGCTTGTCGAGGGCGAGTAATGCGCATTCTGCCCCTACGATTTAGCGGGGTGATCGTGGAGCCACGTTTATTCGTTTGTGAAATTAGTGCTGGTTTTGTCATGTTTAGGTGACCGCCGGCGAGGGGTTCGTTTCGCTTCTCGGACGATCCGCGAGATAGAATTCCTCGTCGCGTGCGATCTAACATCGATAATTGTATTAATTCTGGAAAAGAATTTTTTTCATGTTTTATTTTATTTTAAAAGATTATTAATTTATGTGAGAAATATTCCATCTGATTAGAAAAAAATTAATGTGCGATTATAATTCTATATACAATTCATAAATTTATTTATAATTTTAAATTTAATTTTCATATATAATTTTCTTGAATTGCTGAAATTATAATTTCAATCAAGCCATTGAAACTGCATCGACCCCCGATAAAAGGAACGTCCCGTCGAGATCTATTTTACGAGGTCCTTTGCGCAAATTTCACGGATCAGTGTCGTTCTCGTCGAGATCGGCGATCGTGCTGATGACGTGAGTCAATTGTCACGCGAGCCGTGGCTTAATCCAATCGACCGGCGACGCCCTTAATGCAGGATTTCGCCGAGACTCGCTTCTCTTTCCCTCCAACTTCCTCTCGCTCTCGCTCTTGAATGCCGTCGAGCGTGCCATCAAAAAGTGCGAAAGCTTAATTGGAGGAATTGGATCTTTCACTCGGCTGCTCGCAATCAGATGATCCCCGCAGTTTAGATCGTTGATTCGACCATGCGAGACGTGAACCGACGTAACTGACGCCAACCAAGAGTCTCTCAGCTATAACGGGCTTCCCAGCTCCTGGATTATATGGAAAAGAATCATGAACAACTTTATATGACTGGTCGATTGTGCATCGTCTTCTTTAAAGCGATTCTCACATCGTGTCTCAACATCATCCAACGTGACTAATGATGCTTAAGCGTCGCTGAAAATAATAAATCGAGCCTTTCTGTAGCAAACTCTTCTACATATGTACATATACAAGAGATTAAGTCAACGAGGAAAAAGAGAATAATTAGGATAACAGTAGATGTTACATCTTCATCTTCTAATTTTATTTTACAACATTCGAAACATGAGAAAACAAACTCTAGAAAATAATACATCAGGTCATTAATATACATCTTTTCGCTATCGCTGTCGCATCGAATTAACAATGAATTAATAGTGATTTAGCATATACAGAATTTTTTATTATTTTGCAAAAATATTGCTATTGTGGAGTTTTCAGTCGAGCGGAAACCACGTGACTTTTTTTGTCTGCATGCATTTCCTCGCGTATACGGAGACCGGGCAGAACCAGCCAAGCCAGGCTATACAGAAGCTAACGATTACACACGTTTTTGCTTCCGGCCAGGCAACTGTCCGTAGGATATTTCACTCGCGTTATCTTCTCTTTCAGAAAACACCAGTCCACGTGTTTACTTATCTCCCCATGGTCTTGCGTCACAAGTTCAATCATTATTATTAATCAAAACTTGCAGAAATTCCATTTTAATTGTTTTCTAGATTTGTCTTTAGAATCATATATATTTAAATTATTAACCACAGTAAATTGTATTAAGATACTTGAAGGCATAATTTATAACTCGTGATCACGTCAAATTTTAAAAACATTAATTGATCTTATTCAAAATTATATTGAAAATTACATTGAAAACGTTATAGATTGTGTAAGGCAGGTTTAAGAAGATACGATCTGCTTCAAGATCTGCGTCGTCGATAGTCGCGCGATGAGATTCGAGCCACCGGGATTCATTTTAATTGCAGATCAATTTCGCAGACCGCGATCGCCAGCGTCGAAATTCATTAACTCCCGTTATCTCAGTTCGTCGGTGGCAATGTCAGACGTATAAACGTCGTTTCTTAACTACTCGTACTACGTATATCAATGACGCGCTTTTTCCCCGACTCGACAATTAAATATGCGCGGAATCGCGCTCGCGTTAACGAACGAAACTGCAATTCGCGCAAAATGTAACACACAAACTCATTAATTCATGATGAAATACAATCGGATTACATGCATCGGCGAAACTTGTACGCGGATATTTTCCTTCCTCGATGGAGAAAAATATCAATAAACTTCGCAGACAATTTCTACCAATGAAATCAGTCTTAAAACTATCAAAGTCATATTATAAATTTTTGTTTACATGCATAAATAAATAAATAAATAAAGATATATATATCTTATTCCATCATTTAAAAATCTGCGATACATTGGCTAAAATTAACTTATTTATCAATCTCAATTAAGTTATTTATCAATCAAATTTAAATTTTATTGAAAAGAGGATGCATAATTACATACATATATAGCCCATAAATATATAATCAAATAATCAGATATATCTACCCTACACAGTTGAATTAATACCGGGGTAAGGAAGATTTTCAAAATGATATCCAATGACATCGTACATGTTGCATTTGTGCACTTCATGGCTCGCGAATAGAAATTTTCCGTACTTTTGATATTCAACCCAAAACGATCCTGCTGGGAGATACGATCAGACTAGAGACAATATCGATGCCAGGCTGTTGGAAGATAGAGAGAAGGCGCAGAGCAGCTGTGTCAGTTGTCTCACCTGTTGTTTCTCGCCCTAATTATGGCCTGGTACCGGACATAAAGCGACAATATATGTACGTGTACAGATATACATATATCCATACTCGCATAAAGTGTGTATGTGTATCATCGATAAAAAAGATTTATCGGCTCGTTTAGTTCTTGGACCACACAAGAAATGTTTCCTTAACGCTTCGTTAATATCTTTCGACTTTCTCATTGCCACGTTGCATATCTGCTATAAATTTTTAGTGAATTTTAATGATTTATTTCTTTTGATTAATGCTTCGGCAAATTTCTATAGATGAATTAATATCTTAGTTCGTTATGTATATTTGACGTTATAGTGATTAACGCGAGCGGTTAAATTAGAGCAATTTACGAGTAATGGCTTTCCGTCTATTAAATTTATAATTTATGAACGGATATAAATTTTTTTTATTTGTCCATTTATGATTTATATGATTTACTCGAATTATATATAATGTTTCCTATATTTCCAATTAGGGCTTTGCAAGGTGCAACGCGTCTTTAATGCGTCTGTCTTAAAACGGACATACGTGATTATCGGCACATTAAAATACAGTAGTGTGACGACGGATAATTTAATGCTTATCGATTTTTTCTTCCACATGGAACGCTAGCGTTTTATTATGTATACATGATCGACAGCAACAAGGAGAGAATAAAATGTCCATTGAGTCCAAGTGCGATGTGGAGCCTCGTGTTGGCAAACAACATTGTAGATCACCAATCGATTAGTATCTCTCTTTCGTACCGAGAAAACAGTACGGTAGGCATCTCTTATCCATAACCGATCTTTACACACGGCGGTTAACGCGCATAACTATGTATCATCAAAGTGCAGCGATTCTAATTATATTCCAAAAACTCTTTATCTCCGCTTTTATTGTCGACTGATGCATTGGTAATGACATACTTTGCAGCACGTGCGCTAATAAATGCGATTGCTTACGGACAATGTATTCGTCGTTGTAGCTTGGATTCCTACGGTTTCTTGCGCGTATCTTCGATTATAGCTATAGAAAGATGTAAGAACTTTTGATATACAAAGAGAAGATAATTTCTTACGAATATAAAGATATTGCTGGCTTTACTAAAATAAATTATTTCTAAATATGTTTGAACAATATTATTTGAGAAACCGTGATATACCAATCTGTTTATTAATAATTAATCAAATGTGCAGAATAGAATATTTACGACAAAATTAAATATTTCATTTAATATTCGGTTCATTTAATATTCAGGACTACAACAAATTGGCTAACGGTATGTTGATTATGATTGTTCCATATGTTGTCCCTTGAAACGCGATCATTCTCTACAAAAAATTGGCAATCATCAACTTGATACGATTAATTAACTTCACGATTAAAAATTCGTGAACGGTATCGACTAATGAATAATCAATTTTTTATAGTAAAAAACACTACATACATATATAAGTAATTTTCTTTATTTTTTATTACTGTTTTTAAACTTTTTTATTTATTGCATACATATGTCTTCATATGTGTGTCGTTGCGTGTGTGTTTAGATATTTTTTCATATACTTGACGTACATTTTTACTTCGTTTAGAAGGCTTTTTTTATTAATAAATAACCGTCATCAATTTTTTTTTATTTTTCGAGTGGCCGTTCCTTTCGTTCAATTTATTCGCAATCCATCACGCAGTCGCACGACCGCATAATTACAAGACGGAAAAGGGCTCGAGTTAAAAACGTCCGAGTTCATAACTCACCGCTTATCGTTTTTTCTCGCTTTAGACGCGACGAAGCTAACAAGCGATTTCATTATATACGCATACGACCGACGATAAGGAAAGGAGAGAGAACACACATCGGCCTCGTCGCCGGTCGAATGAGTGTCGAGGAGATGTCTGTTAGCTGTCCGATAACGCAGATGGTCGCGCGACCATCGGACAGCTCCTCGGCACGTTTTCAAGGCTTTCTCGCCCGCATATCCTTCGGCAGAAATAAAGGATAACGAGCTAATCGCTCGCGCGAAACCGATACGCGCTTCAACTACCTGAATAAATACCCGCGTATCGTATATACGTACATGTACCAACCGAGCAGGCGCGCGGGGGGGTTCTTAAAGATATTAATCGCGCATGTCGGTGCTTTGCATAATTTTGTAATGCATCCCGTCAGTGGTCGATAACATCTTTCGCACGACGCGACGGCCATAGCGCGAACGCGCCGCGGGAGAGGAAGGAACGCACGTGGGTGTCTTTGTATATGTGGAATCATTTCCCTTATTATATACGTACGCGAGTCGAACCAGACTATAAAGTCTACTGAAACGACGAAGCTCTCTGTGCGACGTAATTTTATAGATAAAGCGCAAAGTTCCACCAACGTCTCGAGGAATTTATAAACATTTAAGGATACGTATTTAAGGATAAAAAATAAAACATGAGAAAAAACGAGATTTTTTTTCTATATACGATATGAAGATGTTCATTTGTTTTTGAGGCGACTACAAATAGATATAAACTTGAGTGGATTTGAATGAAACATATAAATTAATTGATGATATACGGGGTGTTCCAGACTTAACGAATCAATCATTAATGGTAGATTCTTGAGACCATTTGGAAACGAAAATCTTTATACCAAAATGTTGAGGAAGATGTAGTTTCGGCGCTACAAAAGATTAAAGATTACAATCGACGCGTTACTCCTCTCCTGTGCTCAGGAATATAGTGCATCAAGGTTCTCGCGTACAGCGCGATATCGATAAAAAGATCAATATAAAATAAAAAATAGGATTCTACAGTGAGAGCGATTGTGTCTTCGATGCGACAGTAGGCAGTAGTTTGAACATTTTTATGAAGTCTTCTCCTCAACATTTTGGTATTAGAATTTTCGTCTCCAAATGATCTCAGGAATCTGCCATTAATGGCTGATTCGTTAAGTCTGGAACACCCTGTATTCATTAATATTTATGATGATAGATAACCTCATCTCTGTCCGTCAATATATACCATTGAAAAATCAGTGCCGCTTTCGCAGTTGGCATCCTTTTTCAGTCAGCTCCTTAATTGCCCGCTTCCAAAGATCGATCCGCTTCCACGGGTCGCACGCGCGTTGCCGATAATAAAGTGCTCGCGGGAATAATAATAATCCGCCGCACAAAGGATCCATTATTCAGACGATAGGAGAGAAGGAAAGAAAGGAGACACGGGGTACCGTTGATAATCGATGCCGCCATATTCAGCGAACAAGTTGTCCCGATCGCGGCGCTTGGCAAAAATTACTCCGACGGTGAATTTATTACGCCGCTTTGCCGTCGTGTGGGGTTCGGGGCCCTCTCATCGGCGTGGGCCCACTGATGACGGCTCACGGCGAACTGGTCTTATTAGGCCCACGCGACTTCAACCTCGTTCAGAGCGAGAGCTCGCGCCGCTCATGCGTGTCGCCAGGATTCTCGTCCCCGAAGTCTCTTGTTGTAATTATCGAGAAGAGGATAATTACATTTATAATTTTTTATTTAATATATCTTATACAGAAAGAAAAAATTCTCATAGCAATTGTAATTTTGCACGAGACGCACGGGATTTGTTTTTAACTAAAATACCTCTCGAGGCGACGATAAATCATTAGCGGATCATTAACGAATCAAGATTGAAACGAATTTCCACGAATCAAACCGTAAATAACGCGTCATCGTAAAGGGATTTGTACGTTTCCCGGACACCTTTGTGCAGCCTCTGTTCTCGACAAACTATCATCTCGCATCGGTACCGTATACCATCTCTCGCGTAGTTGACTAAAACACTCTGTCCTCTACTCGGGCTGAACGCGAGCAAAGCATTCCCGGCGTCGCCTTCTATTTGCCCGATAATTTAACGCAACGTCGGCTCTCTCATCCGCGGCTCCAGCCGCAGTGGAACATTTCGCCGTCCCATTTTACATTTTCGATTAGCCGAAACGCGACGCGCTCCGTATGTCGCACGCTCTCTTATTAACGCGTCTCTATATCTCGACTAGTATTTGTGCGATGCTTCGCGCTCTTTCCGTCTATCGTTTCCGCTCCTATGTCTTCCCTCCTCTTCCATCCACATCGCGGCTTTCTCGGTTTCGCCGACTCGCCCTCACCGCTTCGCGTCGCCGACCAGAGCAATAAATTTTCGCGCGCCGACACCGAGCAATATTTCCTTGCCGTTTGTACGCGCCAGTTCCTCTTTTTGTCGAGGGTGCTCCGTACACGCGGATAAACGCTCCACGTAATACGGTTAAACGCCGAGAAAAAAAGGCGCACCCGGTACCATTTCAATTTACGAAATGGTGCTGCGTTGGATCGTCGTCACCACCGCGAGTTAGGACCTTCGCGCGCACAAATCTGCATAAGGACGTAAGCATGTTGCGATGAGTACGTCGACCAATGTGAAAGGGCTGGCATAAGCTCTCATATATTACAACTCGGGAGACTTGTATGTTGAAAGGCTCGTTACTCGAGAAATTAAACTCTGTTATTCCCATCGTTTGTTTCGCATCCACGCAAAATTATTTTGCAAAAGAAAAAAAAGATATCGAGAGAATACGAAACGAAAGATATCGTGCGACAACCAGCGTAGTATCGAGTTTCGAACAGCATTATTATTCGTATTAACCCGCACGAGTATAGAATAATGACGCTGCGCGTGCATATGCAGGTACTATCAATTATAATAATATTTAATCATGCCGTACTGAATTATAATTAATTTTCTCTCCCCGTTTCGTCCGCGCGAAACATTCCAGGTACGAAACTATCGAACTATGGGTGGAAATTTATACGAGAAGCGAAATTGAATGTATCTAATTTTTTAGGTAAATAATATTCATAAGATAGTTTTATACATGCGAAGTATAATTTCACGGGATAACGCGCGCGATAGCATTTTTATCATCCAATTTGCAAAACTACATCTTCGTTAACATACCCGCGACACCGCGATTATACAGCTTGTGACGCAAAAAGGACATCTCGCCGAGCGGATACCTGTTTCCCGTCTTCCGCTCGGAGAAAGCCTCAGCAAATTTTTTGGCGCCGATGGAGAAATAAGAAGCGAGGGGCAAGGGAGAGGAAGAGAGGAACGAAACGAGGAGAGAGGAATTAGCCACGACGCGGCGCGGCGCGGCGCGGCGCGGCGCGGCGCGGCGCGGCGCGGAGCGGCGCCTTGCGCAGAGCGCCGTAAATCCTGTTACATCGTGCCGACGAGGAGAGCGGCGCAGGTGTTGCCGAGGTATCCTCGTTATTTATTGATTTACTTAATTCGGCCAAAGAGGACCGTGGGGCCCCTCGGCGTTTGAAGAGAGCCGGCTCATTTCGTGATTAAAAGACGTTACGGACGCCTCGGCGCAGCATGTGTGTGGCAGCGGGATTCTACCTCCCCCTCCGTATATTTTTGTGCTTAACGGCTCTCGCCTTTCTCGGTTTATTGCTATTTAGACGATGAAAAGAAAGAAAAAGAGGAAGAGGCGCGAGAAGGGAATGGAAGAGAGAGGACTTTGGTGAGTAGACTCTTATACGGCCCGACAGAAGAAATCGACGCGAGAAATCGTCGAGATTGGCGGCAGGAAATCGAGGATAGAATATAAAGCTACAGACGAGATCGTAACTCTTCTAATTGCGATCGAAACGATCGATCGCGAGTGCGATGTCGAGTAATTCGCAAATTGCCGGAAGCTATTCTTTCAAATTACGTAATTATTATATGATTATTGCGTAATTACGTAATTATAAATATATTAATATTTCTTAAATATATATTTATAAATTTATTTATAAATTATATTTAAATATTATATTTAAAAATTATATTTAAATATTATTTTTATAAATTATATTTAAATATTATATTTAAAAATTTTTTAAATACACATTATTTAAATTATCATATTTCTCTCTTAACGCAAATAATAACGATGCAGAGACGTATAATAATTTGAGATATTTTGCACATAATTATATAGATATATGTATATGAAGAAATATCTCTATTGCAATGTGTCATCTCTCTCCAATGGTCGAACGTGCCCATATGCGCCATATGAATTAACGTATCCGGAGTAGCGCACACGCGACGTTAAAGAAGCACGGCGATGATACGAGAGGGTCAATCCGATGATACTAATTAAGTCCATTTTTCCGTCGACGTAATTACGATTTCCAGTTCCTAATTTCAATTACGTCCCAATTAAGTCGGCCGCGTTGCGACTCGACGACGCGACATGGTTCGCTCGCGGGTACCACGGACAGTCGTATTTATCTCTCGAACGTGGGTTTATACGCGCTTTTGCCTCGCGTTTGCTGGAAAAAATTCAACGAGGGAATTAACGCGCGCGGCCGACAATCCGTAGAATATTTTCCACTCCCGCCCCCGTAGGCATCTGTCCCTGCAGCCTCCTATGGATCATATCGGCGCTCGGTGATTACCGGCCTCGCCGCTGGTCTACATCGTAAAAGAGACCATCGGGCGAGATCGGTAAACGCTCGGATCGGCGTCGCCGTTTTAATGCCACGAGAGAAGAGATACTTTTCATATTCCGTGACTGCACTCGAGCCGAGCTGGTTGTAATTAGCGGGATCGGAGCTGACCGGTGCGCGCCGATTACGATCAGCTCGCTGGAATCCTCCTCCGATCCTTCGCCGCGAGAGATCCCATATTCTCACTTTTCTCCTTGCGAATGGGGAGAAACGGATCCCTCCTGAGAATGATCTAGGTCGTTCTTAGGATATAATTTGCTATGCGTTTTACGGTGAGCGCGCGGTTGTGGATTATTCATATCGGAATTATCCTTGCGAAAAACATATATTTCTCGAAATAGAAATAACAGATTGGCAATGTAAAGAAGCGGTTTATTATCATCCATATATTTTAATAAAAATACATTAGCGCTCGCAATTTTACTCCCAGACCATAGGATCGATACAGATCGTTTTTAAATATGTAGCTCTAAAAAATTTTGCAACTCTACTCCTGACGTTCGTAGAGAATTCTCATATATCTCCCTATATTTGTATTATCCTCCTTCTTCCGTAACACCGCAGTCGAGCCTTGAGATATGCGAGAGGAGATTGAATATGGAAAGTGACGAGAGAGAAGTATCCGGATACAATGGGAGGGAAAGCAAAACAAGCGTGACGGCGAAATACGACGAAATAAAAAATACCATCCGTCTCGTGGCCAGCGAGGAGAGAAGAGGGAGAGATGAGGGAGAGATGAGGGAGAGATGCTGAAGCGAGAGAGAGCAGGGCCCGTGAGGAGCCCGGCGGGTCCGTCGCCGCAGGGGGTCTCACACGTACGTGGCAACACACGCAGCCAAAAAACCAACATCGGCGCCGACAAATAACTACCCATATTATCCGATCTTGTAGGCTACCATCTCGCCACGAGTCCTTTGTGAGGGACCACAGCGTTATGTATGACGTTGCGTCGTAGGAGCGTCGGGCCGGCCCGATGCGTCACGGTAAAATATCATACCGGTCGACATGTTTGACGAGAGAGTCAGCCTCTTCCCTATTTATCTCCGTTTTCTTCTTTTATCTTCGTTCTTGGTTCTTCGTCCTCGCGTTCATCTCGCATGTTATGATCAGCCACGGATCTTATTAATTAATACGGCAGATATTTTCGATGAAACGCCGCACATTTAATGTCCGATTGATCCTGATCTCTGGAAATGGCTCGACGCGATTGAACGAGATGCTGCGCTTCTCTTTCAATCTCTCCCTTATGATTAACATCAATCTCTTATTTAGATTCGTGATATAAGAAATTGGAATATAAATTTTTTGCACTGTACGTCAAGTAGTTTTTCGTTTCTCTAAGTTTTGAAAAGTTTTTTATTATATCGTGTAATATACATAAATCGGTAGTTTTCAATGATATCTTCATCCATCTTTTATTCCAATAATAATTTGAATAATTTGGGATTCCCGTTATTAATAATTTATTTAATTTTGCCTCGAAACGTATAATTAAAAAGCATCTTTAAAAGTTCTTCGAAAGAGCTCAAGGTATAATCAGAATGCCTTTCAAAAGGCCGACAACAGGCCCAAAGTATTTTTATTCGCAGCACCGATTGTAAATCAGGGCAAATTAATCGCAAATCCAGGCGGAGAGTTCCTCCCACGCGATTCGACCGTGAATGAAAACAGCGTTGCTCTTCCCCGATTATACACATCACGTATAAACTACAACCTACACTATACAATATTCGACTTCTTGTACAAATAAAAAAATTATATATAAATTAATAAGACATCAATATAAATTCAAGTATAAAAATGTCATGATTTATCTGGAGAGTTCTTTTTCGTGTAAAAGTCGTCTCCAACTAGCGTTCGCGATACGAGAGACTAATTATGCGCGCGTCTCGCAGATGTTGAAGTATTAAAACGAGACACGGTTTCACGGCAATGCGTTCGTAAGCCGTTGGGCCTTAGCGTACTGTGGACGCCTTTAAAAGACTACACCTTAAGATGGCGATGGCGGCGGCATCGGCGGCCACAAACGCGCCGACAAACGTTGTCTCGCTAGAAACTTCTCCTTCTACCGCTCCACACCCTTGCCTCTCCCCTTTCCCCCTCCTTGACACACAGGTACACGCCGTCGCGTATGCGATCCGATCATTGAGCTCGTGTGAAAGTTTCCTGACGTGTGTATGCGTGGAGTTTGGTTATCGGATGGTCCCCACTCGCGACGACCAGGTGCTAATCAAGGTCGTCGCACGTGGAAGGAGATTATCCGGATGTCCTTTCGACTGGACGATGGTTCTAAATTTTCTTCAAACATAGAAATGGCACGATGAATTTATAATTACTCGCAATTGGAATTTTTTAGCTATTAAAAAGAACAGATCCACAATGTGCGCGGAGTTGTCGATTCCAATAGCCTAGTGGCATCGTTCGCGGCGGGATCGCGCTGCGTCGAGATGCAGAAAGAACGCGAAAAAATCTGTGGAATGACGGCGGAGATGGGCGAGGAGGAGTGCGTTGGTAGGAGAAAAAAAGTTACGAAAAATGCGAACTTCTCACCGCGGCCAACGACAAAGAGCTGCTGCACATTTGCCGCGGAAGATAAATCTTTCCGTCTTTGTTTCTCTGTGTGTATCCCTCCATCCCTTGATTTTCCTCTTCCTCCTACTTGCTCGCTCGCTCGCTCATCGTTCTCTCGGATCTCCTTTGGGTGTTGCTGCATGGCGATCGAGTCGAACTCCCCTTCTGGCTTTGGGGGAACACCGTTCTCTTCCTCTTGGCTCTCTCATTTACACTACGAGCGGCAGGATTTACTGGCCGCAGAATACAATGCGGACCTGTCCGTGTCCATCCACCGAGACCGGGAGCCGTCCTCTAGTCGTGTACCTCTTCGCCGTGGCTATACATATCCGCCCTCTGCGGCACGTCGCGGCACAGGAAAGACGGCGGAGGAGGTGGAGGAGAAGGAAGAAATAGCGAGAAAGGGAGTACGGGACTGGACTCTCCGAGTATTTTGCGCCTGGCTGAGTAAAAGTTGCGCGTGAATGCTACTCTCGTACGAAGAGAATCGCGAAACAGATGGTGACTGTCTTAAAAACGCGAATCTTTGAAACAGTTTCTATGATCTCTAATTAAAATAAATCTAAAACTTAAGATGAGAAATGTTTCTCAATAAAAGAATATTCAAAGAATTGCAGAGACCTTTGCATCAACGCTGCAGATATGTATGTGCATAATTCTTTTTTTTATAATTTTTCATGAAGGAATGCGCCATAGATAAAATCGCAACCTAATGTTCGCGAAAAGAATCGAAAGTGACTTGAATTTTTCGCGACAGCTAATGTACGCTATAAAGAAACTTCGGAGAACTTGCAAACTGGTTCGCATTAAATGAGAGAGGAATTCGAGGCCTCCCGCTAGCGCGGAGACGACGTATAGAGCGGTGACCGATGTAGAAGAAACGTGATACCGACAGCGTCAATAATTAATACGTTCCAATATATGAGTTTCCGCCGAACGGATCGTTCATTCGGTCCGGCGAAGCCTCAATTTCTCGGATCGATGATCATCCTCGATCGTCTTCGCGGACGTCAAGGCGTGCCGACGTGTATCTAGCGAAGGCGACTCGACTCGAGAGCCGTGCACACGTGGCCGACATCAGAGACCGAAGCCGACGACGAGCCTCGGTCACTTTGCATAGCTTAGAGTCGTGACACCTACCAGTGTCAATTAAGCGCGGCCATTCAAAGCCGCGCAGACAATGCCCTTCAGGGATAAGACGGTGAAAATCTTTAAGTATCTTAGAAACGCTGGTTTCAACCTGAGTATCGACTATAAGATTAACAGTATTAATGCAATTTTCCAAGCATATAGATGAGATTATCCGATTATCCAAATACTTGCTAATATCTGTTTCGTTATTTTATATTAAGTCTTTTATAATTATTATAAGTTTTTAATATAAATTTACAGTATACGTATATATGTATAATATTCAAGTACAAACAAATCGATATGTAGTTATCAATATGTTTGTACTTAAGTATTGTTAACATTTATATACAATGGTTATGTTTTTCTCAATTTAAATCTCATATTTTTTAAATCATATAACGCAATATCGTTGATTGAGAGGCACGATCAAAACTAAATAAAGTCGTATCTAATTATAATTAGATAATTATCGTTTTCTACTAATATACATGAAAAATTCTATAATTCGATTTAATAAAATATTAATAATAAATAGTAATAATGATAAATCAAGATGCATAAATTTTTTAATTAATTTTAATTTCATTTAACCTTTAAAAAAATTAAATTTGCATTTTTTCGTGGACGCGTCAAAAAAAGAATTTGATGTCTTTTATTGTTATATAAAACATCTGAAATTTTACCCAAGTAATATTTAAAATATGTTTTCATTAATATATTTTAATTTACTTTACGATAATTTCTCATGTTTTTTATATTTAAAATTATGTTACATTTTAATGAATCTGAAATTTTAATTAAGTATTTCATTTAGCATAACACGCACACACCGTTAAAAAATTACGTAAAACTCACGCAAGAGAATTGCAAAATATCACTCCGTAATAACGTTATGGTTGTTTTATAAATAATAAATAATAAATAACTAATACAATAGTTAATAATTCTCGTTTCTCTGGATTATTAAATATTAATACTAATAATGTATCAAGTAGAAAAAGATACATCGTTGGAAACTTAATAAAATTCTTTATGCGTGTTATTTGACAAATGTTACTACGTATTATCGATACTCGCGATAATCATTCGATAATTCGGCTATCTCGATGGAACTGAGAATAGTCTGTCGAAAACTTCAGAGAATGAAAGCCAACCACTCTACATAGTTTAGTGCGGTGACACCTCCCCGGTGTCAATTAAATTCTCGTCGCCATCAGACACGCCAAGTGGGCCGCGCGATGCGACTCTCTTGAAAACTTCGAAGATTCTAATTCCCTCGAGAACAGGAGGAGCTCGCGATTGAATCGGCAACGCCGGATCGTGTACATTCGCCGATCAAAGGCTGCCACCGATTGCTTCCTAATCTCCTTCGTCTCGAGGAAGTTGAGTCCATGTGGTCTTTTTCTGTACCTCCATCTTCATCTGTATCGTGGAACGATATGTCATGTCTGATCTCTATTAATGCTTTTTAGAGAGAAAAGTCTGCGTTATATAAAGAATGAAGACACGTAGATAATAGTATACTATTTTTTATTACTATAATACAGTGATTAATAGAAATAATCTGGAAATTAAATTGGTGTTCACCAATTTTAATTTTCCTCGTCAAAAATGATATTTCGATCGAGCTGCGAAAAAGCTTGTTACATTTTTTAAGCAATTTTATGTAAATGAATATATGATGAAATGCAAAATTTATTTCAATTGTGTGACTGAGAAATTTTTTTACGCTTACCTGTGACACTAGAGACGCGTTTGTAAAAATTTTCAAAATATTTCCCGCATAGTTTTCATAAAAGAAGAGTTGGGCCAAAAGTTAGACAATATACCGCAATCTCTTGATACGAAGTCCCGAAAACCTGGGCGAAACAATTTGTATGCTGATGACTATCTCCGTGGAGAATAATTTATAAACGATATTAAACCGTGTTCTCTTTTTAACGAAACACGCCACACGCTTGGTACCAACCAATCCAGGTAGACACACGGTAAAAATTGAAATTTATACTCTGGTAATGCTATCTGTCATCGCTACAATCATAGCACAGCTATGAAAATTGGTGCTATGCAAATTCAAATGCATCTCTATTGGAAAGCAATCAATTTTGCGATACAAGCAAAACGATTGAGTTTGATCGAATCTTATCTTCAGGAGATACATGTTATGAAGATATAAATTATTTAGTGCGTGCGTTCGGTAATATCGCGATAAACGATATCGTTAATAACCGCCTTATTATGTTACGTACAGATCTGATCGTCCTGATGCGGCATAAGATGCATCGCTCTCATGATCGCGTCGATTACTTAAAGCTCATCAACAGTATTTTGATGAAAGCAGAATCTTATAAAAATCAGGATGCTCGATAATACACCTTCCATCTTTTTTCTTTGTTCATTAAACTTCCCCTTTTTTTTATATATCTGCCACATATGTATAATATGATATACTGTACATTAATCATAAATAATACTTTTATGAATATAATTTCATGAATATTTTTATGAATATAATTTTATGAAATATATTTACGGTTTTAATGAATAAATGAGTAGAAGTTTAATAAAAATTATTCCGCGATATAACAAAATATTGTAGAATTATAGCAAGGACATTAAAAGATCCTTAATTGTCTGCGAAAATTAATTGACTGACTCTAATTCTTCTGACATAAATCCATCCATTCTATCGTGCGTGACTTTTACTATCGCGACATGCGTTATGACTCTATAAAACGCAATATTCAGCATCGTGAATCAACTTATTATTATAATACAGTCATTCGCATTCGCGGTCGATTCGCTGCCGAGCGACTCTCCTCGCTACGTATAGTTTAGCATACTGTAACACGAAAGCCTGTTCGATCCTCGTCGTGAAATAAAGTCACCGCCGCGCCATTTGTTGCGATTGTCCTTTTTCTCTCCATTCTAATCTTGTTCTTTTTATATTAATTTACTCATCCACGAAAGCGCTTACGTGACACGAAAGTCACCGCAAAACGCAAACATTCCAAATTACCGGGATAATCGTGATGCCACGATCTCAGTTTTTGACGACAACGAGCGCAAACACTTGACAGGAACTTTTTCTCTCGTCGAATTTATATATTATGTAAAACTATTTGAAGAAGAAGTAACCGCATTCAAAAGCCGTAACAGACTTCAAAGTTAAAGTTTCAAGTATTCTGTGTATTCTATAAAAATAATCAAATTAAGAACAATGAAACATTTTTGCCATGTTTTATTTTGCTACTGGCACTCTGTGTCATTTTATTTTATTTCCATTTGTCGCGGCATTAACGCTGTTGTAAAATATATTACAGATGTTCGTATATGTAAGTTATTGCGGAAAATTACGTTAAATGACGTATGATGACATGAAAACGACAACAGTTTGAGTTACGACGTGGTGAAACTTATGCACGACCGTCTAATTAGCTGTGTAATATCCCTAATTGTTGCACTGTACGAGAAATCGTTAGTCTGCTTGCTTCAAACGAGGTCATATTCATTAGCTTTTTATCTACGTAATCATTGGGGAATTCACTCGGTACCACGGTATAACGGAAATGCGAATTCATCGAAGGTACCCTTCATTTAAAAAAAGAAAAATGCACGCATGTCGTTATTAACTTTGTTATCTCGTCAATTTGTACCGTTCTTGGAAAACGATATTTTCGTACAACACGTTGTCACGAGTGTGATATAATTCTTCAGAAATATCACAGGAATGTCTAAATTAAAATATTATGCAAAATATTTTGCAAATTCTTATAAGCATACACGTGTGCATGTATATACATAATATTAATTTAAAACATGTGTATATATATTTAAATATATATATATATATATATATATATATGTAAATTTTACACATAAAATTTTATATATACATATAACTATTTTATGTATATACAAATATCAAATTTCATTTAAAAAAAAAATTTTATACGTGCTTCCTTAATGAATTCCAATACGTCCGTTGCTTCTCACACTTGCATTGCTTTATTTTGCGATCAAGAAAAAGCGCATCGTTGCATCTTCACACTGGCAAACCGTAATTATTACAATCGCTCGGCCGATCGGTCGAAAGATTAAAATTCCTACGCCACCGTTGCGCGTTCTTGTGCGCTTATCTTCTGGCAAAAACGAAACGGTTTCTTTCATTAAAGAGGCGGCTGAATCAAAAGTTTCTTCGTTATAAAATCGCGTCGATTAGTTGCATTCGTAAACGATCCGCGTTTAATATCTGTTCAATGTTAATCATTAACATTCGCTCTAGTGAGCATAATGATTGATTTCGTGCAGCAATAGAGAGGAGTTATTTTTCTCCGATTAAAGCTTGCCTATCATTATCAGTGTCATATAAGATTATTAACGAATGTACGAAAAATATTAAAAATTAATATTACGATAAAACTGCAGCTGACGTTTAATATGAAATACGAGAGAGAAAACCGTATGGAAATTAATAACCACATTCCTAATCTCCGACAATATATGTTTTTAACGTATCCATTCCATCGGCGTTCGACCATTTGTATTAAGAAATGATATTTCGACTATATTTCGCATAGATATTCATGCGTGCGATACAACTGTGTAACGGTAAATTCATCGTGCGTTAAGTTTATTTATTCATCGGTAATCACAGGCGCCGATATTGCCCATCGGATTTTTTATGCCAGGAAGATCATATATTTCGATCGCACGCTTCGTGAACGCGAGTTTTACATTCTGCAATTTTGCACGTTTTATTGATGAACTGTAAAAAATGAAAGTATGACATAATACATAGTTGTATTTTTAAATATATATATATATATATATATATATATATATATATATATATTATAATCATGTAAATTTTTTTTCAATTGAATAAGATCGAGACTGGAGTCAGGAAGGAGAATAGAAGGTCTAAGAAGTACAAGCAAGCTATGGAATATCACGATTCTCATGTTAGGAAGTTGGATCCATTTTTAACGTGCGCGACCATGTTTAAGTCCCTTCTTCTTATTTCTTTTTTCCATTTTTTTATTGCTTTTCCTGTTTTTTTTTGTCGACAATGAGGCTCGCATCGCACGACCCGAAGAAAGCCACGAAAAATATATGCGAGGGTTGAGCAAATTCCCGAAGTTTCGAGAGAACTGAGACGTGATTTTTATTTGGGCGAGAGTCTTTGATCGTAGCAGACAATTTAAAATTCCAATGGACAACAAACTTTTTGTCGAATACATAATCGAATTGTTAATTGAAGGAGCAGATGGACGAAGAAAATGTTTCGATATAATAATAATGCTTCGAGATTATAGGCTTTAGCGTTAAATCAATTATGATCGCGTTAATGTGTGACTTAATATTGTACAATGGATTCTTCATCCACAGGCTATCTTCACTAAGAACCATCACAGCACTAAATTGATAATACACTTTACGTATTGATTACGTATGATACAATAGGGAGTAACATTCATCCATACAAATAACTTAGCATGCGTAAGAATGTGACAAGCCTTCTTCATCCACTCGCCTGTTCAATTGCGTATCTGTACATATCGATCACTTTTTTGTTTCTGCACCGGAACATCGGAACTCGCTATCGCGCTGTATATTTAGCGCTAAATGTGGCAATTCTCATCTCGCTCAATTTATATTTCATTAACTGTGTTTTTCATTTTCTACAAGTAAAATTTTTGTATTTAAAAATCCGAAGAAATCATATTTAGCGCTGAATATAAGCAAGTTGAAATAGTATAAGTATGTACAACGTCGCCAGACATACCTGAACAAAGTTCATTAAAAATCAGTATACGCGAACTAAAAGAACAAAATCAAGAGAGAGGATTCTGTGCGTAAACTAGTAATAAATGATGGCGAAAGTTATAAAGATTTATGAAGAATATTTGCTTCGTCATTTTTTATCATCCGAATCAATCGCAGGCTCTATCGATTCGATCCTTCGAATTCCAATTTCCATTCATTTCAAATCATTCGAAAATCTTCTTTCGGATTTCCTCTGGGTCAAAGTGCTTACCGATTTTTGCTCATGAAAGTTTTAACGATCGCGGTATTCCATTAAAACAACCGAACCGAATATTAATTTCGTCTATGATAGTTGCATTCACGGCTCTGTTCGATTATTGCTTTCAGAACATTTCGCTTCCCCGTAATAGATTTGGATTTACAGGCATGTGTTATAGCGATGATGCTTGTTTACGGGTATCGTAAAATGAAACAAAGCTGATCAGAACTTCCAAAAGTCGATATATGATAGTTATGAAGTACATTTCTCCTTTTAATTAACGTACTCAGATGTCAAAAGTGTCTAATCAATACATTATTGTATTTGTGCAAGCATATTAATTGTCATTTAAAGTTAATGCATACTCTAGATATAAGAATTTGAAAATTACAGTTCGATAAATATCGATCGTTAAAAAATTGTAATTATTTTTATATTTCTTTATATATCAATATATTTCTCTCATTCAACTTAAGCGTTACATTGAAAATATCGAGCGACTGATTTACTTGATCCAATCGTTGTTGACTTACCTTTCGCTGTTACTGCATAATGGCAATAAATTATGCTGAAACGAGAACTCGACTTAGAAGATCCACTCGTCTTTCCCATTTTACGATACTCGACACTATTGCAGGATTGGAAACACGACGTGATAGCGATTAGTTGAATTACAACAGAGTGATTTTAGAATACGAATGAGGAAGCCAATCATCGATTGCACAACGGGATGATCGACGTTAACGCGAGGATGCATAACGAGTAGCATCGAGTCAATCTTTCAATTGTCGTTGCAGCCGTTTTGGACGTGCGCTGAATTCACGTTGCGGCAAACGATAACGGTCTCCTCATTCTCGGATCACATCGAGAATCCCAGACTCGCGAACGTTTTCTTCAAAAAAAAAAAATCACCGCGCTCCCGCAGACATCGCGCGATTTCGCTTTAAATCACCGTTATCTCCCATCCCGGATGTCACGTTTTTTCTCATTAGACCATTTCTATAGTGTTACGTGTAGCATTCGCGAATAATGTTCTCTCTGCTAAAACTGCGCGAATTGATTGAAAGTTACTCGATGTTCTATTAAATATTTAATATGTATCTACACCGATCGCTACTATTTATACAAATCGCAGACCGGATCGGACTTTTGGTCGGCGCGGATTAATTCCGGCCCTTTGTTAAATCCACGACCGAGTAAGTGAGCAGCTACTGTAAAACCTCATTTTTCCTTATGAAGAAAACTTTAAAATAAAAAAATAGCCCCACAGCGTCGTCATATTTTTGACGACAATATGAAAGAAATATCAATTTTGACAAATAATTTTTATAATTGGAATAGAGAGAAAGACATTTTTTATAGGCGACGATCACAAGCCCGACCTACTCCAATCTACCGGTAAAAGATCGAAAGATCGAGGTTATCCGTAAAATCCCGAGGAAGATCATCGAAAGCGCGCAAGATGACGAGAAGCTTTCTCCTTGTAAGTTGTCAAAAAAAGCACGATTAATTACAAATAATTATCATTCGAGTAAACCAACGAGAGAGCCGCTCGCCATCGTGTCGTCTCGATCGATCTCTTACTTTTAACGGACGCGAATTTTCGCGTGATGATGACGTGAAATTTCGAAAAATCGAGAGGATTCGGAAGTCGCGCTGAACCAATTCGCAGTTTTTACGCGCTTCTCTTTTCGCAGACTTGGCCCCGAGATTCTTCGAATTTGGGATTCTTTGCGTTTCTTTTTTTTTGTATTTTCGAGGCGTAAATCGGGCAGCATGCGTTTATGCATTTACGCGTCTCCTAATATCGTTATAATATAATATATTTATATAATAATTAGTACAGAGAGAGTGTAGATGTGTTATTTATATTTATATATAATATTTATATGTATAATATAATATATAATATATAATATATCACTAGGGTACATATGTACAAGGACTGCAAATAGTAGGAGGTGCTCTTATATTGCAATATCGTTCTCTGTTCTTTTCCCTTAAGACCTAACGTACACAGGTAGAACGTAGACTCACACGAGATACAGGTACGCGCTCGTAGACTCTCTCTTCCTCTCTCGCATTCATTTTCCTTCCATCTCATTCACCCTTGCGTCTCGTTTAAATTTACATTAACGCGTGATAGGCGCAACGTCGGTCGAGAGTCTACCGTATCCCGCCACGCGGTCTTTCAACAGAGATATAATCCTAACGCGCGCGCATCGCGCACACAGGTCTATTTACAGATGCAGGAAACACGCGAAGGACTCCTTGTCCTGTCCCGAAAGCACGAAGAACGCCATTTTCGCTCGCGAGCACGACTTCTCGAGCGCGGCGCTACTCCGGAAATAAAATTGCACTTTATAGTATGAGAGTCCGGCCATCCTCGCTCTCCTCCGGCGCGTCCAGCGAGAATCCTGGCAGACGATCGAGCGCGACAAAGATTCCCGAATAGAACAAGAAGGAAGAGGCAGTGAGAACCGAGTGCGGACCAGCCGACGTTCCGCTACGACGGCTCCGACGTGGAGTCCGGTTCCCTCTCGTCGGCGGAGAGGTCTTCCGGGTCGCCGCCGGACTCATCGGCGCAATCCTCGTCGGGATCGTCGTCCTTCGTACTGCTCACAGGTTCGTTCTCCTGTCACGGACTCCCTCCACCGGCGTCGTCGCCCCGATGTCCGGGCGTCAAACTCGGACTTCTCCGTCTCTTTTCCTGCAGCCCGTTCACCATGTTCTCGATGGACTTGAGCTCGCCGGCGGAACTGGGCGTTGTCGAAGTCAGAGCACCACCGGTAGGCGTCGGTGAGTCGGTCGGTGGCCTCGGCGGCGGCGATCTCGGGCTCAAGGTCCTGCTGCCGGGTGTCACGGTCTCAAAAGCGGAGCCGTGCGAAGGAGCTGGCAGAGTGTAGGGCGCGAATCTGTGACCTTTCAGCTGGTGCAAGGGACTCGCCAGGGGATGCGGATAGTGCGCGAAGAGCGCTGGATGTTGAGAGGCCGCCAAGGCCAGTTGGGCATTAAACAGCATGCCGGGTGTGACACCGCCGTGGAGACCCAAAGGTGTAGGTGGTATCAGATGACCGGGACCGGGATAGAGTCCTGGAACCGGCGGATACAGATACGGCAGCAGCGGTGGATGAAGCGGAGGTCCGACGGAAACATCCGGCCGTGGGCCCTCGGACCCGGTCGGGCCTGGCCCGCCGCCGCTCTCGGACCCGGACGACTCGCTGCCTTCGCCTCGCTCGCTCGTCCGATCGTCCCTTTCGCGGGAGTGCTCCCGTTCCCGATGATGGTGCGCCGGATGTGGCGTATCGGGGCCGACCACATCCAGCAGCTTGTCCTCGTCATCCATGAGATCGGTGGCGGAATTGGACGAACGTCTCTTGTCCGGCGACGCTGGTCCGCCAGCTGTCAAACGGGAACCGCCGCCCGATACTGTCAGTAGCGCCTGCCTTCTGCAACAACGACGCGGAGTTAGCAATCTTGCAAGGTTCAAGCGTATCGCGCTTAATTTACCCTTTAGATTAATTTTCTATCGCATAAAATTAAATTGAAAATCCATACATATTACTATAAAAATTAATGAGATTATATCGCGCTCATTTTATCTCGAAAACGAAAAGTAAATTGCGAGCTAAAACAGATGCGTTGTCGCTGTGATGTGCGAATATAAAAAAAACAATAACAGCTTCATATTTTTATATAGATTGATTATTGATTTATGGAAAGGCGTGGTTAGTAAAAGTTATCAATCGTAAAAAAAAAATGTTATAATGTAGCTGCCGGGTAAAATGGGTTCCGCCTTCGATATAATTTATCGATGTTCTAAGCTGACAATCTCCTTTGAGACGCGCTAATGCTCAATGATTACGGCATACTATAATTGGTTCCGAGAATATAACGAGAGGGCGGATGATAAAGTTTACCTCTTTCCTTGGCAGCGGCAATTTCAACGCTAAATTGTTTGCAACATCTCGTTGCGGTTTTGTTAACAAGCCGTATGCATATGTCTCAATCGAAAATATATGTATAATAAACAATGTGCGGTAGAAAGATACATGAAACATTGCAAAAACCGATCAATGATTTCAATCTAAACGAAGCGTAATAAATTCGACGATATTTTTACTTTATACGCACGCTAATTGCTATCTACTTAGAGTACACCACATATAAAAATTATAGCTTTCAATTTGCAACGTGAAGCAAAGTGATAGAGCGACTCTTTAAAATAATTTGGCAAATTTTGCTAAAAATAAACTTGTACCTAGAGTTCCGTGGAATTTCTATAAATGTAGTCCTGCGATTACGCGGGTCTTAAAATAAAAAAAAAGAAAATGTACAGCGGTATATCTTTCCGCTGAAATTAAAATACCGCGTTCGGGAGAAATAGACGCATGCGATCATGCGATCGCAAGGAGACACAGAGAGAATATTGTGTCGTAGAGAATCTCAAAAGGCCCCCGACGCACACGAGACAGCGGCAGCGCTCGCTCTCGGCTTACGCGGCGCTCGTCTCCGAGACGATAATTCACGCGAGGCTGGTCGACCAGAGCGATGCAGTAAACGAGGCCCCGGGATTTATGCGAGCGCCGGTAGCTGCATCGCCCCGAGGCGCGGCCGTGGTATTAGATTAATTATCTTAATTGCGCCTTCAACGCCTTTCCTATGCGCGCGCCAAGCGTCTAGCTCTCGTCGTTCGCTCGCGCGTGCGTTGCCTTCACGTGCGCGTATAACTTTATGCCACTCGCGGCTATTTGCACTTATAACTAGACGAGAGTGTGGCGCAATTCGCGCCTGTGTGTACGACGTGCGTGTAAGCTCGCATAAACGATGGAACACTCGAGATATACGCGAGGCACACTATTTTATATCGCTCTCCGCGTCGCGGTACGACGCAAAGAAGTTTTTTCCGCGAATCGCGAGGAGCCTATGTAAAGGGAATCGAGCGCTGATTTATCGCGCTGACATCTCTTGCCGCCTGTATCCCCGACAGTCATGATCATTTTTCATGGTGTCGCGCCGATGCCGAACGCGAGAGACCGTATCGATTCGCGATGCGCCGATCTATTCGCGATTTCCTCGGGGCAACGTGTTTCTATCACCCGATCTACGCGAAGAGTCGCGTATATCGCAACGTGATTTATCGAACTGCGCTCTATGGGCAGCCTCTACACAGGAGAAACCTAGCGGCTTTAATCATTCTTAATTAATCTACATTAGCATTTATGAATCCTTATACATTTCTACAGTTTGATTTTACAATCGATCCACACGCAGGTAAGAATAAAAATAACTAGCCGTGATTAGGGCTAAACGACATTCGATCATTTCCCGGCGAGTACAAATAAAAGTGGATCGTCATCGAGATCGCAGACGAAGGAGAAGGACGCGTATTTATTCGAGAATCCTATACACGGTGGCGAATTATTGATTTGGCGCGCTCTCGCACTTACAGAAACCAGAGAACCTGCACACCCCCTTTCAACGAGTGCATGTCACAGATGCATCCATGAGGAGCGTGCATCGCGTCAAGCGGATGTACCTCGAGCGAACGAAAGTGTTGTGTGTTAGTGAAATGATCGCATTACATGGCATTAAGGTAAGCCATACCGGTATACCTTTCGTTGTGCGAACTATAGCTGGGACTTACACGAGGCTTAGGTTTGTTCTGTCTGCACGAGACGCATTAGATGCATTAGATTTGCCCTATTCTCCCTTTCCCTTTCCTCCCTCCCTTCCGCGTCGCGCCCTTGTAACCCCGGCCCGTCATTCGACTCGATTGTCGACGGTAACGTACCATCGAGTTTCCTTCGCGTGATTAGAAACATTCCAGGAAATTTTGCACGAGCTCGCCCGAAAGGATCCGTGTGCGCCGATTAATTCTGGATCAGGTTGCGGAATCGAATATTTCGATTTGGCGCGATTATGAGAGACGTATTTGCGGCGCTTTTCGCAAGAAACTATTTTTATGGAAAATATAGAGACTGCTCTTCCACTCCGTCAAAATATTTGTGCAAGTACATAATGTTTTAAGCGAGCCGACAAGCGATGAATATTTTTGCATTGACGAAAAACTGCTAGAGATTACGCGGCAAGAAATACCAATGTTGACTCCTGCGAACAACGGGATATTTAAAATGTCGTTATCTGTTATTCTGAACACTAATTTTTCGACATTACCTAACGGGAAATTGCTCAACGAGCCTAGACTGATATTTTTCAACGAAAATCGAAGGTAAAGCCGGAGGCTAATCCGGCTAGTAATTATACCTTGAAGGAATGCTTTGTTGCATGCAGGAGAACTCGCAGGAATCCCAACGATTTTCGTTCTGCGGATAATATAATTAACTGCAAAAGTTAAGAGTAAAATACTCACTACTGGCTTCTCTCGTAGATTTCTCGACGCATCTCGATCCGTTCATTAATCAGAAATTAAGTAGCCGAATGTGTAAATATCGAATGTGTAAATTAATCCGGGAGACAATTGTCAGTGTCACGATTATTAATTTAATTCTCGCGCTAAATACAGGGATTACGTATCGTAGGAATTATGTATCGTTCACGTTATATGTATTAAAGGCGATAGTGGGAGTTTCACAAGCGAACGGAGTAATTCGCCGCGTATCGCAATGCGATCTTTCCACGGTGTATATGATGATAAATGACGTGACAACTCGCCGCACCGGCGTACTTTCTTTCATTTTTTTTGCCCCGTTCTTTTTTTTTTAAAGCACTGCAGCGAATCAACTCGTCACGCTCGAGTGGCGTTACATCTCGTGACGAAACGCGGCGTCGCGCGTTGTTAAAAAATTAACGAAACAATGCACCAGCTGTCAGTATCGTTTAACTGACGCTATCGCGAGTGGAAGCGATTTCCACAGAGTACAATCGTGCGCGGTTACGTATCTTGAATTATATAAGTGATCCAAATTATATTGCGCGAAGCTGATTTCCAACGAGATTGGTTTCGTTACACATTTGCGATCACTTTTATCGTCTCTTTCTTTATTCCACAACCCTTGTTACTTTTTCCGATATCGCTATTAGCGGTTTAGTATGAAAGTCTAGGATAGGATCGAAGGTATAGTGCGTAAAAAATGCATGGGGACATGCGCGATCGACGAAAGCGGCATCGTACGAGGATCGCCCACGCTCTCGAAGCGCAGTCTTTGTACAGCCACAAAACGATCTCTATAGAGCCAATATAAAATTCAAAGCCGCCAAGAGTGGCACCCTCCAACGTTAACGACAGCGCCGCCCCTGAGCATCAGTATGCTAATCCGATGATTGGCTATGTTCCAACCCCCGATCCCTCTTCTCACTGTACCACTCTCTTTCTCTCGCGATACGTCTCTTTGTCTCTTTCTGCCGGTATTTCCCCGTACCGTGCCGTCTCCTTCTCTCTTTCTAGTTTCCCTGTGGCTTCCTGATGGCATCCAACTACCCTTAACCGAAACCATAAGCCAAAACTAACCCTTATTCTAATTAGGCGGTACGGCGACGACGCGTCCCCCCCTGCTTTGCATATTTTCTCGATTAACCTCGCCCTTTCTTTATCCGCTCGACGTCGCCGACCACAATTTTCCGAAAATTTTCTGTTCCGCGCTTTGCACAATTTTTCTTCCTTCCTGCATAATGTAATATACTTCCTGCGATGATACGAGATTCGTCATAGATACTTAATAATTTTTTTCGCGCATGCATGTAGATATATTCGAAATGAAATTTTTCTGAAAATATATTCTCGCTAATGATGTAACAAGGATTAGGGACAGCTTAAATTGTTATGCATAGCGAAACTTAACTTCATGAAAATCCGCTTTTCACCCCGCGATCAATGAGATCGAAATGAGTTTCCATAGCGGTCTAGTGGTCCACGGCAACGGGCCGCAGCATCCCGAGGGGAACGCGCTCGCTGACATAAGCTCATAAACCCGCAATATTGAATACAAATGGACGGCACTGCCGGCGATGCGAAGTGCAAATGAGCCCTGTGAAACCAACCCTTAGCTCCGGGGGTGACCCTAAGGTCGGCATAATAGTCCCGATCGAGGGGAAGCTCGAAAGGTCTACGATCAATTAGGTCGACCCCGAAGACAGATTCGCGCTCTTTGCGCTCTTTACGAAGCGCGATTCGAAGAGAGGGCACATCCCTCGCTTTACATTTAGGGTAGTTTTTTAATCCGCTCTGCGGACGATTTTTTCTACAGGAGATTCGATGAAAGACGCTTAGTCTACTTTGATTCTCTTTAACTTTTTTTCCTAATTATTAATATTATATACTTTTTCGTGAAGAAATTGAAAATATGAAAAAGAATATTATATGTGTGTAGAGTAAAATAAATAATTTCTTTATACAGATATACTGTAAGTACGTACATCTATTTCGCTGTCAATTTTTAATTTCGGGAAAGCCGTAAAAAAAATATGCCGCACTTAAAATGCAGTTTTAAAAGCGATACTCACTTTTTCTCGCGCTTCCCCGCGCCAGTATCCCGAAATCCTTTCGCGAAAGGGTTATTATCGATCTTCAGCTGAGTGATCTAAACAAAAAATTAATATATATATATATATAAATTCCTTTAGAAAAAACATTTGTAAATTAAAAGACTTCTTTATTAATTTATATTCGCGCGTTAGGCAAAACGAGGTCTAAACGAGACTCTGGAGTTAATATTTTTTTTTCACTTTGTTTTGTGTTCAGCCGACATACCGAGAAGGCGCGATAATTAAGATAGTAGTATATAGCCGCATATATAAACGACCTAAAATCTCTGTACAAGGCCCGGTCTCTTCTTATACGAACACATGCGTGTATATGAACAACTCATTCACTACCAAAAATAATGTATACGGAGAAGATTCGTTATTCCACGAAACGGTCTTCACGTTCACAGCTTTATCGAGAGAGAGGCGAGAATGTAGAGAAATTATTAATTAACGAAGGAAGGCCCGAAGCCAAAACGGCCTGCTCTCTCAGATCGTAACGCGAGATTGCTTTTCCCTAACGAATTCTCGCTATGCGTGTAAGTTTTACTACTTCTACAATAAGGTGATGAAGTCTTAATGAATCAATGGGGTTTCAGAAAGATTCTATTTTTACATCGACGAAGTTTATAAAGTAAAGAAAAAAAAAAGTAAAAATTTTTCAACTTTTTTCAAAATCTTCGTACAACAAATATTATAAAATACAAAGTCGATGTTTTCCAAAAGATAGCTTTGATATTTTGAAATTAATCTGATAAAGATTTTTTTTCACGTAGGAGAAATTTCGATGGTCACTTACTTTTTCATTTTGATAGGCCGTTACAGCGATGAATTCCGTCTCCTTGAAAACGTAACTCCTAAACGTCGAATACGGAAGTTTCAGAATATCGTTGGCTCGCACGAGGTGAAACCTCGGCTGATACTTGTGCATCGAGTTCAGTATCGTCTGTAATAAAAAAGGGGGCATACATTGGGACAGATTGTTTTATATTAACTTTGACAAAGAACGTTTGCAATTAATTCGCTCCGTTCGTACTTTCAGACCAATTATTTGACGATGCAATTCTATATCACAAAAATCTCTCTTTATAAAGCTTCAAGTTAAGAAGGCGTACAATGTTGCAAAACAAGTTTTTTAAAGAGCCATATAAATATTTTCCAACATCTTTATAGAAAATGTATTTCATTTTAGTATTTCATTTTATTTATCATTATATTCGAAGCGTTCCAATTAACGCAAGTCACGGAGTTTAGAATTTTCGTGATTAGCCATTGCGAGAGCGTGGTCTGAGAGTGATCTATAGCACGATGCAAAATTAAGAAACAAAAGCGGCACGAGACACGAGAACGATTTTGCACGAAGAAAAATATAGAGAGATATGTCAGATTAAAAAAGTGTCAAGAAGGTGTCGCCGTTAATCATACAATCAGAGAGCGTGCACTCTTTCTCCCCCGTTAATTAATCTTCGTGCAAGTATTTCATAAAGTTCCGTGCGGGCCAAGAAAGAACCAGCTTGGCAAAGCTATTACAATGATGCATCATGCCGGGTTGATCGATACAAAGTCTGTAAACGCAATCGAGTTTTACGAGCAAGCTTTGCGCGATTTTATCGCTGCCGACGATGACGATTTGCAGCCACATATTTGCATTGAAAACGTAATTATTTGTCGAAGACATCCCCTTTATTAGCACTCGAATGATATACTAATGGACAGAAATGACTATGATAAAATGGCCGCGTATTTACCCTATCTACAATAATGCGTACACGTTTCGATTTATCGTCGCACTTGACGCCAAATTATCATTGTTAAGCGGCATAATACAAATTTGCCAAATTATCGAAATAAACGAACTCCCTGATTACGATAATTTATCGACCTCGGCCTCGCGATTAAAGCTCGCGTTATCCAGAGCGGTAGCCCATCGATCTTGTTAAACGGACGCGAGTTACTACTCGCTCACGAGGCTCACGTCGTGTCCGAGCAAATTTGCCGGTGCACGCGTGTTGCTTTTATTACGAAAGGACTGTTCAGAATATTCCAGCACGCGAAACGACAAGGGTGAACGTAGCCCGCGCACGTTCGTCGCATGCGTAAAGAGAGAGAAAAAGATTAATAGGTGAACGGTAACGAGTAAATTATCGGGAACGTCTGCAAAAATGCGAACGATCGATACTACCGGCAATCGTGTCTTCATCGCTCGAATCGAATCCACGGAAATGGATTCTCAGATCCGCGACGGGCCGTCACTTCCGATCGGTCGCTTTCGCGGAGTCAAGACTCGATCGTCGTCGGCATAATTTATATATAGCGTGGTTATTGACGCGCATACATAGTGATCGATAGGCACGCTCCAAAACATGGCCGACGTAGTTCTGGATATCGGTCGCTCTCTGGGGGGGCTTTTTCAATCGAATTCCCTTATTAATTCAATGGAACCCGCAGTCTCTCGCTGCCATTTCGCCAAATAAAACATATCGATACCGCGCTTATCACCCGTATATCGTGACTGAATCGCATAAGCGAAGGGGAGGCGAGATTAATTTCAATGAGAGGCATCGAGAAACCGGTTCATCCGCCACCGCGCGAGAGCTCGCAGGGTTTCTATTAAACCAAAAACAATTTTCACTTTTGTCAAAGGGAACGCTTATTATCAAAGATTCGCGGTTTGTCTTAAACCGAATCCTAAGAGCTTGGAAGAATCAATGAATTTCACGAAGATGACTATAAAAAAGCTAAACTTCGTAAGAAATTATTCTAGATTATTAGATCTTTCTAAAAGATGAACGTTGTACTACAATCCAAGTTTCGCCATACATCGAGAACAATGTCGTTAAAGTACATAATACCAGGTTAGTCTATGAACTAGAAACACCGAGTTAGACATGCCAAGAATTGTTCGCGGAAGACTTAAAATTTTTACAGTATTCTGTAATTAACTGCGAAGGACGGATTATTATATAATGAGAAATGTACAACTATCGCATTAGAAAATATGTCGACAATATGTGACATCATGCAACAATTTCTAGTTTTTCCTAAAACTAGAAGACAAGCCCCATGACAAAATTAGTGCTTGTACGAACCATAATGCAAAAGGGGAGATTAAAGAATCGAAAAAAACGAGTATATATCTGACGCATTAATTTATTATCATTCTCATAAATAAAAATTCGCGTCCAAGTGAGTGATCTCGGGCCATACGAAAAAAAATAAAAATCAGAAAACTAAAAATCATCGGAGGGGAGGGAGGGGGTAATTAAGGATCTGCCACTTTGGAGTACATGTAATTATACATGAAAGAACCGATTCAAGATGCGCACATCGTCCAATCCACGAGAAATTCACGAGCAATTCACGAGAAATTCACGTCGCGCGCGCGGTAACAAAAAAAAATTCACCGTCACGCTCGTGCGTATAAATCGCACAGGATACGTAAGACGGAAAGAGAGAACCCGCTCTCGCTCGTTCCCGCGCGGACGCCATTATGCGCGGCACGGCACAAAGGGGAAATAATTAGCGCTGGCCGGGTGATAAGCCGGCAATCTAGGCGTTTGTCATTAGCCTATCAAAGCCGAATGCTTCTTTTCTTTTTTTCTCTCTCTCTCTCTCTTTCCCTTCGCTACCGTCACCGACCGCCACTGGTGTCCCCCGTCTCTCTCTTCCGATCCCTTGCGCGGTCACCCCGGCGGTCCCCTCGTCCCTATCTCGTTTCTCGTGGACCTTCGGCCTCGACACGCCTCTGGCGCCGTGGAAAATATGTGCGAACGTCGATCGGAGCAATTAGTATTTCTCCGGACTCTAATCTGGGCTCGCTCGAGCGCGGCGAATGCGCGTCTTTCGCGGTGCATGTTACCTGTGCAACATATCGGCGAATGGGGGATAAAAAAGAGAGACGGGGGAAGAGAAGGGTATGGCTTGCGAGAGAAGAAAAGGGAAGGAGGGGGCTAGCATCGCGAGATGCGCCTAGTTTAAGAGAGAAAGAGAGAGTAAAAAAACAGAGAAAGAGAGAAAAGAGGGGAATGGAAAGAGACGGTTGTAGGATAGAAAGTAAGTGGTAGGATCTGAAGCGGTCCGGTGTGTATATCGCGCCGCGTGAATTGACCGGCCAGATAAAACCGCACGACGGAGGAGAGGACGGGGAGGGAGCGGGTAGAGGCAGAGAGGGACGGCGGGAGAGGAAAGTGAGAGAATATCTCGACCGACACAGAAGCCGACATTGCTAATGACTCTGTCCGCGGTAATCTCCGGGTGTTATCTGTCCTGGCTACCTGGGGGCCCACCTACTTCGAATCACGAACCTGCACACGCTGCTGCTGTTGCGTCTCTCTTCCTCGCGCGTCTTCTTTATGCTTCTCTTTCTCCCTTCTCCCCCCCTCCCCTTTCTTGTCTGCTCATCCCTGCGCCATCAGAATCACGGAATCCAAGGATCTCTTTAGATGCGCCGCTTTTGAGGCGACGTGATATACATATCTTTAGTACATGGTCCGATAAAAAAATTTATCCGCTTAACAACTTTGAAAAAAAATCTATTATTCTGATTTTAAATTACTTTCTCTTTTACACAAATAATGCTTAAGAGACGTGCAAAAAAAACGAGAGTAAAATAAATTGAAAACTTAAGAGAGATTAAAGAGATCGACGCGTGGAGAAGACAGGGATGAAATAATTCGTCGTCGGTCAGCCGAGAACGCGAAGGCGCGCAACAAAGCCTCGCCATTACTGTCTTTAGTGTTTGGTCAACTGATCGTACAGAAGAGCAAACAAATCTCTTGGGCTGAAAGGGCCTGCCTCGGTGAGACACTGAAAATAAGGACTTTAGCAGCACCGGCGGTGGTATCGCGAAATTCTTTCACCGTAGCGAGGAGCAAAAAGCCAAGTGCAGAACGCGCTTCGACGTATTGCGAAGATGAGAACTGTGAACTGAAAGATAGGACGCGCTAGAAAGAGAGAGAGAAAGAGAGAGAAAGAAGAGGAAAAAGGCGGCGCTTTTCACTTTGAGGGTCAAGGAGTTGGCCGATGGTCCAAGGATTACTTAGCCGTCGGTACATCAGGTAACAGTGCATGTGCGGTTTAGTTTGCAGTCATTGCGAATGCACGTATCTCCCGTATGTGCGCACTCTCATCCGCTTACGTACACACGTGTGTGTACATACGATCTTCGATACACACACGCACACATATATATACATTCGAGATCGAGCAGGATATCTGAACGAATAACGCGAGAATAACGAGAGAAAAGATATACTGGTATAAAGTCATCGGACGGAAAAAGGAGAAAGGGGTGGTTCGCGTATATGATACGATATGTGGGGGAGTGAGCGAGAAGGAGCGAAAGAGGGTGGTTCTTGACGACGAATGTGGCGCTACCTCGGCAGAAAGCGGCAGAGGAGTGAAACTTTTCGCCGAAGGCGAGGGTGCGAGCGAGACAACTGGCTTGCCATGTAAGGGTGTGACGAAGAAAAGACGAGGAGGCGGCGGGGGTGGAACGCACCGGAGCGGAAAGGGAAGGTGGTGGTAAGGTTGGTCGTCCTGGTATCGACCGCCTGAAAAAGGGGTGGATTTTTCTATCCCTGGGCGGAGGACCCGTCGTGTAGGAGGACGTGTTCCGGACGCGAACGCGACTGGCCCATCTCGGGACCTTCGTCACGCGGAATAAAAATAAAAGTGGACTGTCTCGGCAATATTTCGTTGCATTTAGTAATGCGGCACAAAAATAAATTCCTTTACTTCGCGTCATTAATCACAAAGAGAAAAAGAGAAAGAGAAAGAGGGAGGGAGAGAGAGATTGAATCTTTTAATATAATTTAACTTTCGGATAGAAAAATGAAATTTTGTTAAGAAAAAATTATTTTATGAATTTTAATAATTCCATAAATTCATGAAAAAAATCATGAAAATTGAATTACAAAACGGTTATCATCAATTAAAATCAAAGACAATCATAGAGAAGTTTTGCAAATACGTACGAGTTTTTCTGGTAAAAAAATATATCAAAGTTTACGTAAATTATAAAAATGAGAGTGTACAAAGTATATAAAGTATGCAAAGTAGGTGTAAAATCAATACAACCGAAACTTATTTGATTAATCTTTCGGGCTGTCATGCTACGTTTATAAAAGACCCTCGGAATCAAAACACTTCTTGGAGCGGCTGAAACTTAATCGCGTTTTCAGTTTTCGCGTCAATCTCCGCAGATGTTACCTCCAAGCTCGCGATTAAGCGCGTAATTTCGACCAAGTCAATTAGTTCGAATCAATCTGAATTCGGGGAAGCGACGCGTGGGAGCGTGACAGAGTGTCTTCCAGTTCTAAGAACGAATTAGGCGATGAACTTTGGGCTTACAGACGGCTCGGCGACGCGACGCGACAGTCTCGCTCGTTGGCAAAGCGAGGCCAGCCAAGTTAGGTCAATTCGTGGCGGCTCAACGGCGAAGACGATGAGAAGGTGGAGGAAGGGAATGGGGGAGGAGGGGGAGGGATATGGGAGAGAAATGGATCCTTGGGGGGTTTCTCTGCCACTTACTCGCCCGGAAGCTAATTGGCCCGAATCGAGGGTGGCTTTTCCATCATCCGGTTCGGGCATTATGGCCGACTTGCACGTAAGCCGACAAGCCAATAACAGGCCGGCTGGATAGCCGAGCAAACACGAGGAACTCCTTTAGATCGCGTTCCTTCTTCCCTTCCACGCGAATTCGTGCCGATTTTCGAGGCTACTTTGTAAACGCTGCTGCTCGGTGAAATATGACAAGTATCACAATATGTCGCGTTCACCTAGTTTAATCCGCTCGGGAGGAAGACGAGAAATATTTCTTTATCGATAATTTATTCAGACAATTTTCAGAATAGAATCTTTTACAGACAGACAGATTGACAGAACATGAAACTTTTTTTTGATATCTAAATATCTTCGTGTTTAATTATACCTAAATATAAAAATCGAATTTTTAATTTATTTCTAATTTGTTGCATTTATTATTACATTAAAATAGTGGCAAAAAGATAAGCAAATTTGTCGGGAATATTGAAAAGCACGATTAATGTCGAGCGAGCCGTCGCATTAATGCTAATTTCAATTCCGGTGTCCTCGAGTCAAATTATGCACAGTTTCATGGATCGAACGGGATCGCTCAATGGATCCACTGTGCACGCAAGGAGATAAAGATTATCGACTTAACGCCGTTCTTTGATCGCCGAATGAAAGCAAATAGGTACTGTCGCCGACCAATACTATCGCGCCGTCATCATAATTTCTGATAAGCTCCGCGCGATCCAAGTCTGGCAATCTCTCATTGAGAAACGGAAACAAAAATTAAATTACTATTCCAGGCTTGAAACCTTTCTTATTATACTTTCTCGTAAAAAAAACTCAGGGAAAAAATTTACATACAATTAACGCTCAAAGAGTATCATTTCCGAGCTTTATAAATTACTTAATGCATGTAAAAGATAAAATCTTTTTACACAATTGTCATCCAACAAATCTCCAGCAAAATGTCCCTTCGATTTATACTACAATTCGTGGAAGTATTCAACATAAATACGTTTGACGTGGCTCTACGTTTACATAAGAGCGTACACGAGAGGTTATTTAAGCGAGAATTGTCAAGGCTTAGAGGAGGGTACACGCGAGAATCGTCCTTTCCCTTGATTTCCGCGGCGGTTGATACGGAAAAAAAGCAACGGAGGGAAACGTTAAACGGAAATCAGGCTGCTTACAGACAGCCGCGTGTATAAAGAAGGCGTCACTCCCTCTCTTTCTTTTTTTTTCTTTTTCTCTCGCTCCCGCCCGAAGGATGATGAAGGGAAAAAGCTCTTTGAGAGACGACGAGAGCGCGCGGTATCTCTCGCGCTGAAATACGCGGCTTCGGAAGAGATGGGAAATCGCGACGCCCCAAGGGGTATTCGCTCGGTTCGCAAGTGTGAAATTGCCGGCGATGCTCGATACGCCATGAAATACACAAGAGCGAAAGCTTCGATTTTTCTTTTTTTTTTCAGCGCGAAAAGCGGGAAAAATGGTTCTTGAATATTCGAGAGTTTCGGGCGACGTTTCCTCCGATGTGTCGCCGCCGTCGTCGCTGTCCTTTTGCGGCTGTTTGCATATCGCGCTAATTGCACGGTGCTCGTGGGAGCTTTACGGACGCCGCAGCCCTTTGAAGCCCTCGAAACACGAGATAGATACACGGCTGATTCGAAACGCTCCGCGGATCCGACAGCGATGCGGAAGCTCGTCTCTCTTATTCGCTGTACGCGATAAACAAGATGAATTCCACAGACTGCTGTGCCTTTTGTCGCTTCGCTTTTCACGATGCAATGGCAAATTCAGTTCGAAATTAATTTTTTCCTCTTTCCTCTTGAACGTCATTTAGTCATTCGTGTCATTTTCAAATCGCATTTTTATTATTATAGATATTATTGTTTAGGGAGAATGAATGATCTCATTATTCTTGCCTTTTCGCTGAAATGATCAATTCCAGTAAAAGAATAGTATATATATTCGATATATTAGTAATAAAAGAAAAGAGCAAGAATACCACAACCTATATATACATATCTAGAATTCTTCTAACTTCCCGGTTAAGCAAATGCATTGGCAACGAGCATTGGTATCGCGTTATTTATCGATCCCGCCGTATCGAATGTAGACGATTCTTTAAATATAGAACATTAAATATTGGCTAAAGACAATACTATACACACAGCCTAGCAAGGCTATACACGTGTATTTATCGGGAACGAGCTTTCCTTGCTGAGCCAGCAAAACTCGCCTTCGGTCGTTCGCGCTACTATCCTTTTTTTTTTATACCTCTAGCGGATTACGCTGACCGACAATGGTGCTGATTGAAACCGATTATCGGACTCTCCTCCTCTCATTTTTTCTTTTTTTTTTTGACCCCGCAATGGCGACAGTCGTCGGATTCGTTTCCAGTTGAAGTGTTACGACCCTGTGATTTCATCGTAGGGTCAAACGTAAAAAAAAAGAAAGAAAGAAGGGAGAAATGCCACAGGGAACGAGAAGAAAAGCGGAAGAGAGAAGGAGAGAAATAGGAGAAAACGGAAGGCTGAAAGCTCGGCAAAACTTAACCCCCGAGATCTGGACTGGTAGTCACCCCCTTCGTTTTCAGAGAAAGAGAGAAAACGAGTCGGGGCTTTATTGTTCTGAAGAATACGGGAGTCGTCGCAATCCGCGCTGGCCACCCTCCTATCTGGTAATCGCGCGTCCCTTCGTTTTTTGAAATGCGGACGAGGGCTCGTGGCTCGAAGGGATACTGATCGCCGCCGATATTTTTCCCGTCGAAAACACTGCGGTTTAGAAGCACGGAATACGAAATATATCGGATCGATTATATCGAGCCACAACAGGGATATTGCGAATGCATTAAAAATGGAGAGATTGGATTAGATATTCCACCTCTTTAAACGCAATGTAATTCTAAAGAGCGAATTAACATATACCACTTCTGATATGAGACGTCATTATATATTTAAATTCGCAAAAAAGTGATAGTGAATTGTGCGCGAGATCTTATAAATCTTTGAAATTGGTCTATAAATCTTTGATCTGGTTAATTACAAACAGTGATTTATTTATTTAGATGCTCTTGATAATCTATTTCCTCGATTGGCATCAGCAAATGCACGCGAGAAAGAGTAGACGCCATTGATTTTCGCCACAAAAGCTGTACCGAGCATCTGACATCTCGCGTGAAACGAGTCTATGCAATACTCTAACCATTCGTCGCTCGTGACACGCTCGCTCTTCTGATTTCACTGAAAAAATGGAATTGAATGGTCGTGTCACGTAAGAAAAACGTATGTCGACAGCACGCATGAAATATTTTACCCCTGGGAAACATAAAGTCTCTTCGCTGTTCCATTACCCTTAAGTAACTCTAATTTATTAGCATTAAACTGACTCTCCCAAACTAACAAGCTACAATTATGTTTCAGTCACGAAAGAAAATATTTTTTTTGTTTTATAGCCCGAACAAAAAAAATCTCTTGACATCACGTTGTTGTCCAACTTCGTTTGACGTATTATATTTTATTGTTTGCCGTAACAATCTAGGAATAGTATTGTTATAACGCAAATGAATCATTATCGGTTAATAGTGATCGTTGTGAATAAAGCATTAGAGTTGTGTCAACTAAACGGACCACAAAATGAAATTTTCGAGGCTGAAGGATCGTTCAAAGATCTACAGTAAATATGGATAGTTTGTCGGTCATAAAGAAGATAAGTAGCTGGGAGAGCGTAATAATCGGAGAATTAACGCGTGCATTAAACCTCTCTCAGAACCCGTCATTCGACATTTTTTTTCTCGACTACTTTTCTCTCATTTTTTTT
This sequence comes from Camponotus floridanus, assembly GCF_003227725.1. NCBI lineage: Eukaryota > Metazoa > Arthropoda > Insecta > Hymenoptera > Formicidae > Camponotus > Camponotus floridanus. The sequence continues at coordinate 122,409 of NW_020229297.1, forward strand.
TTCCTATTTTTTTTCTTGCCATCCAACCTTTGGGATCGAGGTCGCCTCAAATTATCGGCCTCCGTTATCCGTGACCCATGGGGAGGTATTCAGATAACCTCAAAGTTCAAATCACAATCTGTCTTAATAATTCGAAGCATACATACGGCGTAAAATGCGTGGGATTCGTCGCGAATGCGTCAAATTTGCCGCGGATGCGAATCGATAATCGCGATTCTTTGGAGCTTCGATCAGCTAATCTGCTTGCGCGATTAACATTGATCTTTTATTTATAATAATCAGTTCATCAACATGCACTAAACATCGAAATTTTTCTGATTATTGTCGCTTGATATTACAATTGATATTAAATTACTCTTAGAATATAATGTATTCATAGAATGCGTGCCGTTGTATATTTAACTTTGCTTTACGTGTGCCTTGATACGCAATGCCGCGCGTAAAACACGTAGATGATGTTGTGTAAACAACTCGTCTCTATGACAATATTAAAAAAAAAATTCAGTGCGATTCCGCCCCCAGGTGAATTCCTGTTCTCGCGGTATATCGTTAATGTAACGCCGACTGAGCAAACCAGCGGCGCGGCGTACCCGGAAGCAAATTTGAACACGAAATCGGTAGAAAAATAGTAGGCGATAGTGGCGCGTCGATTTTTAACTGCCGCCCATTGCGTACACCAAAAATACGGTGGTGTCCGGACGCAGCCGCCAGAAAGCGCAAACAGATACGCGTGTTTGCAGAAGCATCCGTCATAGAGAGAAATGTCTGCTGTGTGTTCGTAGAGCGACACAGAAGGTGTCCGCGGTTTCAGGAAGAGTGAAAAAGGAGGCGGAGAAGGAGGAAGACGACGATGACAACGACGATGAACGGTCGATAGGGGAAAGGGGGGACGAAGGGGGAGGGGGAAGGAGAAAGAAAAGGAAGAAATGTTCCATGCAAACACGGCAGCGGCTGTCTTCCACAGAGGCAGTAAGTAAGTTGGTTAAGCAGAGGTCCTAAAACATTCAAACGACAAACAGTAAGGAGCCCCGTTTCTTCCGTCCCCGTCTCACGTCCTGCGCCCAGCGCTCGGCTTGTCGTCCTCGTCCTCGCCATCGTCGTTGTGTCGTTGTCGTCGTCGTCGTCGAATGTCCATTAGTAGAGTTTGCGCGGCGGCGCCTCTGATGTCGGGACTCTGATCGCGCGAGCAACGTATATGTATATGTATGTGTGTGTGTGTGTGTGTGTGTTCGGCTGTAACACAAATTTTTACCCCGGCTGCCCACTTCGATCAGCGTCGCGAAAGAATCTCGCATAAGACTCTTCGTGAGAGAATCGAGGCGACGAACGTAAATGATGAAACGACTGACAAATTTCGCGCAAATTCTAGAGATTGACCGAGTTATATCGATATATCGATTGTCCATTTTATTCCTAGCATTTTTTTTTTAAATCGCACGTAGATTATATTAATTTTGTTTTGCTAATGTTTCGTAATTTTATATTTTTTTATTGTTGTAAGCACAATATACGTGGAGAAATAAGACGATTGTGAGATTTGATATCGGAGAATAAGCGATAATTCTTTTGTGACTCGCTCTATTTGCCACTCTCGCGCTGCTTTCGGCGAAAAATAGTGCCTTTTTATAGGCCGCCCTAATTTGCAACAGATGCACCACCAACGACGTCGTCGCGACGCCGAGATTCGTCAGCGACGAGGTGGTCTCTTTAGAAAACGATTTTAGGAGCGTTTGCGATAGCCGCGGAACATCTGTCCCGTTTGTCAGCTCGTTAGTTATCACAATAAAATAATGAAGAAAGGAATGAGGATCCAAGTATGGTCGTTAAACTGATTTATTCCCACATCTGTATCGAAATTACATACCGCATGCGTACATTTTAATCACGCGACATATGCCCGGCGTTACATTATTATTCTGGAATAAAGAAACCATAAAATAGAAGCAAGACAAGATGAAGAAATAAGAAGAGCGTTCAGCCATATGTTAACTTGACACTATCCTTGACGTACTAGATCATAAATTATATTCCAACTAAAAAATTTTGGCATACGGAGCGAGACAGAGAGTAACGTCACGAGAAAAGAAAAGTCATGTTATAAAAGCCAAACGATGGATGGATCGTAATGCTTGGAAATCAAGCAACGCTTCTCCATTCGTCATAGACGAAAATCCGTGAATCTAGATGACGTCCCATGCATTCAACGATCTGGTGGCGCCAAGCTGGTATAAAAGGGTTGAAGGAATCGACCGTGGAGCCTGGGAAACGACTACACGTTGCGGGAAGAATGAGGGAAGACGAGCGGCGGAAGACGCGAGAAGGAGAGGGCGCTCATTATGTTTCGGTAATTAGCCGAATCCACGAGTGTTTTCAATTTGCTCAAAGGCGCCGCTTGTACGCGCCGGTCCGTTTTCGTTGCGTGGGCGCAAGCGCCTGCCAAAAAAGACGCTGCAAGAGAAAGGGAGGGAGAAAGAAAGAGAGAAAATCGCGAGAAATGGAAGAGACAGGGAAGAAGAGAAGAGGGAAGCGCAGGAGGGAAGAACGTGATTCGTGCGAAGAAGAAAAACTGGGCGCGAGTGCGCGTGCAATCTACGCACGCATCACAGTAAATCGAGTCGGTCCGAAGACGCCAAGAGAAAAAAAAAGGAAAGAGAGCGAGAGAGGGAGAGAGAGAGAGACGCGCACGTTTCTTCGTCAAGGGTTGAAGCGCCGGGACGTTTTTCTGCAGCTCGGATTTCGCAAAGACAGCTCGTGCGAAGTTTACCGAACACTGAGAAGTGCATGTCTCACCTAGAATTGCCGCAGGCGTTTTTTTTTTTCAATCGGACAAATTTTTCTTTTCCAAAGCGCAAACTGGCAAATTTTTTATCCTCTTTATTATTTCTTTTTTTCTACAGATAAATGATGAATTAATATGTAACGTTGAATATTTTAATTTTTCGATATCATAATTTTGATTACTTATGATGCAACATTTTTCAAAACGCAGGATTCAATAAAAAGTACTATATTATTCAGTAAAAAGAATTGTATTATCAACGCGGGAACAAAAGTGGAAAAGAAACCAATGATGGCGATGATGGTCGTGGTGCGCGTGGCAAAATTGCTCGAGTGCATTATGGTTGAAGCGGTGGGAGACAAAAGGCGTCCGGGCAATTTAGCGATTGTCGGGTATCGTCACCCGGAGGTGGCTCTGATAGAAATTATGATTGGCGAATTGATGTGACGCGCCGAGGATGAGGAGGGACAACGGAGAGACAGATAGGAACAGAAAGAAGGGACGACCTGGAATTGCGTGGAACGAACGGACGTGGGCGAGTGGTTTGGCGTTAAGCAGGAAGCCGTCCCGACGAAGCGGACCCATTAAGCGCGTCCTACGGGGCCCCCTACTTTGAATCTTCTCTTCTGTCTTTCCCTCTCGTCTTGCCGGCCAGTGGCCCTTCAAACTGCGCTCTATCATTTCAATTCATTTTTCAATATGACCTGAGACGCAGACGACGACCAATTAAACCGTGAGAATTTCCACTTAATCGAGATTAAAGTTATTGAAGTATCACTGGCACTTATTTTATAGAGAAGTTTAATAAATGTATATAAAGCTAAAGAGAAAGAAAATATATCTTTCTCCAACCAGCATCTATCAACAGAGATATTATATCAAATTTGAATAAATTTTTAATTAAAAATAATGTAATGTAATATAATTAAGTCACAAAAGGGAGTGTAAAATTAAAAAAAATATTTTTACGAAACACGACAATCGTCGAAAGACGGGTATCATCATTTCGAAAGTTTACAAAAGAAAGCAAAGGCACTCAGAGGCGGATTCGCGCGAGAAGCTTTCTTGAAACCTCGATAAAAAGGGCGGACACGTGTAAGCGCTCACCGTCACGTGCATCAAAGGCTGCACTTTTGCAATGCCGGCTACGAGATGCGAACGTACGTACGGTGTGTCGCGTAGGCTTGTGTGCGAGCGAGCGCGATTCCGCGCATGTGTGTGTGTGTGTGTGTGTTTGTGCGCGCGGTAGATGTACGTGCCGCAAAGTAATTAAACGGCCGCTGCTCGAGCCGCAGCCACTTCACGCGTCCCGAAGAACCTCGCAGTTTCGTCAAGAAAATGCAAGACATAATGACGAGATTTACGCTGCCAGTGGGGCTGCCAGCGTTTCTTAATGAGATGCGCGCGTAGGAATGACAGATTTTGCTGTAATTAACGTTAAATGCGATCGAGCACGATAAGCGTGATTTTATCGTGGGAATACGTGGAGATCCCTCATGATGCGAGGAAAATAAATGCCCCCCAAGATTATATATATAGATATAATATATAAAATACCTCTATACGTGTATGTGTTATATATAATTTATGTGTACTGTAATAATTTTATTTTTATTCGTTCTATCTCGCTGGCGATGTACTATTTAAATTACATCTTACGCGAAAGCTTTAGATAATGTAATTTACGATTATAGGCAGATGGAGAAAATGCGTGAGATTATCCGGAGCGTCGTATTGAATTAAAAATTAAATTTAAAATCATTAGTTATCTAAATATGTAGAAGCTTTGAGATTCGTCTGTAGATGTTGCATATGCGTTACGTCGGTGTTATATGTGACGGGGACGATGCATAAAAGAAGACGGTTTTTCTGGAAACAGGAAATTAATCGTCAGAAAAAGAGGGACAATGCGGTACAGGTTGAAAATAGTCTACTCGTCGGCCACAAGTCGAGATCGTTCCTTAGGTGGCTACTCAAAAAGACAGATACGTCTCCCTTCTTCTCCCGAGGCTCCGGTTCCTCCTCCTTCTCTTCCTTCTCCTTCATCTTCCACGGAAGATGATGGCGTGCTATATAGCCTCTGGCCACGGTTCGCTGCCTCCTCTATTTCCCCTCTCTTTCTCTTTTTCTCCGGACTTGGACTCGGGTATGAACGACGATGCTCGAGAAAGACGAAAGAAAGAAGGAGTAAGAAAGAGAGAAAGACTTGGCAGAAAACCCCGGATGATGGATTCGGAGAGACACGAGAGAGAAAAAGAGAGGAAGAGAGAGAGAGAAACAGAAGAAGAGAGAGGCGATAGATGGTTACCTTGGTAGGCAGATATAATGTAGCCAGCTGTAGGCAGTCGGTAATCACATGTTTGTTTAACCTCCAAAACCCCTCATCTACGGGGTCTCCCCCTCGACCACCCTAACGGGCCGACGGAGCCTGGGCCACCCCGAGCCTTCACCAAACAAAGATGTCGTGTTTTCTTTCTCTCTTTTGCTCCTTCGTGACGGCAGATCTCTCGCGCTGTCTTGCAGAGCCGGACCAATCTGCGGGATCGGGGACGAGGGGTACGAGTGACGGTTGACCTCGGTCCACGGTGCGTATTTAATAGAGTACGATGTTTACGCGCGTCCGGACCCCCGGAAAGCGAGGATGCTAAAATTTCTTTCTTCAGCTTCACGAAGTTCGAAAAGGGAGCAAAATCCCGGGGGAATCTACATAATTAACTCGCGCAAACGGACACTGGAATCGTCGTTTTTATTTCAGAATTCCTTCGTTACAGCCTCCAATTGAAATGCAACCAGGAAGAGGGCGAATCTATACCAGACAAGGTGCTCAATAATAGTCGCCGTAGGTGCACGATAAGACGCTTCTTGGGAATAGCAGGTTGAAGCTTGATCCGCGACGGGTATAACATAGTCATAAGTATTCACGACGAATTTGCAAGTGCATATGAGATGAGCCGCGAGTTGCCGATCCTGCGGCGTGCATATGTAGAGCAAGAGCAAGATCGGGGGCGGCGCGGGAGGAAGCTAACATTCGTGCGGAACCACCGAGCTCGTTATTATAGCCGGCTATAATATGGTACTCGCACCTACGAAGAGCCTTCAGGTGCGACCGCCGACTCGGGGGAAAGTCGCCCGAAGGCTAGGGAATCTTCCACTTTGAATAAGTATGACGGACGAAGTGTTTCAACCTGTAACCTTCGCGAGCGCGATAACGTACGCCTTGCCTTCCATGCGCCGGTATTTCGTATGCAAACGGTGAATAACCGGGTCGTTAAGATTGGCACGGTATCGCATGATATGGCGAAGAATTCCACCGGTTATTCGAAAAATCTATATATATCATGTTAGGCTCGTCGGAATAGAAATTTAAATTTAGAAAATATGCGCGAACAATCTGTTTGAATAATGTATTGCAATTACCTAATGATTTCGTTATTTAAAGAGAAAACAAGTTTATTTAATTATTTATTTATAACGCTTTTTTAAATTTAAAAACACGTACATCTTGACAAAAAAACTGTAACGTTATATTCTAATATTTATAACCGAGTGAGATTCCGAGTTGCAAGACGGGAATTTGGTAGGGGCACTAAAAATATCGCTATATTAGGTTGCTTTTTATCACCCAAAGCGAGCGCATAAAAAGATAACTAATTAGCGGGGAAGGGAGGGCGCGACCAGCGACAGAACTGATTAAATCTGCCAGAATTTTGTAAAAAAGCCCGTGTAAATTTCCATCGACACGGTGTAGCGATGTGCAAGCCGGGGCGGCTGAGCGTTTCAGGTGACCGAGGGACTTGCACGACGACTAGGACAAGGGGTTATGGGCGCGCGATCGTGAGCGCCTCGGAGGAAGGCGGAGCACCCTGGCGCCATGTCGCGGGGGGTCCGTGGTTACCAACACGAGGGACGAGGGCCGACGAGCGTGTCCGTGAGAGAGAAGCCACGATATTACCCGGCACTAACCGGCTTCTATCCGTGACTGTTCACCAACACGCGCGCGTACCTTCCTTCTCTCTTCTCTTACCCGACAGGAGTGCAAGAGGCGCAACGAAGCTGCGATGCGCACCAACACTAGGTCGCGCCGAAACTCGCGACGGACTCGCTGCACACCGACACACCGGGACGGTTATTAACCGTGGACTCTCTATCGCTGGAGGTGTGCTGATGGAGGCTGAGATTTGTGATTTAGATGAGCTCACCGGCTCGGCTCTGGGCGACCAGCCTCCGATTTCTAACTCCTCTCTCTCTCTCTCTCTCTCTCTTTCTCTGTCGGATGCTTCGAGCTATCTCGGTCGCGAGGCTTTGTTTTAACTGTTTCAAGTTTCGGCCGACCCTTAACTAGCCGCGACCAGGTATACAACGGAGGAAGGAAGAGCAGGAGGCAGACGAAGCAAAAGGACGAAGCAGAATCTCGCGATAGAACGAATATCGCGTTAGGGGTTCCGAGGCCCTGGAGAAAAGGCTTTGCTCCCTCGCCTGATTCGTGAAAATTTTATTCTTTGGTCATTTCGCGCCGGAATTCCAGCTTAACATTTCGTTATAATAATCTTCCGATTTTTAATTAATGATACAGAATGTACACTGAGAAAAATCAATTGATTGTGTTAACAAGACGTATCTGATAGAAGACATTTTAAATCAAGCAAAACTTTTAGTTATAATAAGACTCGATTTTTTTATAACTAGAACGTTTAATAGACTTTACTACAAGGCTTTGGTTAATATTTTCTAGTTGGATCTATAAAATTTCTTGTTATATAACTAAATATGGACATAGTGATACCATTTTTTAAATATTATAATATTATAATTATTTCAATTTAATATTATTACCAAAAAAAATCTGGTAAATTTAACAGAAAGGAATTATCATACTCATCCGGTAATTCCTGAAGGAATTCTGATTCGTCCATTTTCCAACAGACATACTGATTGAATCCATCAGATTTCTAATTAATTTAACCAAATTTTTTTCTCAGTGTACGATTTGAGGGAACATAATATATAATCTATCGTATAATTCATTCTCTTTTATTATCTTTTTCAGTGACCGTGCTATTAACGAAAGGAAAAGCGTGTAAAGTATTGAGTCATCAAAGTACGCACTTAGCACATCATTTTGCCTTAGTTTCCCTGACGCTTTATATTGTTTGCCCCTGTGTTTGTTTAAAATAAGTTCAAGTAGTAGGTGCAGATATAAGCCGTCAGTAAGTAATATAAATTGCATCTTTATATATTTATCAAAGAAGAAAGGGTAAAACAGCATGCACGCGATGGAAACTTTGGTAACTATAGAAGAAATAGAAGTGTAAATATCTGTAAGCAAATATTAAAGAAACTTTTATGCAGATAATAATGTTGAAAACTGTATAGGCGTTATGATATCGGTCATTTCCTGATTGTACGTATCGTTGTGAAATAATAATGTCTGACATGTATTGCATCAAAGACGCTTACATAAAATCTCGCAATATATTATTAAAGACGTATTGTCATGGCTTATAAAATGACAAAGTGATATCTTTTTGTAGTACATAAATGAAGATAAAGAGAATCGAGTCGCACTCTACACAAAAGATTGTGAAATATCTAGTTCTTCTATAAAAGATAATACAAAATAAGGTATAAAAAATCGATATGTTATCTTTTAAATAGTCAACTAATTTGTATTTATTTTTCTAATATCGCTTTTTTATCTCGTACACAAATATGTATATATTTAATCCATATCTATGAAATTAACTTTGTGAATCGCGTTGATAATGTATCTCATGAAGTTTCTACGGCCCGGTTGCACCACATAATATAATTATAATTCATCTTGCAGTTACATGTACCGAGGACACCAAAAAATCCGTTCTCCATCAATGCTCGCGTTTTCACAATACGGGCGGTACTTTTATTCGCGACCACATCGAGAGAGGAATTCGTAGACTCGATTCCAGAATTCTCCGGATTAAGCTATTCGCGCGGCGCGCTGTTTTTAAATAGACAATTAATTTGTATTTATTTTTCTAATATCGCTTTTTTATCTCGTACACAAATATGTATATATTTAATCCATATCTATGAAATTAACTTTGTGAATCGCGTTGATAATGTATCTCATGAAGTTTCTACGGCCCGGTTGCACCACATAATATAATTATAATTCATCTTGCAGTTACATGTACCGAGGACACCAAAAAATCCGTTCTCCATCAATGCTCGCGTTTTCACAATACGGGCGGTACTTTTATTCGCGGCCACATCGAGAAAGGAATTCGTAGACTCGATTCCAGGATTCTCCGGGCTAAGCTATTCGCGCGGCGCGCCGTCTTTCCTGGAAGACGGAAACGGGATCTGGATGCCTGGGGGGCAGTGGCAGCAACGGCAGCAGCAGAGACGCGTACGTCGATTTAATCGGTAGCCGAGAAAGGGCCTACATAAATAAGATCTATCTCGGAAGGAACACGGGAATCCTTTACCGCGCAGAGATAGAGGCCGGGACATCCCGTAGATAAGGCACGGCCTTTCATCGCGCCGCCCGGCACGGCGATAAAACGTCGTCTTCGTGACCTGACGTTCCTTTAAATCCCGCTCGGCTACCGCTCGTCGTCGCCTCTACTTCTCGCCTCGAACAAGCAGTACACGTTGTTGCAATAATGACGTGTCGGGAACTACCTCGCGACCTTCTCTAAAGTTCTCCGCTTTAGTTATCTTTTGTTTTCTTCAGCGGTGGTCTGTTATGTACATACAATTATCAGCGGAAGTCGAAGATCCAAGAAAAGATCGAGATTACGATATTTCCAGGAATCACTATTACATATCATTGTACGCATGATTTCCTACGCAAAGAATGATCTGATATAGAATCAGATAAAGATGTAATATTGCAAACAGATGGAACGCGTACATTATAGAATTTAAAATAATATCGCAAAGTGATGATAGCGAAAAACGTCTTTAATTTTATATAAGGTATGCATCATTAATGATGATACATTAAGATGGCGAGCGCTCGTGAAACTCGATTGTTGTATAATTTTTCAAATATTTCAGTCGATCTCTCTCTATTATGTTCTTTTAAAAATAATTTACATTACGCTGTCTCGGAGAGATCATGTATAAAATTCCGATAATCCACTATCCGCTGCGCTGGAATTTGCTATTATTATGACCTGAGCAACGTCGACTCTTTCCGATAGCTACGCGATTATTTTCAACGCCAACGTAAATGAGAATCTAAATTAACCGATATCGAGGGATTGCGCGTATGTGTGCATATATGTGAGATACGTGTGATGAAAATGCATCAATTTCTCACTGCGAAAGCCAGACGCGCGCTATATCGTGTTCGGTGTACACGTCGTCTGGCGAAATCTCGCCAATTCTTTCCTAATTAAAATCTTTTGAAGCAACAAACGCAGATTGTCGGTAACGATCGTCGAGAAACGTCGGGTATGGTGGCGGAATCGGAAAAAAGGGGGAAGATATGGGAGTGCACGAAGGAGAGATAACGAGACGGCAACCCCTTTCTGACGGCAATCGCTTTTCCCCAGGGGGCCCCTCACCCACAACGGGAGTATTCGTATACCTCGCCCAGGTAGATACGTGCCTGAAACACGATACTGTCGTATCTAACGAATCAATATGGAAATACGTCGAAGCATAATGATCGGGGGTAATAGGGATGAAGCTTATCGTCTCGCTCGCTCGCGGTGCGCGATTACGACTGAAAATTCCGCTGTCTGGAAACGAGAACGATTCAATGTGACTCGAATGACTTTGAAAAATGCCACGAGCGTTCTCCTTCTCTCTCTCTCCCTCTCTTTTTCTACGTAGAATCCGCACGCGCGGTAGTTAGCTCCTTTCCCAAGTACCGGTATTTAGCCTGCCGAACGCGAGCGGCACATTAAATGTTGAGCTATTAAAGCAGCGGCCGCGAATGCCAGTACTCTCTTAGGCGATACACGGAGAGCGGAATACTCATCCAGTGACTCATCTGGCGGTTACCGTATCGTGGGATATCTCGGCGTATGCGCGTTATTCCGGTGATAGGGATTCTTTTTCTTTCTCTCTCTCCTTCTCTCTCGTATCTCGATGTCGATGTACCGGTAATCGGCGCGAAGAAGCCGTTTAATGCAGCGCCGCTCGCGATGCTTGACGCGCACCTGAGAGCCGTCTTACGAGACGACGATTTTCTCTCGCTCTTGCTCGAGACACCCAAGACCCAAGAAGCGATGACTAAAGCGGCGGGATACCGAACCCCCTGGTATATCAGAGGAACACGGAATGGTACTCCGATGATCGGCGGAAAAGGCAGCCGAAATCAGTTCCTTGATAATATAGAGAGCAGCGTTTTTTCAATTTAATTTAATTCGACATCAGGAATTCGATTTTAAAAAAAAGATATTTTTGATCGTTTTGTCTTTAATGTATTGCATCATTAATTAGAATAATAATAGAGTTATTTAGTTAGAATAAACAATAGTTAGAATTTATTATAAATAATAAATAAATTAACATTAGTTAGAATAATCAATAGAGAGCAGTTATAATATTTTCACGAAGAGAAATGAAATACTGTTATCCCAATGATGCTTTCGCAATACGACTCGCCTCATGATTTTTTCACGCGAAATCGGGCATAGAAAAGGATCGAATGAAGGCCGATTTGTTTCGGGATATAGCGGTCAAATCGCGGAAGAATCGGGGATACGGCAGTTATATACCCTCTTGATATATCGTATCGCGGATCTATGATCCCCCTGGAGAGGATCCTGCGGTGGACCGTAATCCCGAAACCCTCTTTCCCCCCCGTAAAAGCTCCGTAAGAGATAGTTCCCCGTAATACGATAGAACCTCGATAGACCTTTATCGCGCTTTTCGATCAGTACACGAGCCATATGTCGCTCTCCTTCTCTTTTCCTACTTTGATATTATTTATTCGCGTGCTCCCCCGCATCTGAAACGCATCAGGCCGTTCCATGCCCCGTGAATTATTCGGAATTGCCGAAAATTGCCTCCAATTTTTGTCCCATCTAACATGTGTGCGCGCGCGAATTATTTCTCCGTGGAACTCGTTAAGATTTCGGGAGAAAAAGAAAGATGAGTAAAATTATAAATTATACGTGCAAGCATATATTTACGCCTGCCGATTATATTTATGCCTGCAATTGTGATTAAATATATATATATATATATATATATATATATATATATATATATGTGTGATTCTTAAATGTATTGTATTTTGATTAATTATTATCTCTTATCCTTGTTCTAAAAAATTAAATTGTGATAAGCATTTTTTCGAATAAAATTTCTAAAAAATTTTATAAAATCGTATGAATAGATCAGTAAGAAATTATCAGTGAAAAGTTGAATTTTAAAAATTTCAAAGAATCTCTTTTTCATATATACATTCATAAAATATATGTCAAGATTCAAGACACCAATTATGAAATTGCATTCTATCAATGACATAATCATAATAGTTGTCAAGCTTTTATGATTGTACATTTCGTCAGACGCTTCGAAAACAATGGGATGCGAAAGAAAGTTTTCGTGCGCGCACATGTAAAATATGCAGAAGTCGACCGAAGAATGTCATCAATGAACTTTGAGAGATGACACACCGTTGGGCTGAACCCACGTCAAAATACAAAATTGACGGGCGATTTCCCATGAAATTGATGACCGTCGTTGGCGCCATAAACCCACGATTAGCCACAGGCGTCTATAGATTATGAATGGATCACCGTTTTCTAGATTGCTTCGAGCAGGTACACCAAAAACATTCTGTAGAACGGATGGGAGACTTTGCCCCTTGCATCGTTTAAGATTCAGGCAAATCTTTTGTTTCCAACGCGTTTGCCAAAATTAAAAAGTCAAAGACTTCTTCCGGCTTGTTAACATATCGAAGAAATTATTCTTCGTTATTAATTAGTCAAGCAGTAAAATAACTTGTTAATTAAAATGCATAAATTTGCAAATTTGATATTAAAATACTATGTATATATATTAATAAATTCAAATTCTTAAGCTTCTTCGTTATCGCTGTCGAAGATTTGCTGCTATGATAGTTAATCATAAAAAATTGCTGTGACGCGTTTTACCCCCCCTTCAAATCCTACGTTGAGGAAAATACATCGGTATTTCGCCTTTTTTCGAATACTTTCCTTTGTCAGGAAAATTACATTCGCGGAATCAAGAATCAGGTACATAGCTTGGTGTGTACCTACCTACGCTTTAGCAGCGGCGAACTGTTTGCTACCGCGAACCGCATTTGCGCCACGTATAACCGTATACTTTGGGTAGCTCGATACTCTGCAATTTCCTCTTTTTGTGCATTATCCGAGCACGATGTAACGCGCACTTTCCTTTCGCATGCACGACGATAACCCGAGGTGTAAGCTCGCGAAACGCGAGCGCGAACGAGGGTGCATCTTATATTGTTATGATAATTTTTCTTTAATATAATATCTATCCTAAAAATATATTTTTGCGGTATCCTCATAAAGTTAGCGTTACTCCAAAAACAATTGATTATTTCCACAAGTTACGCGAGATATATTGATATTGAAAAAATAATAGATAACAGTCCGGAACTCTGTAAAACTGAAAACTAGTTCCGGGACGCCCAGTATACGAACCCACCGTATATTTAGATAAGACGATTGGTGTGCTATTTAATGATGAAGTCACGATCATGACTGCTTCTATCACTAACGAGCATTGCGCCAGTTTCTATTAGCGGATCGCGGACGAATATCTAAGCCAACCATAACTAGGTAGAGATTCGACGATCTCCCGAAGCACCTTTCACATGGTGGTCCACGATTACCTCTATCTCCCGCGAGCTCGGCCTCGTATCGGATAATTGCAACTTCCTGGCCGATCGAGTGGTCGCGCGGACGAGCACCGGCGCGACGCGAGGCAAAAAGTGCGAACAATCTCTTCGAAGCTCATAAAATTTCAGTCGAAGGGACAAGGGAGATTAATGGGAAGAATGAGAATGGGTTGCGAGAAACCGCGTTGCCCACGGCGACGATAGAAAAGTGGCGCGGCCAGTAATTTCAAGATAGTCGAGGATCGCCTAACGGTTATTACTCCTGGTTGCTTCGCGTAACGATCTCTCTTGCAGGAAGACGACAGGGACGACGGATGTCCTAGGACGAGTTTGCCGGAATGATCTTCGCGCCGCGAAATCAGCAAAAAATCGACAAGCGAACGGATGTGGGACAGAGAAAGAGAGAGAATCTCTAGCGAATCTCTTATGAAGAGACGCATCCGAAAATGTTTCGTAGCAAAAAGTACTGTAATCTCTCGCAAAACTAGCAATTTTTTTTTTACGAGAATCGTAGAGACTTAAGCATTCAGCTAATCGATTCCTTAGCGCAATGACCATAATTAAACCGTTTTAGCGTGGTAAGTTTTTTCCCAACGCCCGAAAATTGTCGTCGTTATCGGAAGCTTTTAGAAACATTCGACCACCCTTTTTCCCTTCCAATTTTTCGTATCCCTTCGTCCAATCTTTCGGTCAATCCTTCGATTTATCTTTAGTAATTGTCGGTATATCTTTTTGTCTTATTAATCGAAATTTAATCTCTCTCTAGCAATTTATTATAAACCAAACCATAACTTGAAATTTTTTGCATCGACATTCTTTATAATATTCTTTACACATTCTTTATACATTAAAAAGTTTTGCACTTTAGTGCTGATCTTTTTAGATTGTAATTAATGAGAAGCTGGTTTTATTATTAAGTCATAAGAGTTTGTACGAGGTGCTAATTGTTTGCGCGGGATATAGTGATCGTTAATCGAGGATGACGTTGCGCAACGCGAGGGCGGCAACCAAATATTGCCGCCGCGAAAAAAGCAAAAGACCGTGTCACGGTTTTCGCGATGTCGCGCCGGCTTAGTCGGCATCAAACAAAGACGAAAAGAGTCTTGTTCGATCTTACGCTTCGACGACGGCGGCGAGCAAGAGGGCTGTTTCTTCTCGTTACTTTTCTCTCTCGATTCTCCTTTTTTATCTTACAACTGTGTCATTGCACCGTAGAAGACGGAACTTGTTCATTACTTTTCTTTTCTTATCTAACACTGATGTCGCATGAACTTTAAACTACAGAAGCACGTATATTTCCATTTTTTGTTAATTAAAAGCATGTATTCATTAAAACGCGAATGTAAAGTTGAATAAAGCTTTAATTAAAAAAAATTAGCGTTCTTTCGTAAAAAAATTGCAATGTATACAGTTATTCATACATATATAATAGTATAAAGAAAAATATATATAAAATTTTCACAGATCTTTAAAAAAATAAAAAATAATTTTAAACAATTATCTCTCTTTCCGAGGTTAATCACACACATATAAATCTACCTTGCGTCACAGAGAAAAGAAAGACCAAATAGTTAAATATAACTATAACCTGGAGCGTCGTGAATTGCGCGAGTTTTCTATTCTGTCACTATTATTTTCTTTTTCCTTTTTTTTTAAACATATGCGGCATCTGCTCCTCTATTTTTTACCGACCACACGTTCTCTGTGAAAAAAGGTGCATTCGTGGGTTTTATCGCATCAATTTTTTTGGAGTTACTCTTTTCCTCTGCACAACGACCAATTTCGCCGATGTAATTTTAAATGTAAATACAGAATGGAGCCGCGCACATGGCCTACGGTTACCGAGATCAATTGCGAAACGGGAGCAATTCAAATATATCGCGTGATAATATTTCGTTCGACCTATCGGAAACTACAAATGTTTTTATCGAGCCGATAAAATCGTCGTCCATTCTCGCGCGCGCGCCACGATATTTTTATTCCACGCGTTCATTGAGCTTTCTAATCGTGAAATCGAACGCGATTTTTACATCATTCAGTACTGTCACTTTTAACTAATTCGCCACTCCAGCACTTGTGTTGTTCCTTGTTGAAACGGCACGGCCTGTAAGTAATTGTAGACTCGTTAAATTTTAATGACAGTCACTTAAAGAAGAAATGTACAGAGCCGATGCGTTGTAAAGTGATTAGACAAATTGTCCGATAAATATGACATTTATTGGTGTGACGTAAAAACAGCGCGAATATGTATAAACGCGTGTCGATAATAACGATAGTCGATAGGAAAACCAACCGGCGACGAGACAAAACACATTTGTCTTTTATTCATATTATTTTATTCTGTTTCGATATACATATGCGTACGTATGATTTCCATTTTCCGATAAACTACAGAGAAACCAAATTACATGAACATGATAATCGCTTCTGTGCGTATGTGTTGAGCGTTCCTTTTGTGCGCTTTCTCACCTCCGCGTTATATTTTTTTCAGAAAGAAATGTGACATTATAATTTGCGGCAACTATAAACAATTTCCAGACTCGACGCTACCGTTTAATTATTCGCGACAGCCGAAATCCCGGAAGGTGCGATTGCTGCCGGGCGAAAATGTGTTTATTCGGGTTAACGCTGCACCGCGCAGGGAACGAAATGAACACGGAGTAACGCTAATTAATATTTACCCTCTGACAACATCGCACTGCCGTGACGCACTAACACGGAGTATGCCAAACTTTCGAAACTATGCGCTAGATACGCAAGAGAGAAACGAAAACGTTCAATAAAGCAAAATTAAGAGAAAATTTCAATATTTTATCTCATTTTCCATTTCTTATATTGAACCAAACACTTGAATTTATATATCTTAAGAAAGATAAAACATGAATAAATTAATTGCTCCATTATTTTCCAAAATTTACCTCGAGAATTGCAAGTTTGTAAAATCAATCCAAAAAATTTTTGAATATCCCATGACGTTTATATTTTCAAGAGATATTTCAAAAGAGTCAAAGAATCGCTTTTTCAGAGGAAATTTTAATTTTTTTTTTCTTATCCATTTCTTATATTAAATAAAAACCTCACATTTTTTATATATCTGAAGAAAGATTAAAAAATATGAACATATTAATTCTCCGATAATTTTTTAAGGAAAAAAAATTTGCTTCGAGAAATTTGCAATTTGTAAAATCAACCCCAAAAAATGTAATATTCCACAACGGTCAGATTTTCAAAAGACGTTTAAAAAAAATCGTAGAATCGATTTCAGAGACATTAGACATAAGTCATCTCGTTCATCCATTAGTGGATTAATCGACCAGATCTATGCGGTATCCCTCTGCCTCCCTTTCTCGTTCGTGATGCATCAGCCCGCGCGCGCGCAAACCCTCACGCACACACACACACATACACATAAAAGCCTGTTCTGGGCATTTTCGTCGCCGGGGAGGGACGCGGCCCTTCCACCAGGATATACGATATGCTATATGCTCCCTCTCCGTGCCCCTTTACCGCGTAATATTCCCCGTTCTGGTGGGGACGACGACCGCCTCTAGAAACGCCCTTCGACTTGCTTCACCCGATATGCGCGTATGCTCCTTCACGACGACGAGACGACGACGACAGCTCTACGCGATATACTCGCAATATACGCATATACGTGCAGATACATACGTGTGTGTGTGTGGGTACGCGTCTGCTGATGCGTGCGTCATTCACACGCACTCACATCTGCCCGTGCATGCGCGTGCATACACGGAGTGCGTATGTAGGACTGCATGGCGGAGCCCTTCACGGGCTTCCGCAGTCGTCTGTCCTCGGCGTCGGGAAAAGGAAGGGACGAAGGGCTAAAAGGGATCGGTTCTCGGTTCTATCGAATAACGTACGCTTGCTTTTCGGAGATTTCCAAAAGTAACCTTCGATTATACTACTCGCGATTTAAAACAAGATAATGTTACGTTTCGGGTTGTAAAGTTTTAAAGCAGAGGAAACAAAGGGAAGCTTGAAGAAATTTAAAGTTGAACCGCAAGACGTGTATCGTGCCGTTGATCAGCTGTAATCAGAGCAGAACGAATGGATGAATTTTTTTTTACACGTATGTCGACGAGAAAGTGTTGAAGCAACGTGAAAAATATTACATATGGATATCTCTTGCCCAAGAAAAATCCAATCCCTCTCGAGTTTAGTTAAAACACGTGATGTAATTTCAAACAGCGATGTCTGTGCGTTATGTAATAATTCGTCTCGTTTATTACGAACATGCACATGCGACGCGTTTGCGTGAAAAATCGATCGGTAGTCGATGATGAGAATAACAGAGTACAAAAAGACGGTTCAATTTATACACAATGCATCTACGCGCGATTAATTTTCAACACTCTAAATTACTTCTTTTTCGTTTTAAATCGTAATAAATACTTCATTCGATTTTACATATCATTCTTATTGATAATCTCTCCTATTTTTCTAATCTACTCGTATTTACATGCGATAAAATAAGTACAATGTCGCGTATCTCGCCACACAATGAAATAATGCATAATAATCGATTCTGCTTTACATTATGTCACATTTTATCACATCAACACGCATCACGTTTTCCAGAACGTTTGTCACGAGCTGTCAAATACTTGACGAGTAAATATGGCGCGTAATATATCGTCTGTGCGGGGTCGGCTTTACGCGTACGAGAAAAAAATTACGCATATACGCTAGATGCATTCAACGTACGTTCGCGTGCGCGCGGAATGCGATGCAACGCAACGCATCGCAACGTCGACCGCCGCCGCCGGTATTTTTTAATGGAATGACAATAGAGAGAGACGGGGAGAAAGAGAGATCCCAACGGCCGGGCGGTATCCAATTTTTTTTTCAATTTGCCGCGAGACTCGGATTCGACACACCCCGTATAACGCGCGCTCACGCGCACGTGAGAACGGGGTGGACACTCGCCTGCGTTTGCAACAGAGCGAATGGAAAAATTCAAAATAAAAAAAAGCATATTCCCCCACTCCCGATTGCCCTCAGAGAAAATGCCGACGAAATTCGCTTCGCCTCCGGTAAGATCGTGGAAATGATATTCCGCGGCCGGCTGGCGTCGAAAATTTCACGGGATACCGCCCGGAAAATTCGCCTGCCGCGCGACCTTTATTTCGGCGTCCTGTGAAAATGGCGAATTTCAGCAGAAAGGTACGGCGAATAATCTGATTCCGCAATTATCCGGCTGGATATCGCCAACATATGCGCAAAATAATTCCAACTCTTTTTTTCTAACTTGATTTCTAGCGGTTTTCGAAAAGGGAAAAAAAACAAAGAGAGCCTCCTGTGGCCGCAAGCATGTTCAATATTTATGTTTCACAAAAAAATAAGTAAAAATTATAATAAATAAATAAAGTAATTATAATAATTAAGTGAAGATATAATAAATAAGCACAAGTGAATTAATATTAAAATGCAAGTGTCAATACATTACTTTGTTGCAATTAAAGAAAATTAATTTTTCGAATTGTAATTCGCTTTCAACTCGCTCTATTCCTTCAGGGTGAAATCAGCGAGCTTAAAGGACGCATGCAGCCACGATGGGGAAAATTCGAAAATTGCTATTCGTGCGAACAATAACCGCACGTTGTTCTCGTTTCTTCTATATCGCGAGTCTCGTCGACGAAAACGGAAGAACGTTCGCTCGTCGGGACAGAGAAAGTCTCTCTCGCCAAGGAAAACTGTGCTTTTTATTTAAACCACGCTTGCCAGCCAAACCTTCGCGCAGCGGTACAGCGTACCTTTTAATTTTACTTTCTTTGCTACATCTCCACCCCCGTCGACGTCTAACCGCGGAAAAAAACGGCGAACAAACGCGACGGTAATGCCGTGAAACTACCCACCAAGAATAAGAATACACCGTCTCTCTTCCCGCTTTATCCAGCGTCCTTCGTTAACGTTTCTTTACCTTTCGAATTTTTTCTTCTCGAACCGTCGAACGACTCGGCAAAAGAAATAAGTTTACAGAAAGTGTCATGGCATCTTGACGTTAATAATGACTTTAATTTTGATCTTGATAAACAATTTTATTAAAGTTGCATACAAAGATACGCATGTGTGTAAATTCTCCCATAGATAGGTTTCATATTTCTACATATTCTTGATGATTTGTTTGTTTTTTGATTATTTCTGATATTTCCTTTGTGATATTAGAAAAAGCGTTTCGTTTTCAAATTAGGGGAGCGTCTATTAATAGATGTAAATGTGAATGTTTCGAATACCTTCCATACTCTTATATATTTAAATATTCTTTTTTTCTTCTAAATGTTCAGATTGACCTTTTCTTTCTTATACTCGGGAAATAGAAATGTGTTTTGAATTAGAACTAGCATTTATATCGTCGCCATCTTTCGTCCTGCTACAAGAAGTATCACGACGAATCCATCACTTTCGGATCGCGAGGGCGCGTCTTACCCTACGAAACGGAGCACGGACGTCCGTTAGGAACGTTGTACGAGGGTTGTTTGCCGATGTTAAGAGGTAGGGATGAGAGGGGCGAGGAAATGTCGCGTCAGACGTCGCCAGGAGGGTTTCGATTGGGCCGTTCAGCGGCAAAAGACAGATCGTTCGGGATCGCCTTACCGCCTGTTCGATTCTATTAAACCGACCTACTCTATCTCCCTGTACGCCCTTCGGCGCCCTATCCCACGGAACAAGAGTGAAAGAGAGAGCTTAACGTGGAAATCCATCGGTGACCCCAACGAAATTCGTTCCTATCTCGTTTCAACCTCGCCCGGAACACTCGTCTCTTTTCGTCAAGATCAATTTATATATATATTCCTCTCACGAGCGCGTCTTCATCGGCGAAATCGGAGCAAAAATGCCGCGAGGCACCTTTTCCGCATCTCTCCATCCAACTCGTAATTTAATCGATGATTCTATTCCACGCCAAGTTAACCAATTATGTAATTATAGCACTGACGATCGGTAATGACTTTTCATAGATTATTCATTCCCGTTTTGAGAATGAAAAATAAAAATGTGACTAAATATATGAAAGTAACGTATGAATTAATGAGATCACGAATAAGTAATAATTTATGGTAAAACTCGGTCAATGATTGGCGTGACCGAAATTGCGCGTTGATCTACATATGCGAGGAATTCCGTCAAAACGTTTGATTATTCAATGCCGTTGGTAACGCGAACCGTAAAAAATTCATCGATTCGATTTGATTACTGTAAGTAGAATGGTTGGTGTATCTCGCTGTCGAGACGGATCGAGCGATAAGTACCGATACACATACGTGTGCGCAAAATAATCGACCTTGCGAAATAAATGCCGCTGGTCGGAATAATATGCCAACCTCGTGGATGATGTATGTCCGTTGAGTGACAGCTGTCACGCTTGCGGCGCGCTCGGACTTGGGCGTTCGACCTAAGACACGACTTCCTGGCGAAGAAATCGCCGACTCGGAGGAACAATGACAGCTGCGGAACTAGGCGAATCCGAAAGCACACAACTGCGTGCGCTAGCTCGTGAAATTTTCACTCGGAAACACGACAGGTGCGTGACGTATCCGTGTAATGACCTACAAATTGAATATTAAAGCGCGGAAAAATGACAAGATGTTCAACAAGAGCGGAGAAGAAGAAGAAGAATAAATAATCTCGTAGATATACGAGAGCAAAAATATTAGAAAAGTTTGAGAGATAGACATCTCTCTTTCAAGAAATTAATTTTCTTTATGCATATTAAAAGAATAAAATTGTTTATTATCGATATCTTTTAATGTTGTAAATCGAGCATATATTCTCGTAATTGGTATTTATTTGATTTGCTATTAAAACTCTTCTAGTTTTGATATTATATCTCGGAACATGCAGCAGAAGCAGTATGGAATTTAAAATTCTCTCTGTAGGAAATTTATCGAAAAGAAGATTGATTCTTAATTGTCAAGACGCATTAATCTCGCGACAGGAGAGAGATCTCGGATGAAGCAAAATATACAGTTTCTCTAAACCAATTCCAAAGTTTATTTATTCCGTTCCGCGTGCGACGAGAAACATTCATGGCGCTCGCTATTCCAATTTAGCGGTGATAAAATCCGCGTCGCGATTTCCCAGCGATCTCTCGCCACGAGTGGCTCGTTAAATTGCCCGCCAAGTGCCACCTGTACGAAATGCCGCGTCGGCATTAAGACGGGAAAAATGGAAGGCGGTCGGTTAATCGTTCGGCAGACAAGTGCGGCAGACGTTGATTAACGAGACGGTGGGAAGGAGGGCTGTTAGTTAGCGTGGGCATACAGTTGGTGCGAAAAACGACGAGATAACAGACGGATTACCACCCTCGTATCATTTCACCGTAAAATAATCGCACAACCTTATTCTTGGCTTAACGCGATATGCGTACTCTTCGTACACGTCGCGTTATTGGAATTTTTATAATTTTTCTTTTACATCTTAGAATCCATATGATAACAATTAGTATCTAATTTCTTTCTTTCTACATGTATAGACATATTTATCTGTAGCTTACTTGTACTCTCTTCATATTGAAGTACTTTATATTGATCTTTCTGCATTGTACTTAGAGTTCATCGAACTTATATTATTCAGAAACATTGTACACAAGAGAATAAGTTGACGAATAGAGCAGGAAGTAACCGACAGTTGGCAAACGCCTCTTCACTCATCAACTTACTCACTTACGTGTAAATATCGCAACTAATATCATAGTTGTCTCTACTTCCTTCTTCGAGTTTTCACCTGGCGTATCAATAAAC
The DNA here is from genome assembly GCF_003227725.1 of Camponotus floridanus. Taxonomy (NCBI): domain Eukaryota; kingdom Metazoa; phylum Arthropoda; class Insecta; order Hymenoptera; family Formicidae; genus Camponotus; species Camponotus floridanus. The sequence goes on from NW_020229297.1 coordinate 144,781, forward strand.
GTAAGTCCAATGCACCGCGAGTGAAGAAGAAAGTTTAGCTTCATTAAATAAAGATTTCAAAGTGAAAAAACGACACGAGTGTACGATCCATCCGCATATTCACACTGAGAAAAAATCTGCATTAATTAGAAATCTGATAGATTCAACCAGTATGTCTGTTGGAAAATGGACGAATCAGAATTCCTTTAGGAATTACCAGATGAGTATGATTAATTTCTTTCTGTTAAATTTACCAGATTTTTTGGGTAATAATATTAAATTTAAATAATTATAATATTATAATATTCAAAAAAAATGGGAATCTTCTGTCCATGTTTAGTTAATATAACAAGAAGTTTTATAGCTCTAACTAACAGAAAATAACTAACCAAATCCTTCTAGTTAAATGTTCTAGCTATAAAAAATCGAGTCTAATCGTGATAACTAGAAATTTTGCTTGGTTTAATCAAAATGCCTTCCATCAGATTCGTCTTGTTGATACAATCAAACGATTCTTCTCAATGCGCACATTCAGGAATTATTCATCTAAAGACATAGCGCTTTGATCCTACAAAAAAACCTAGACTATCATTGCCCTCTCGCAGTCGTCCGCTTTCAAACAATGCGTGATTACGCGTGTTGTCGCGGAAAAAAATATTCGCGAGGAATCACCCAGGGGAAACGGCGGGCGGGAGAGCCGAAAGTAATAATTACGATGTTAGGATCCGGGCGCGCTCTCGATCCTGTGGCGTGCCCGTTATGTCATTATCCCATTTATTATAACGATCAGGAGCCACCGTAGCGGCTCGACCGGATTCCACGCCCGTTTCTCGCTCGACGGACGCAAATTGCCCGGGCGCCGCGCCGGCGAAGTCCTCGCGTACCCGGCCGCGGATGATACACGGTGATGTCTTGATACGAATGCACGATCGTTAATCGCCGTTTAATCCTTTGCGGCGTTCGCAAATACGGACGGACATGCGTAGTGCGCCTTCGCCGCCTTCGTCATTTCCTCCGGGGTTTCTCGGGAACCATAAAATTTTGAGAGATAGGTCAACGCGGGCCAATCAGGCCGCCATGAAGCTGCAAATGAACGCGCGCGCGCGCGCGTCGGGGCTCTCATTAATTCGGGGTGTCTTAAGTAAACGTTGAAGCCGGAGCAAACGAGCGGTATACGACGTCGAAAGTATAGGGTTGGGCTGCGAGAGTGAGATGGTACATTTTCGATATACATCTTTCGATCACGCCAAGAGATTTAACTTAGTTATTACGGGTGTCCGTGTTGCTTCTCATTAAGGATTCAGGAATTTACACCGACACGCCTTTAGCAGCGGGGCTGCAAAATTGATACGATGTACACGGGAAAGAGAGAGAGAGAGAGTTGCACGTCGAAAAACAAAACAATCGTAAGAAATGTTTTTTCGACCGCGGTTAAATATCAACCTCCGAGACGATAATGCGCGAAGTGGGGTCCCTTTTCTTGTCGTATCGACTAGAATTCGTAGTAGAATTCGCGCTCGATTGTTGCCGGAGGGCGAACCCCCAGGGAAATTTGCAGAGTGCGTGCGAAACGCAGCCGCGAGCAAATGATTTAGTAATGTCTGAGCGTACGTAGCGCGAGCTCTTTTTTTCTTTTTTCCTTTTTTTTTACATCGGGCGTGACGGTTCGCTCGACGCTACTCGTTCTCGAAATACAAAAATTGAAATTTACGCAAAGGTATTAGTTTAGAAAAATATTATTTCAAATATTCAATACATATCGAAATGAAGAAAAAGTACAAACGGACGAGTCTTCTCATAAATATAAAAATAACATAAATTCTCAATATTCTGCTATCGAAAATTAAGCGTAAAATAGATATACGGAAAAGAGCGGAAAATTGTATATCATCAACTTGATATCATCATTTCGTATTTATTATTTATCGGTTTACACGCAATATTTTCTAACGCGTTCGCCGAACAAACATTCGACGGAAGCTTATCGCTATGTAAATAAGAGAAACGATAAAATTAAAGGCAAAGGACGCGCATTGCTGGTAATGAACGCGGGCAGATCGTGAGTTATATTAATAAACTTGAAAACCCCGAGACGCAAAATGTACGCTTGTGCGTGGAGAGCGCGCATAAAGGATACAGTTCGCCCATAATTAGGCAAGTACGAGCGGCGCCGAGAACAAAGCGACACGGATCCCGATGTGATGCACGACCGAAGGATACATGTAGTTATCGAGACACACGCTCGCGGAGAATATTAAATGCCAGTTTATACGCCGTAAATAATGACAAAATACGTGCCTATAAAACCGGAACGATCTCTTCAGACTCGCGCAAATTGCAAGAGTCGCGACGATCGTATAATAATCGTCTCAACGGCGTGTGAACCCGAATATAAACGTGATCTCATTCATATAGCGATCTCGCGACTATGCGCAAAGAGAAGACTTTGACACACCGGATACATCGAGTCTCGAGACGCACACATTTCATCTCGATCAATTCGAGATATAATTATCGACGATATTGCCACGAATTGATAATTATATCTCTCGTTGCATCAAGATTTTGCGCGCAATAGATAAGATTACGTATCAGGTGTATGAAATATGACTATGATAGTCGCTATTAAATAATCATGCACTGCAGACTCGACGATGTACAAGCACGCGCATTTCCGCGGAGGAGAGACGCAAAGCGCTCGCGGGGCATAAACGCGCGCAATCTCGTTGCGATTCTCGTGACTAATCTCCATCTGATAGATCGCGGCGGACTTTAATGTCCGCGACACGTATCGAATCGGTGTTCCTCGCACGGCGGACAGTAAAATGGCCCCCGCGAGCCACCGTCGAAGCTTACACGCACGCAGACACGACGCCTCGGGACACGCGATGCCGCGGTAATGAACGGACATGCGTGTGTGCGTGCACGCGACGCACGCAACGAGCCGCGAAGCGACGATCTAATATCCTGGCCGCGATACTATTCCGTCGATGTATGCGTCATGTATTGCGGCCCGCGGACCATCACGTGTCCTATTTGCATGCCGCGTGAATACGCGTATGTACTATGCGCGTAAAACCGTGTACAAGAGACGCGCGCGCCTTCCTTTATTCGGGCGTGTGATTATTATTTTTTTAGCAAATAGTTGAAGTTTACGTGGATGATTGTCGCAGCTATATCGTAAACACTTAGAGAGAAAGAATGTAGATATGATTACGTTCTAGATATGATTTAAGAACGTCGTCCGCTCTTATGCAACGTAAATATCGCGAGGCAAAAATTGTGGAAAAGCAAGCAAGAATGGGAACAGCGCTATCACGGATAAGCTGCATCCCATATCGGTCTATCGTTGAATGTCAACTAACGAACACCACTATAGCTACACGTATCCATTACTAAACAAATCACGAGCGCCGCTCGACCGTGCTTCTGTAAGCTCCGCCGCTGGGCGCTGGATAATTAAAGCTGCGAGGCACATTTGATCGAGTTTCGGTCGCTCTCCGTCCGACAGACCGATTGTTCTCCATTTTAATTTTTTTCGGAAAATTGGAAAAGGAATCCTTCCTCGATGTTTTTTTCCCGCGCGCGCACGCGCAGATATGAATGCCCCTGTGCATGCGCTACTATCGGGCGAAAATTGGAAATTGATTTCGAACGGAATTCCGAGCGATATGTCGAGCACGTATCGAGCGATACCGAAATTTCGCGCCTACGAAATAGTTTCTCGGCTGTATCTTCGCCGAACAATTCGTCGGAATATCATTGCAGTGGATGTGGGTCGCGCCGGGTACTAGACAAAAAAGGAAAGTAAAATGTGAAAGATGCCGTAGATTATTATTTCGTTGGCGTCTCTCGATCGAGCCAAATTAATTTTGAATAGGAAAGTTTAATGGTCATCATTTGTGAACAAGAACGTCCATTTTTGAATATATAAGAAACATCAGATTTGATAAGTATATACGCGGATGCTTTATAAAGCTATCGCTTCGATAGGTAATTAATTCGCTTGTAAATAATTTTTTGACGAAATGTAAGTAACATACAAATTCAAAAATTTTAGAACAATAAATCGTTATATCATCTGACATAATCTCTTATTCGATACAGCTGGAATTTATTTTCTTATTTTATCGAAAGACTGCGTGAACGAAGCAAGAAGACGTTTTCGCGAAGTTTCGATGAGTAAAACGATGATCTTTAGCAATGTGAAAGAAGGTCGCTCGTGATTCTAGTATTTCCAGTATTTCGGATGCCCCGCGGCGAGGCGGTTCGATTACCAAATTGAACTATTTTATTAGTGGCGAGCCATAATGACGATAACATTGAGTCAACCACGAAAAAAAAGAAATGATCACACCAACAATTAATAAACAGTATAAAGTTGCTACCGGATTGCGCCCAAGGCTAGTTAAAAGGTTGAAAATATATGTAATATTTAATATGTAAACGATATATAATATGTAAACGACATACGATGATAAAGACGGGGATGATGCATATGTGACAATATATACATATAATGTGTCATATATTTACATAATATCCGTGTTGAAAGAGAGAGAGAGAGAGATTATTTTAACGCAAATAAATTCAATTTTTTTCCGCTGTATTTTTTATATTTTCGTTAATTAATAATGAAATATGTGTGACGTATCATACGTGAAGTATATCTCGCGTATATTTCGGCTTACACTTAAGATCGGATCCGCCCTGCGCTTTCATCCTGTCAAACATTCCCACGCCTAATGCTTACTAGCGTCTGAGGAAGCGCACGCGGTGTCACTTTAAAACGGGAGCAACGAGGTTCTTTCAGCCGCTGTTGTCGCCACGGCGGGATGTCTCTCGTGGCGTACCGTCGGTGTCCTGTTTGCGGTCCTTGACGGCCTTTCACCGATATTTACTCGCGGGCCTAGGCCCTCCGCCCTCGAAGACATCCCGAAGGGCCGTGACTCGGCAGTGTCTCGTTTTTGTTTGCCACGCCGGGATTTCCCGACAAAGGGCCCGGTGCGTCGTCATCTCTCCTCCCCGATCTCCTCTCCGCTACCCCCAAGACGCCGGGATTAGACTCGAGAGGATTCCGAGGTGTTTGCGCTAATTTTTTTTGCTTTTCCCTCTTAGACCTTTGCCTTCGCTAAGTAGGCTAACCAGAAGAGGGTTAAATCTTGGCGAAAATTAAGATTAAACTTGAAGTCAAATCTCGAGAGATGAATCTATAAACTCAATTCATAACAACGCAGCTAATGGCCTAATGGATTCGCCGTGAGTTGAAAAAAGTCGAAACCTTGTTTACTAAATTTGATTATTATTATTATATAATCTTTAATTGTTAACTCTTTAAAAACGATAATATAATGTGTCGATCTTAATATACATTCAAATTTATAAGTTACCTGTAATTTTTACGTTACTCTTATACATGTTTATTTTTTCAATTTCCACACACGATCAAAAGAAAAATGAACATATCTACGTTTCACATTCTACGTCAATAAATCATATACTCTCGTTTCTCAATAAGTGTGTAGTACTTCACCGTATCCATATGAGATCGCTTTTATAGACTCGCTTTTGAGGTAGCGTGAAAAAACGCATAATCTTTCAAAGAACCCTCTCCCGGACCAGATCTTTCGTAAATCTGGAAAGGGTTGGGCCAGGTGAAAAGGGTCGTCGTCTATTAGCCGCGACACGAGAAAGGGGTGATTTTTCGGGGGGATTTTTTCGAGAGGCATTTTCTGGGCTCGTGCACAAACTGGATCCGATCTCTCGACATTACTCCGAAAAAGAGAGAGAGAAAAAGGGTCCTTAAAGACGGAAGAGACGCACGCCCGCTGCCCTGTCACACGATGTAGGTGAACCATGCATAATGTCGTGGCCACATTACTTTTCGACGACAATCTGCCCGCTGTTCTTTCTCGTTCTACCTAGCCTTCTCTTTCCTCTTCTCTCTCTCTCTCTTTCTCTCTCGATTTACCTCATACGTTTATTTCGCTCGCTCTCTCACGAGTACTCGTCCACTTTTATTTCTTCACCTGGCGCGTAGACGTGTTTACGCGAATGTTTACGAGAAAGAGATGGATAGATGTCGAGAGAGAGAAAGGAGATGAGAAGGGAAGAAACGGGAGGAGGAGGTAGGAGAGTGGTCTTAACAAAGGTCGGTCTGCCACGCACTGCGCGACAGCCAGCCATTGACATCGGTGGGCTCTGGGTAAGGAGGACTAGATTTCACGAGCCAGCGATGCAAGATCCTTCAAAGGGCGCCGACGGGTTGGCCGCAAAAAGGATTCGCAAAAAAGAAAAAGAACGAGGTAGGGAAAAAGAGACAGAGCCACCATGGCCGTAGAAAGGGGGAGGGGACAGGCGGGCTTCTTCTTTAGTTAATGCTGGCTTCCGCGCACCCTTGCGTCAGAGAAAGAAAAGATGAGAAAGAGAGAGGAAGGAGAAGGAGAGCGAAAGGGGTCGAGGGAACAAGCGGTCGAGGCTAATAGAGAAGAAGACGAATAAGAGGAACGCAAAGCGGGGAAAGGGGCGCGGACGGAGGGCGAAACTACTTGACGGCGAAATCCATCGCGATAACTTAATCCGGGGATTACGCTGCGGTTAAGGTATCCGCGCGGAAATCCGATCGCGCGCGCCTGACAGGATCCTTCAGGACCGTTGTAAAGAAACGCGACTGCTCCGTTTCCGGTTTCTCGCAAGTCCCGGCCTCTTTGCTAATGTACGATTAACGCGAGAATTATTAATCGCATGCAAAAAATGTATCTGTATATCGCAAAAATCCTTAAATCGTATACCATTCAAACATTGTTACATAGAAAAACATTAACTCTGACTTATTTTCACGTTAATTCTATGTAAAAATGTCATGTTTGATTTTTGAAAAAAATTTTAGCTGAAAGCTCAAGATGGATCTTCTTGATCTTATTTTATTTAGTTGATCGATCGTCATCGTCGTAAAAATCATCAATCGCAAAGAATGTCGCATGCATGCACATTCAATTACGACCGTTTCACATTTTGAATCGACCTGTTGTGTGCGAGCGTTCCAGGCAGATCCAAAAGTTAGCGATTAATTGCAAACCAGAGGAGCAAGCTTAAAGAATAGCTAGTAAGTAAGTAATTGTTTGGTTGGCGTTACGTACAGTACTTACAAAGCCGTGCTTGTCGCTGATGTTGTTGGTGAGCTTGAGTTTGTGGAAGCTCACGACCTTTTGCATCCACTGCTCGCCGCTGCTGGGCGAGTCCGGATGTATGTACATCCTCTTCGGCATTTCCGGATCCGCCTTACCCGCTACCATCCACCTACTGCTCGCAACACGCGTAAGAATGTATTAGAAAGTTTCCGGGTTCGTCACGTAACATGCCTCGGCAACGACAAAGATACGGTGTAGAAACGATCTTCGTCGTTACCTAGGATAAATCTGAAATCGAAACGCAGACCGTAAGAAAATAAAATCCAGCGAAGTGGACTGTAATTTATTTCAACGTCAATTTTTTTATTTTTGTCTCAAAAAGGAAGAGATTTGTGAAGAATATTTAATTTATGCGAAACCTTTCAATGCGCGAGAAAATAAAGATTGAATTATAATTCAATCCAATATAATTTATTAATTAATTTTTATTCGATTAATTTTATCTATCTAGACTTGATTCTAACACAAATCGGAAACGAGATAACGTACTTTTATTAATCAAATAAATTTTAATTTTCTCATAGCGAATATCGATAATCTTACGATATATCTTTTCATATAGATGACGAAATCTAGAATGAGCCAAAAGGAGAAACAGGGTGCTCCTCGTTAGTTCGAGTAGTTTTGCCTGCCGCGAGTATCAACCGGACGATTGTTGTCTCTTAAGGGAGGCGTGTCCGCTGTTCGTAGTCGTCGCAGGTGGGTCAAACTCGAACGCGAAGAACCGAAGGAAGAACTCGTTCGACGAGTTCTCTCCAAAGTGGCTGCGGTCGTCCGCGTGATGTAATCGTTCATTGTGGTCTGCGTTTCGATCGTCCGAACGTCGCGTCGAGGTATCCGGGATGCCTCGCAAGAATTTTCTCGAGGTGGAGAAGCGCCAATCGAATCCCCTCTGTCGGAACGCGAGTCGAGATCCGATGTCTGTCGCGAAAAAGTTGCGCGCGATCGTAAAATATGCGAAAGAAATACACGATTGTTTAGTTTTGTAGCTACTCAAATATTTGCGCTGGTCCAAATTCAAGAGAGACCTTCGACGAAAGTATTGAAAATAAAATCATGTCTGAATTTCAAACTATCACGCCGAAGCAATAATAATTAATTTCACGCACGAAGTGTATTTATAATTTTTATAAAATTATATTAAAATATATATATATGCTGTGGTGAAATTTTGAAAAATTACGGGGGTTACGAAATTTGCAAGGCATCTCGGTTAACTAATGTGAAGGCTTGCGATTCCCATACAAGTCGAAATAATTTCCCATGAGCCTTTCCCCTATGTGCCATTTCTGCGGGAAAATCAAATCATTATTTCTAAAAATATTACTCCATTCACGGCAGTATATAGAATGATTATTAATTAAGCATTTGCCAATTTATTTGCTAAGTATTGTACATAATTGATTATTCGCACGAGAGAACTGCACAGGAATTAGACGTTCAACTTATCACGCATGACGGGGTAGATTAATCGGATTTAACACACGATCGCGATAAAGGGTGCACAGGATTAGAGATAAATTATTTTCGACGAGTATGAGGAATTGTTCGCAGCGCACGCTCCACACTTATTTTAAGAGAGCTCTTCCTGGTGAAAATAGTTACTCGATCAAGATCGATCTCGGATCATTATTAAAAAAAAAAACAATTTCAATAAAAAAATATTTAGTGCTTAATCTCAAGTAGTCATTTTCCAATCTTTCAAATATTGAGATCGTATGTTTCATAGATCGAGAAAAAAATGATCCAGGATCGCTTCGATCGCGCAGGGTCAAAAATATCACCTGTTATGAAATTTATAACGGCATTCGTCCGATGCCACGATGTCCATTAGAAGTATGTAGCTAGCCTGCTTGTCTAACCCGAACACCCTCACTTTATACGCGGGAAACATGCGTCTGCGAACAATTTTGCGATCGCAAAAAAGACAAACACAGCATACATTAGTTCTATCGTTCACTGCTGAGCTTCTTTTATGTTCCCACGGACAAGGGGAACTGTGCATAAAACTCGTATCTTTGGATACGGTGCTTTTGGGCGGACAACCGATTTTAAAGATCTCGACAAGCGTCAAAACTTTTTCACATAGCTTAATATTGAAAAAATCACTATATATAAAAAGAATACTTTAATTAATATTAAATATAAAAACAATAAAATGTAAACAATAAATGTATTGGTATTATATTAAAAGAGACCATAATTCAAGAATCATTTTTAGAGTTCGAGAAACACTCGTATCTTGAGACCGTTAACAAGAGTTGTCCGCGATAATTATATTTTCACGAGTGCCTCCGCTTTTTCCTACATCACGCAAAACCTCTACCTGTTGTGGAACTTGTATCTGTAGTCATCGGCGGCGACAATGTCCAGGAGAAGGATGTACTTGGCCTTAGCATCCAGGCCGGAAACTCGGAACTTCATCTGAGGAAACATCTGCCTAGACCCCCGATCAACATGTACAGTTCGATTAGATTATTTGCTCGACTAATCGAGTTATCTTAAACTATCATGCAATTCATACAATCATCGCGTCTTATTTTAGATCATTTTGTATGTGCTCGTTTCATTTTAATAATTAAAAAAATGCATTATATCTCGCTTCTAATGTATAGTGCTGAAAATAATTTGTCATTCGTCATCTTTCTAAAAAAATTTTTTTTAAATGACGCTCTTTGATATTCTCGCCAATATTACAAGAGCTTCGCCGCCTTCTTCCCATCATCGCTTTCCTTTCACGATTCGGAGAGTTCTCACTCCTGAAATGTCTTCGAGAGACGTGCGCATTCCATGGAACGCGCGGCCGCGAAGTCACGTCGGCGACACCTGGTAGAATCCTGAAAGGTCGGAATAGAAACGTGCACGAGTCAATCCCGGCCGCTGTCAGACGGTGGCTTTCGAGGCGCGTTCTCTGGAATAAAAACCGGACCCCGGGCCAGAAACCGACGATGATGACGGCCGTGCTGCGCATCCCGGTAGAGGTAGTCGAGGTAGCGAACGCTCGGCGCGTTTGTCCGAAGGAATTATATCCAAGACGAAGAGAAGAGGTATATTGGTGCCGCGAGAGACCTGGAAAATCGTCGCTCGGAATCACGTTTTTCGGGCCAAACATGAGATCCGTGGTCGTGGTTGTACAGCTCGCTGGTTCTATAATGGAAAGTTACACGCGACCGTGTTTTTCTCGAGAAGACCCGAGATTCCACATGATGAGGGATCACGCTAAAGTTGTACTGTTCTGCACGTGCTAAAATACGCGTAGAAAAAATTCCAAACTTTTGCACCATAAAATATTACTTTAGAAAATTAAGAAAATAAATTTAACAGGTTTTGTCAAATATATGCAGGCCGATTAATGATTATATCTCACATGCATTAACATTTAATAAACTTGTAAAATATTATTAATTCGAGAATTTTGTTACCGAAAATAATTACCAATAATAATAATGATAAAATAGACGTTCATCAATTTACAATTTACGTTTCATCACACAATGATAATTATATTATATATTAGATATATACATATATATAATATTCCAATAATTTTTGTAAACATGCTATCCAAGTTTCATTGCGCTCTGAATGTAAAGTCCAAGATCTAAAAATTATATTATTGTATTCTCAAATTGATAACGCATTTTAAAGCGCGTGTAAGTAGTTTCTCACATTATGATGAAAAATTCTATTATTATAATTAGATATTGTAAACTCGTCAAATTTAAATCACATTAAGATAGATCGAGACATTATTATTATAGAAGATTAAAAATTTGTAGAAGATTAAAAATATATTCAAAGACATATCTGGATATATCTAGATTCTGTCAGACAGTCTTTACATAACGACAGCAGAAAGAAACATCTTTAAAAGAAGAAACTCTATTCTTTGTCTTTTTCTAGATTTAAAAACAATTCGTCTGTTCAAACTATAATCTGCTTTCAACAAATCACATTTTAAATTATAAAACGACAAAATAAGTAAATATTTTATAATATTAAATATTAAATATATTAATTTTATAATATTAATATTAAATATTAAAAAATAAAAACACTAACTATGCGAATTTTTTTAATAATAAAATAAAAAATAAATATCAAATATAACATAGAAATAAAAACTATTTTATATTAATTTATGCTTGTTATACATACGAAAATTAAAAAGCTACTCAAAAACGACTCTAGAAAATCCTATTATAAACTCTAAGAGCTGGATATCGATCGAAGGCAGCTCTTAAAAAGGATCGTTCGAACCGTTCGTTTCGTAAAACGTCAAAGGTATCGCGAAGAAAGGTAGCAAACGCACCGCAATGATTTCTCTAGTAGCATCTGCCTACTGTCTGTCCGTTGAGAGACACATCCCGTACCTCGTGGAATTTCAACGCGAGCGAGGAAGAGACAGGACCTTTCGGTTCGGCTCGATGGCGCATTCGATCGCGATAAACGAGACGCCGTTCTCATTCACGTCGTAGAGGACACTAAGCTGGATTATCCGCGCTATGTGAGCCAAAATATCCTGCGGGAGGACGCGCGCGGGGGAATCCTCTGACGAGCGTGACGCTGTCGGCGCTTCATCGCAAATTCTACAGGACGCGAATGGCGCTTTTTTTTTACTTTTTTATTTTAACGGCCACGTGTGATCAGTGGATTGCATAACGTATAAAAAAATTTGCTTCTATGTTTTTTTCTCGCCTATAATATATATATATATATATATATATATATATATATATATATATACATACATATATATTCTATTATTTTACTGCATTATTGTGCACAAAGAACGTAATAATATAAAATTAATAAAAGAAATGAATTCGTAATAGCAAAAAAATCATTGAAATATACATAATATTACATAATACATGAAGTGGACATTTACACTGTTCGATAATATAATTTAAGAACAATTAAGAAACATGAATGCGGATAGAACGCGCTGAAAATTTTCCAAGCTACGCGAACGTCACTGGCATTTAATTGATTCGCGCGCATTAAATTAATCGAATGACAGGTGTGTCGCTATCTGTATTTTCGATCGCCTAAAAATCAGCTCGTGTAAACAGCCATCTCGTCTCTAATGTATATTTATGCCTTCGGAATTAATTATCGCGGAGACGCATAAAGCGAGTTGACACACGATACTCCTTCGAGGAATCTGGATACAAATCTCCGAAATTATATTCACAAAGTAACGCCTGTGTATCTCATTTTGGACATCATAGAGGGGAGACAAAAAAAGAGAAAAATGGATGTGTTATCACTTTGAAATCATATACGGAATCTTTCCGGTTGCCTCGTGTATCATAGAAACGAGATGTCGTCGACTCCTCGTATCACGACGAAAACCTTTTTTCTCTTCCGTCGTATATAACTTCTCGCTAATGAGCGACAATACGAATAAACAAATTATGACTAGCCGTTGTCGCCGTACGGAGGCTGTCGAAGTTGTAAATCGTTCGATAAATGTCCCTTTGAGAACTCCCGCCGTAATTTCCTTCCTTCTCGTCGCTCGAAACTATAACTTGAAATGGCCCGATAAGATGCTTGTCCAATCTAAAGCAGCTGCCGTATGACTACCGTTCTTTCCGGATTCAAATTCGAGAAATACAGTGTCGATTAAATTAACACCGTTGTTAGTTACATGTGTAAAGCTTCTGTTCTTTCATATTTTTTATAGCTTTTTTTATCTATAAAATGTATCTCCCTATATATAATCTATTTATATAATCTATTTATCTCTTTTATAAATTTTATATTTTAAAAAACCAGTCAAAAATCTTTACATAGTATATTTTAATCGGATATTATGAAGTAACTAAAAGATGAAAGACTCGAGAAGTTTTCAAGTTTACTGTTTATCGAAAGTTCGACCAGAGTTTTCTTTATAAGAAAAGACATTCCTCTATATATATATGTGTATAAAGAGAAAGAAAGAGAGAGGTTGAGGAATCGGCGTCATCGGCTTTAATGGCCATTCTCCTCTTATATACGCACAGATTACGGGAAAGGGCTTCCGAGGTCTCAAGATCCCGGGGCCTTACGACAGCGGCCGAGTCATCAGAAATATTTATCGGCATCGGATACGACCAGTATGCTCATTACGGCTTATGTTACTGCCAGAGAGAACAAGAAATTAGGTGCTAGATCGAGCCGCGTTGCTGTTGTCGACGCCGCGTCAATAATACTAAAAATTAAACCGTAAAAGGAATGATCGCACAAAAACGCGCGATAAATCGTATCCGAGAAAATTAGTAGAATCTAGAGATATACGACAATGGCATTCCTTTCTATCATTTTTATTCCGTGATCGAATGAATCCGCGATGATAATACTATCGTCCAATTTCTCGGTGCCAATGAAATTTATGAAGTAACATAAAATCCACTTATACATGTTAATTTCTCAAAGCGAGAGTTGGAATCCCTCCGCTATCCCTTTCGCGAAAACAAGGAAAACAAGGAAAAATGGAACGCAACGATATCGGGTTTACGTGAAAAAAAGATAAATAAATAAAAAGTTTAGATAACGATCATGCAAACGAGGAATCGGTGTATTCGCGAGAATGTATTCGCACGCCACACACGTTTCCTCATTTACATATGCAGGCGTCGTTACGCCTGCGCCGCGATTATTGCCATTAAATATGTAATATGCGTGAGCTACGATGACACAATTACACCTGGGAAATGATAACCGCGGTAACCGTGGCGATATCGATACGATTGATTCCGAAGGTATCGAAGGCGCGATGAAGCGGAATGGAATACAAGATAAAGCGCGGTGAAACGGGCAACTTTGCGAAGAAGCACCTGCTTCGTCCGACAGTCGATCATCCGGCTTTCTCGTTCGTAATTCCTCGTCCCGCTACAATGTTCAAAGGGCTTTACATATAGCGATTTCTCTCTCTTTTCTTCTCTCTCTTTCTCTCTGGAACATATCGCGTCGGCTTATTCCCGTATGGCATATGGTGTACTCCCATTTTCGAGACTTTCGATCGATGCGCACGAACCTATATCGCGGATGCCATCGTTAATAAGTTGCGAGATGCCAATCTTTTTAATCGATATAATTCATACTCTTTTTTTCTCCCTCTCTTAGCCGAGGATAATTGCAATGATCGAAATTATCATTGATCGGATAGGTCTACCTCTTTCGACAACGGCGTATAATCCTGTCAGATTAACTATAACTCTAACTTTCCGTGCGTCATAATTTAATTGTAATTAGCATATATAAATGCGTTTAATTAATTGGATTATGCATATTAATTTATACACGTGGATATTAATTATGAATGCAAAAGCAAGATAATCGGCGCATTTTTATCATTCTGGCACTCTTCATCCTCTTTCGATTATTTTGCGACCTCGCTCATACAAGTCCCCTCCTCTCCTCCTCTCTCTCTCTCTCTCTCTTTCATCTTCGCATTTCTCCCATACGGAAGTGGTCTGCCAGTTTCGGGTAACCGCAGCGATGCACTTCCGGGACACCCAGTACATCCCATCTCCGGTGCCGTGCTTTCCGTAGTGTATGGCAGGTGGAAGAGAGATCGCTTCCACGAAACCTCAGGAGCCCGCGGTGATGTGCGAGAGCACGACGAGACAACGACGACGAGGATGACGGCGACGACGACGAGCAAGCGCGATACAACTCGGCGCGCACGCATCCTCTCTTCACGAATATGCTATATACACATATGCAGGTCTCCCTTTCTCTCTCTCTCTCTCTCTCTCTCCTTCTGCCGGCAAGCATGCGTGAAAGCTGTCCTTGTTCATCCAATCGCTGTCTCTCTCTCTCTCTCTCTCTCTTTCCCCTCACATATTTGTTTCTCGGACGGCGCTAATTTTCGGCGTTACGGCTCTATCGGCGGAGCCCGATCTAGACGCGGCCTCGGGCGCTCTTTCGGTATTCCATGCCATGGCTTCTGCCTCGTTAACGAGAGACAGAGAAACGTCGAAGAAACAGCCTGCACGCGTATACTATGCTATTTTATTCGATCGCATCGAGTTTCTATAGTCGCGATGATTGCCCATCATTAATGCAACGAGAATAATTTTCTTGTTGAATAATTCATGACAAATGTGTATTCGATAAATGTGGAAAAGGAGAGAATTTTTGCAGATATTAATTAATTTCTCGTATAATGATTTATAAAGCATTAAGATTATTTTTAAAAATAAAACTTTCCGTGTCACATTAATACTAGGAAATAATCCATAACTAAATGGTGATGCTTTATCAATCATTCGTTTGAAATTTATGTAACAGGAGGAAGAGAGGAGAAAAAGGAAGAAATTTATGCGCGTAAAGTGTTTCATTCGTGGCTATCGCGATTATGCAAATTTAAAGCGGGAAAAGCCTCTAAACGGATATAAATAATCGCTCGCGAAATATCGATGAGTAATGATGACAAATAGGAGAGAAAAAGAGACGCTTTAAACCCACATATGTGCACGTTGCTCCTGCTTCTCTTCGCTGCGAGAGTCGAAGCCGCGCTGATATCTCGATGGAGATACACCCGCCGCCGATTCGGTGAAACCAACCGCGGATTTACGACGTGGACGCCCGATAGGTGTATATCCTATACGATCGTCGCGCCTTATTTACGATGGTTGATTATGCACGCCGGTTTCACGCTTCGAGGGACGATATTTCTCCAAGTAACACGAACGCGCTCAATGAAACAAATACGCAGGATTAACGTATTTTCTGTAAACATGCTTTCCATTGTACCGAATCATCCAGGTGCATCGAAGAAACCAAAAAAAATTATATTTAACCCGTCATGTCATTATACACATACTGTCAAAAATAATTCTATAGCTTACTTTTCTATAAATTCAACGCGAAGAGACGCATCCTTCACCTTTTCATTTAGCCGTAATTAAGAACAGCCTCGAGCCCTTCACGTGCGCGTTTCCTTCGCATCTCGACACCGAGAGACTCAAACGACGTGCCGAAGAACGTTACGAAGAACTTTACGCGACTAATCGTTACGATTTCTCGTGCCATGCAGCCGGAGGCCTCTAGAAGAAGCTTCGTTATTAGCCCGACGAGAGCGAGGTTTCCCCCTGGTAAGGCGTAAAAAAACGACGCCGCGAACGGATAATACTCGGTCAGCAACTGTAACGTTCGACTTTACGCAACGCCGAAGAATCGAACCGATCCTCTCACCCCCGTTGCCGATATTATCGAGGGGGGGACGGGTTATTTATGGCGCGTCATTACGCGCGACGGGGACGCGGCCACCGTAAGAATCCTGGCGCAAGCCGGTAGCTTTAAGTTAATTTATTTTATCGCTAAGCGCTGCGCCCACCATGATGATTTGCTCGCGTCCCTTTTGCATGCCCATTATTTCTCCGCCCGCCAATCCGTGCCTCTCCTTATCGCACCGTCGTCCTCTCCTTCTTTCCCACCTCTCGATTTCCGACATGTAACGGGTGACACGTCGATTGTTTTACACGCGAGGTGTCATACAAATGTGGACGACACTCTTTAATTTGGATTAAGAGTTTCATGAACGATTAAATGGCGAATTGCAAATTTAGTTTGAATTTTTTTAGTTATTCATTTGTTTTATCGATGTAAACGACGGTGATTTACCCGATTCTTTTCTCCGAAAACACCCGTTGCAGATAAAAGCGCAGGCTCCATCATTCGCGTTTCGTAAATTAAGAAGCATAAAGTACAGGTTTAAGAAACCGCACAACGCGTGATCCTCGCGTAAAAGTGCCGCCACGCAAAGGAAATGAAAAAGTTCCCCCGGAATTTTGCATCTATAACGCAAATTACGCCGTAAATCGACCGCGCCACAAACATCCCGCCATCGTATCCCTTTTCCCGATGAATCAATCGTGCCATACATCACATAATTATCGCGTGCACCTCTGACATCGTTATAATTTAATCTGTTTACGTTGCGCAAATTTATCGACGCATTTCATAACGACACGCGAGCCGTTCGCCTCGGCGCCTCGATTCGTCAGCAAGAGGCAAAACACGACGGTAAAGACACGGAAGAACGCGGAGAGAAACGAGAAGGAAGCGAGGAGACAAGATTTTATGGAACGGCGAAGAGCAGGACACAAATCTATTCGCAAGGGGAACTGACAGTGAAAAAGGGAAACGGAAAGCGAAGGAGAGAAGAGAGTCGCTTCTCCATCTTCCACCCCCATCTTTCCCCTCGTTCTCTCTCCCTGCCATCCTGTCCAATCTATCGACTGTGCGAGGTCGTCTTGTGTGAGTCTTGTCGAACAAATCGGTACAAACGATCGTCGTAAAGCAGTTAAGGCAGAGTTTATATACGCCTTTCCACCGTAGGGTCCCGCGTAGAGGGCCCCAAAAGGAGATGAGCGGACGCGATAGGGAAACCGATAGTCGCCGCTCGGGCACCGCCAGAGTTTCGAGAGCTTCTCCCCCCCTCCTCCCTCTGCACTCTTTGGCCGTGTCTCCTCCCGCGGAACCCCCGCAGCGAGGAACTTTTTAACCGGATCCGAGAGAGGAGGATCGATCCCGAAGTCGCGTCCACCGAGAGCTTCTTCTTCGAGTTTCGTCCCCTTCGTTCCCTTTTTATTACGAGCGCAATCTGTTAACGGACTCAAAATGAAATGGGAAAGCGACGCGAGTCCTTATTTTCTCTGACTTTGAGTCAGAATCGAAAGAAAATCACGTCGTCTCTCATACCTTTTAATCGACATATATAACCGAAATATATAATTCTTTGTATCTTGTAGCACAATTCTCTTGGCAATAATTGGCAATTTTAATGCTAGTGACACTAACACGCAGTTTCGAGAAAAAGACTGTGATTTGGGAGAAATTAAATATTTGACAGGAAATGAATCTCGAGTGCCATTGGACTCTCATCATCACTTCCTGCCGTTTCGAAGATGAACGGGCAAAAGTTTCGCGATCGTGGAGACTTCGTGGTAGTCCCGGTATAATTCCGGGCGTTTATGACTCGCCAAGAACAAATAATAATTTAGTGGGCGTCTCCGGCCTTCACCCCCTGTCCCGAGAGATCCCGAAGTCCCCCGACAAACCCCTTTTCTGGCCGACCACACTGTATAAATAACGAGTGGCGCCAGCCAAACTTCCACTGTTACATTATCTCTTATGGTTTACACGCTATAGGGCACGCCACGGCCATCATTATATCTGCCGTCCTCGCTACGTGCGTGCACGTCACACATCTGCACGAGGATGTGTGAGTGCGGAGGCTCTCCTTCGTCGTGATCTCGCCATGCGGCCGCCCCTATAGGATTTCTTATTAGTCCTACGGCTCTTCAACTCAGGTGTGAGAAACTCGGAGAACCCGGCTCGATCGTATAATGACGCACGATCGATACATACCGGGTGTCGTAAATTTATAACTATTACAAAACGATGGAAAAGATTATCATCGGCGATATACGAGAAAAGTTTCGTTATTAAAATCAACAATTAGAAATATATTCGTACTATCTATACCTTCTTTCCAAGTTTCCACATTTCCCCAGTTTTTATAACTGCATTTGATAAAATAATGATTGACAGCAAGTTGTAGCAAGTTAGTTATGCATGAAAGTTTGTTGATCAGATTGCGGAAAAAAAGATAATTAACATTGATATTAGAATGGAATGGTACGCTGATGTTTTTATGGTTTTCGAACTAATATAGACCGTTGAAAGTGGGGTAACCATATCCCGAGCAGCGGCAGCTGGTGAATGGTTAGGTACCTATTAAAGTCCTTCAGATAAAACGCGAGATTAATTTGCCTGCATGCGATCACTAATTAATCAGATCCAGCTTGTCGTTGGCTTAATACCGCGTCTGATACATGCGTAAGCCAACGATCGCACGAGGAACAACAATATCCTGCAATAATTCTCTCGGGGATGCAGTCAGAATATTTGAGCCTACTGAAATACATTGCGCGATTTCGTTTAGCAAAACTATCAATAGATTGCAATCGATTAATTCTTTCCACACTGGTGTTAACGAATTACGACTCGGCTTTTTTACACGCGATGTTAGATTAATTTAAATTCTATTGATAAAATTCTCAGTCTACGCTTATTTTCAAAAACTGCAATCGATTAATTCCTGTTACATTAATCCCTGGTGTTAAGTTACGACTCGACTTTTTTACACACGAAGAAACTAAATTAATTTAATTTCTATTGATAAAATTTTCAGGCTACGCTTATTTTCAAAAGGGTTTCCTTTCTGCAAGAACAACGACGCGGTCCAAAATGAGCCGCTGAAAAAATGAAAACGAACGCGCGGTATCCTCGATTTCAAGACTTTCTTTTGCAACCACCACACCCACACACATACACGCCAGCGTTTCACATTGAATTCACACTTTCCGCCGTGAGAAAGGGGTTGGGCTCGCGCGTCATATTCAAATGGCAAGTGGTAGGTTAGACCGAAGGCGAAGAAGACGCCCGTAACAGCTTTCTATTTGCATACTCTACTGCCTCCCCGCGTTTTCATCCGCGAGACCCCCTTTCGACACCACCGTTATTTGCATTCAGAAATTGGCCGTCGACCACCGTGCGGCGATCTCTCTCTTTCCTTCCTTCCTGCTGCGTCGCGTATACATCGTCTTCTCTCCTTCCTTCGCGTTCCATCCTTGTTCTTAAAAATTTTGGACGAGCCACCAATTCAATAGAGATTCATTTGCCTCTCCCGGTGAATAATGTTATCTCGAATTTTGTTTTTACTTTAAAGATTGAAATACAATAAGCGTAAATTAATTAATTAATAAGACATTTGATCATTCGAAAAAATATATCTTTGTGCAAATATAAATGGAAAATTTTTGCACGCACTGCGAGTAGAAATTTTTACGAACACACGTTACATGTTACTATCTTTAGTAACTTGTGACATCGAGAAGTAAAACCGGTGTCGAGCTGTATTTGCTTCTTGTGATATAATACTGATTAGATTGTTCGATCGCAGTTTTTTTCTTTGTGGATATATTATAACTCATACAAAATTAAATTCTCGCATATTCATGCGAAAACTGTCAAATAAGTCAGTCGTACACAATATTATATAATTTTTTTTACCTAATTTATTATAAACGGTAAAATCTTTTTTGCTAATCTTTTTTTCCTCTACAATAAAAATTTCATTTCGATATAGCAATTATAATGATGCACGACTGAAAAAGTGAGATGAAGAGAGAATTCCCTCAGAGGCAAGAAAGTATAATTATCCTTCTTCCGCGCGCACATATCAGCCTCGACAGTTTATATTGTATAATTATAAAAATGAGCGCGCGCGCGCGCGCGCGGCGCAGCCGCTGTCCGTCAAGATTTGAACCAACTGTAATGTACGTATAATACGATGCATGTAAAGCCCTGACCATTAACACGCCGCGTTGTTACACATTCGTGCCGAGCATGCGATACGAGTCGAGGCGAGTGCAATGCGCAAGGAAATGTGTCGCGACGCGCTTAATTAGACACTTCATGGACGCACCTATCGTGTTCAAGGACCGATAACGTTACACGTTTTATCACGAACTTGAGCTGATCTGATGCGTCATCCGCGATTCGTTATTTTGTTCGGTCAATCATCTAAATTATGCTTTATTTTCAGGTGTGCTCGTACAATTCTCTCGTATTTCGTATCCCGACAATAAGTTGTACCGATACTTCATCTTCGATATTAACGAGAAGACATGTCGCTTATTCGGTATCGATACCTTATTAAATTTGAACTGCGAGGTATGCTCTCGACGTGTCTCGCAGAACTGAAGCTCGTCGAAAAAGATGATCTTGACGTATCGCGAGAGAGAATATAATAGGATATCCTGCTCTCTCTATACAGACGGATAATAAAGCTCTCGCACCTGTTCGAGATGCACGTCAGATCGCAATCGCCGTTTATAATCCCGCCCGATGCAACGGCAGAGCAGCGGCAGCAATTTTAAATTAATATATTCGCGCGGAATTTGATCCGATCACCTTTTTTTTCATCGCGGTTCGATAACGAGCCATCGATGGCATCGGTAGGGAGGTAAGTCCGGCAGCGGTGGATCCGATCGATGGATCCGGTCGATCGATCAAGATCCAAACATCGCGAGCAGCGAGCAATCGTGAAAATCGACATACGCTTTTACGGATTATTATACATCTCGCACGTAACGTGTAACGTGAGCACGGGCTAAAATTACATCATATGGTGAATTTGTGAATCGTTACTATTGATAACGTATCGAATATACGTGTAAATGCTCGATATCATCTCATCGATATTTTCATTATTCAACACTGAAATTTAAATTGCTCTCCGAGGTTTTTCTCCTGGGTTAATAATTTTTCACCCGTGTTTACGACTTCTTTTATCACGAAAAATCGTGAAATTACACGCAAATTATCCTCATTAACGATTATATTCTCCTGATTTATACCGGTGCTGCCTCTCGATGCCGTAATCTCTCCCGATTTCGTATTATGTATATCATTCCGGTCTTTATCACGTGCGACCTTTGAAAAAATGACGCGTTAGGTAATATCACTGAACGTAATAAATAACTGTCCGATGATAATGTAACAATGGACAGAAATTTATGGCAATACGTGTAGAGCATGTGTATCGGAATTCTCAAACTTTAACCACATTTTCATGTCTTCAAAAACCGCCATGCATAACCAAATCGCGACTAACCGTGCGCGATTATCCCATGATAGATGGTACAGGACAAACGGCAAAGAAATGTGCCGCACTTTATGTGCAAATGTATCGCCGTGACAATGCAACGTATTTAACGCCTCATTACCTCACCGCATGCTAATATATTCGCAATAACCTTCCGGTACGCGGCATTGACAAACTGTAAGCAGTAATTTGCATGCACTTATCATTTGTTCACGAAATCTTCGTTTGATAATGTTTTAAAATATATGATTTAAATAATAACAGCTGGTGAATAATAGAAGCTTCAGCAATATATAACCGTGATATGGGAAAAAGAAAAAAGAGATAGAGAGAGAGAGAGACAGATAAAAATATCGAAAAATATAGGAATAAATATTAACAGTTAAGCACTAGGCTAAGTAAATAAAATTTTTCCGTCTATTTTTATTTTCCGAAAAACCGCATTCTTTTTTTTTCGCTCCGAAGTACTTTAATTCTGCAGGAAGTTTAACTATCGGATGGTGAAGCTCGACGAATGGACATTCAATCAATATGGATGCGTGACTTGCATACGACCGACACGCGTTGAGTTTCGCGCCGATCGTTAAACACCGCACGCGGTGTGAAAAGTGTGGGTTTTCACGGACAGGTGAAAGCTCACGAGCAAGAAAAATCATTTTAAAGCGCGGGGATTCGCACGGCGCTCTCCCGAGCATTAAGTACACGCGCGTGAAGCAGCTTCGCGTGCGGGGCCGATACAATGCGATGCGGTATCTTGTAATCGCGTGCGTATGGGTTTTCGTAGCCTTGAAACACGTCGTCAAAGTGCCGCCGAAGATAAGGACATTCGTGTTTGAATAAAATAAAAATAAAAAAACAAAGTTGGCGGAGAAGATATAAGGAAAAGCGGCGGAGGGGAAAAGAGAAACGCAAACAGTAAAAAGTAGAGTTGAAGTAGGCTAAGCGAATAAATGAAAAAAATTGTTACGTCTAGTTTGATGTTAAAATATAAATTCGCTAATAACTCGCTTAACATAATAACGAAAAAAAAAAAATGAACTACCCAAGAAAATTAATTGAACGAAAAAAATTGACGAAAAAAAATGAAGACTTGATTGATTGCAAGAGATCACGGCGAAAGCACAAAGATGAGATGAGATGACAGGTTGGTCGAGTAAGACGCGAAAAGTTTGCGAGTGCAAAATACGATAAAAGACCACTTGGCACACACAGAATGATTTTTTTAACGTAAAGTCGCGGAAAGATAGACGGCAGCCACGGAACAACCTGTCTACCTGTCGGATCGTGAATGAAACGAACTAAAATTACATGTACGCGTTTCTTCACGTCTTTCCCTTTTCCTTTTTTTTTCTTTTTTTTTATACGAGACAGTCTGCACGACGACGATTCGGCATGACAAGCAAGGACGCGGCAAGGGAAAGGTGTAACCGATATATATAGAGCCGTCGGAGACAAAGTGCTCGGGACACGTACAAGCGCGGTAATGAATTGACGCTTTGGCTAATATTTATGAACGGTGATGCAAGAGTGCGGCGATTATTCTCCCCCCTTTGATTTGTGTAATTATTGGCCGCGCGGAATGCACAGGACCCACAACTATCGTTTAACTGGCACAGAAAGATTGCAGGCTTCTCGAATATACAAGTAATGTTGCGGTAATGCATCCGTGAACGCGTGCGTCGCTTTTCTCTTCTTCTTCTTCTTCTTCTCTTTTTTATTACACGTTTTCGACACAAACACCGTCTCGAATCTCCAAAACATGCGACTACGATGGTCTTAAATCAACTCTCGTGAAACGGGCACATGGTTGCGACCCTCTTTCCCCTTTTTATATTATATTCCTATTTTTTTTGTTTTATGAAACATCTCGTTCTGAATTGCGATGCTCAGATTCACGGTTGAGTTTCGTCCGTAATTTCTAACCGTAAAGCGTAAAACGCGATACTTCGTAGGCGGAAAAACTAGCGGAACGTGAGAATGCTTAAAGTCGTCTCATGCAGATATCATCGCTTTTAAAGAGCGTGACCCAAAGAGAAAAAGACAGGAGAGAGCAACGAGTGTAAAAAGCAAAGCCAGTAGTTTGCGAGCTAAAAGAACCATCTCGATTATTCGCGCTCTATTCTTCATCTTTATCCTCATCTCGCTTTGAAATATGCACAATGAAACCGAAACATCGACTCATTATAGACTGTCAGTTTCAATATTCCGGCACGAGAAACTTCCTTATTAGAGTCACGCAAAGTTTGCGAGTCGATCGCGACGAAGCAAGCTATTTTCACACCGAAACATCGATGCGATATACATTTAATATTATTGGTTATTATCTGCACTTTAAATTCAATGATCGATTCTTTAAGAGTAAATTAAGGTTCACGCTATATTACTGTCATTAATTTCTATTATTATGTAATTATATATTATTATTAAGTACATCATTTCTAAGAGAGAGAGAGAGAGAGAGAGAAGAGAGAGAGCGTATAAAATATTAAAAGAACTTTATCACAATTTATTTTTTAGTATTATTTTTAATATATAGACAGATGCAAAAGCTTCTCGTGCTATATGTGACACGATTAAAAAAATGCTTTTAACATGCGCGCGATGGAAAAGAATCGAGTGTAAAAGGCCATAAAAGGCCACGCATACAAACGACGCAGAAGATGCTTCCGGTTATGGTTGGGCGAGGGAGAAATGGGCACTCTCGCTTCGAGACACCCTAGTCTCGTGACGACCCGAAAGAAACGTCGATACACGACGGAGGCTATATACACCGACACTTTTGCCACAATCGCGGCACGCACTTTCAAGGTTCGCACGCGCGTGCAAGCCCGCTATACGGCTAATTATACCGAGCTCGGTTAACCGGCGACAAGCGCGCGCAATCCTGAGAAAGAGTATATGAAAAAGGGAGGAAAAGAGAGAGAGAGAGAGAGAGAGAGAGAGAGAGAGAGAGAGAGAGAGAGAAAAGTTGGTAAGGGCACGCACTTGTGCTGAATGCAACGGAGAAGCTGCGTGCAAACCTATCACGCATGCGTGCGGGCGATAGAGATGAGGTGAACCCCAATTGTTGTGCGAAAAAAAGGAAGAAGGATGAAAGAAAGAAATGAAGAGAGGGGATGCTGCATTTATACATAATAAGTAATGAGTCTCGATATTATCGAGATATCGCCATTTTGTTGTATCGCGTACTTTAATATTGATATTTTAGATTAAACAGCGGGATATATTTCTCTCTTTGCGATTTATCCTAAGGCAATATTTCATAATTCATGCACACACAAACTTGAGTTTTAGAGACATCGCACGGTTGTTCTCGAGATTCAACGATTCGCGAAATAATAAAAATATTGAGCGAGAGTATATAAGTACTTGTGTTTCATAAGATGTTTACAGTGGCATGAAACGATGGCTCGTGCCGACGTTGGCCAAGAGACTGAAAGTGACGGAGATGAATTTCTGTTAAGCCGATTACATAAGATTTCACGGGTCTCTTTTTCTTTGTTTGCCCCGAGTCGCTCGCGCTTTTATTTGATTTAGAAATCAGACGAATTAAAGCTCTTACGCGTATATCTCGACACAACTCGAGTCACTCCTCTTTAAGTCGTGCCCGACAACCGCAGATTTCGACAGCGCGAATAAGCCAAAGAATTTCGCGCGCGTATCCCTGGCAATTCCACGCCATCGTACGAGCACGCGCGCGTATGTGTGTAAACCGTCGTGCGTGAAACCCGTGAATGGGAGGCTGGCAATTTGAAGGCAATCGGAAGAGGCGGAGGGGAGGCAATTTTGGGCCCGGGAGGCCCCACTCATTCCTCTCCCTTCGGCTGGCGCTGGCTCCTCGACAGTGAAACACGGGCACGGCGAAAATTTTCGCCCGAACCCCGCGTCTCCCCCCTCGTCCGCCTCGTTCTCTCTATCTCTCTCTCTCATACGCTCTCCCTCTTCCTCGTTCGAACGAGTCGAGCTCCTCGGGCGCGCACCACACGACTCATTCGGGCAAGGGTTTGTGTATCGCAACGGGTCCGGGTAATATCTCGTTTAGAAAGATTACAGGTTCGAGAAGAGGCTGCCAATGTATAAAACAAACATCGTTAAGGCAGCCCTATACTTAAGATTCCCTTCCCCACACTCGTTTCCGGCCCCACCCCGTGCACCCTCTCTGACATTACATGCTCGCTATTATGCACATCTAGGATACCGTGGCGTCTCATTATCGATATATGTATATATACGCCGTGTGTCGCAGAACTATCTTGGAAAAACAGTAGCGGATATTTTTTTGCGCGACATTAGAATCACGATGAATTAAGCTTTAATAAAATCATTTCCCAATTTACTTCCATCCTTAACTTTATCCCTCTCTTGACGTTATATATATTTAACAAATTAATAAATTGATAAATATATATTTAATATATATTAATTTAATATTTAACATTAAAAATAGATAAAGTCTGATAATAATTTAAAAGAATTAAAAAAATTCGCTAAATGTCAGTGTCGGATTCCTTGCTATATTTCATGCATCTTTCGAGACGCCCTGTACAAACGTACATGTACCACGGATGGTGATGCTGCGGGCGAGAGACGACGATGCTGAAAGCGAGGACGGGAGACGTCTGGAGTGGATCCACGCACGTGATCCAGAGTGCAGTAAATGCGCTTTGCGTGTGGTGGCGCAAACGTGTCAAACGCGTACTCCGCATATTGAGACGTAGACCACCGGACGGGGTTCGAGTGCGGGGTCCAACGGGCCCCGGCCCTACGGCATAATTTCCACGCGTATAATTATCGATGATCGGGCCGTTACAGGCCCGGCCCGGCCCGACGCGGCGTTTCGTTGAAACCCGATCGCGAACGGGCGGATATTACGGCCAAGACGGGAAAGGGGGAGACAGATCGCTCGGACATGACGGTTATTATTTATCGATGGAGATTGATTTAGAGCGCGGCCAGTTTTCGAGATTGCGATCGATCGGCCGCGGGTATCGGTACGCGTGAGCGTTGTGATTTCGAATCGATCGGACACCGATCCTCGTTCGATTCTAATAAAAACGCTAAGCGCTATCCATTTTGACAATTTCAACCAAGCTCTTTCGTTGTCGACTAATATTCGGTTTTAATTATTAATCTACTCGTTATCGCGTATTAATTCAACTTAAATTCTCTATCGAAAGCAGCTCCGCTTTTGCTTTTTCTACTTCTGTAATTCCGAAATTTATTAAAATATTCCCTAAATCTCTTAGATAACAATTTATTCTTGAAATGTGTAAAGATGATATTCGACTGAATTCTGAATGATGTCCAATGTCAATCTTCTAAAAGATAAACATGCTTTAGTAAATTAACACAATGTCACTATAAATGCTAGTGTTGTTCGTAAGAAGATTCGCGTTATAAGGTAGTTTATTTATTGCATTTAAAATCAGAAACGCGTTGAATAAATTTCAAATGTAGAATAGCTGTCACACGCAAGAAAGAAAGTTAATTATTACAGTTCGATAACGTTCGAACATTATGATTTGTGTCAGCACGCGTATGAATTAATCATGTCGGCACTTTTGAATCAGTCATTCCTTCATACATTCAACTTATTCTTCGGTGCTGCAAATTAAGCTGCTAAATATCATGATCGATTATTTGTCATTCGCTAAACGGCAGCGTGTATTTATCAAAGACGGCGCCGAGATCGCAAGATTATACGCGATAAGCGTACTTGTTCTATTGTAAGCTGTCTTGTTGCATTAATAAAACCGCCAATAACTTGACTAACAATAGCACGCATAGACAGAATAAATCGATACTACCTATCAATTCGTTTCAATTTTTTTTTCACAAGACTCTTCACTAGTTTGATTTTTTTTAGCTCGCGTATTAATTTTTATTCCACACATATATAAGAATATTATATATTATTAATTAGCACCTTGATAAATAATTTTGCTCCAATATCGATTCTCGGCGCAATCCCTTAAAGCAACCTTTGCGCTTCCCCTCGTCTAATGACACACAAGTTGGAAGAGCAAACGCGAAAAGCGTATTAACCGAAGATCGAAGGCAAAGAGCGAGAAAGATTTAATCCGGCCGATATTCACGCATACACTCGCCAAGAGACGGTGGTGCGACGTGGATCGACGTTCGCGTCGATGTAGCCGTGTAATCCACGTACACGCACACACGTGCATGCGAACGCGCGCTTTAGCACCTGTACACATCGCACATGAAATATGTAAGCGTATATGCTCACCCTTTCGTCGCGAACGCGCGTGCTCTATTCTCGGCTATTATAGTTTGCCGTAGTCTCCATTGAAAGCCGATATACTTTGCCCGCTCGGCCTATCATCGCCGAACGACGCTCGTCACTTCTTCGTTTCTATCTCTCTCGATTCGCACTCGCTCGCCGCCTTTCCACATCGGCAGCCTTATTCTCTTTGTCGCGTGCGACACGACGCGTATCCCACTATCCGAGCGATCATGACTCCGCGGAATAAGGTGCGGCGATAGATAAGTTGAGAACTTGCGAAGAAAGAAGAAAAGGAAGAAAGGATAGAAAGAGAGCGCGAAGGGGAGGGGAGCCGACAAGTTTCAATTGCCTGACGACGAAGGGATCCAACAACTCTGTAGTGATATCTTTTTTACGACGGCACCGTGCTACACGTCATCGGGGAAGTACCGCGTGATACTCTGCCCCTCTTCTCTCTCTCTCTCTCGCTTTCTCTCTTTGCCTCGCCGCACACCCTTGCTTTCCTCCCGTGCACGTGCACGGGGTCGCGGAGACGCACGAGGACACGTGTGCGTTGCGTGCCCGATACGCGAGCATGGGTGGCAATAACGAAAAGTAAAAGTTTCGTCGCGAGAGCGTACGCGGAAAAAAATGCTCGCAAGAGCGGCGACGCTTTCTTCTCGCGTAGGAATAATGAAATCGATGTGTTCGTTGTCCTTCCTCTTACGTATCCGGGAGGAATCGGAGCAAATTCAATTTTTCATCGAGATACGCCGATATTAAACTTCTCGATATGTCTGTGTGTTGTCACATATATAGATAGATTTAATTAAAATTTAAAATATCTGTTTAATTTGAAGCACTAAGACAATTGAAAACTCTTCGCATTGTGCGTCTTCGCATTGTGAATGTCGCCCGATAAATTCCTCGAGACTGCCCGCATACAATTTTTTTCTCATGTTCATTTGAGCTCTTGTATTCACTCAAGAGTATTCTCAGTCATAATTATAATTCTCGATGAGACAAAAGATCCTACGTATATATCTACAAACTAAACGTGCAAAAATGAATAAAATTTTACTTTAACGTTAAATCGTATGTATATCCGTATATATTTTTTTCAACTAATATTTATTCCGTTAGTATTTTCGAGTGTAAATAAGAAAAATCTTTCATTTATTTTCATTAAACTAGCGGAATAACTCACTTAATTTCCTTCTCCAAATATACAATCATTATTAAGGATTTTTCTTTAAGCGCAAAAAAATTTTGTATCTTTAATCGAAAGAAAAATAGCCGATGTAAATGTGAGAAACCACGATGCGCGCTTCTAGTTATATTCTAACATCTCTGGCAGTGGATAGTAAAATTAAGTCTCTTCGTATCGTAAAAGAAAAATGGCGCGAATTTTTACGAATTGACAATTAACCCCTACTATTTAACATACCACTACTATTAAACACGACTTGCGCGTTGCGCTTCATGTTATATTCATGCCGTTGTATTTTGAGCGAAATTGTGAATTTTCGATAACGGCCAAGCATCAATAGAGAACTTCAAAGTCCAAAGCTTCGACCACTAGAGCGTCTGTTAGATGCTGCACATTTACATTACAGGACACGCACGTACGAAACTTGGTAGAACTGACATCCTGATTGCTCTGCTCTCGGGATGCTATGCTCGTTCAATTAGCGACAAAGGATCGTAATCATGGTAATGACGTTGACGGCGATATTGACACTTACCGGCCGCTCTTCGTAATGACCATTTCCGTTCCGAGCTTGTGGAATTTCTCCCAGAGCTCCTTGCCCTCCAGCGTGACTTTGGGATCGTCAACGACGCCGTCCTCCTCCGGATGATGGGGTGGTACGAGGGGATGATGCGGCGCCGTGAGGGGGTGATGCGTGGCCAGGGGATGCGGCGACGTATGGAGCATCCCCGGTGGTAGCGGCGGCCTCAGGGGCCTCATCGCCGGACCACCGGGACCTTGGTGATGATGATGTAACGCCGCCGCGGCTGCCGCCAGGACAGCAGCCTCTTCCGGCGTGTGCGGGCCCAGGCCTAGACCTGGAATTTTCAAATGTCACATGTTCTGAGAATTAGTTTGAAAACATACATTCTTTCGCATATAAAAAAAAATATATAATATTAAGACAGTAAGTTATATAAAAAATTTAATGAAAAAACGTTCGACGAGTATATAATTTTCAGTAGGATTAATTTAATCCATCGCAATCGAAGAGCCATATAATCACGGTAATCGAAAATCGGTATCAGTTTGCGCCGGGTAACATCTGGTCGCACTATTCCACGTAAATGTAAGATGCGAGCCATAATGATCCGGCGATCTACAGTGCAGGCCGAAGATCAGCGACGGATAACAAGTAAAAGACAGCTGCCTAAAGTTTCGCGAGGGTAAATCACCTGGCAACCCGCGGTAGCAACCCCCGAAGGAAAGTTACGGATTCTTCTCCGTGCCACCCTTCTCCCTTTACCTGACCCTGCTCCGAGTTAGGAACTTTATCGTCTTTCTCTTCTCCTTAAGCTGCTCCTGTCGCGACGACTTAAGAGGGGCATCTTGAGCAAACCACGAACGATCGCAAGTGGTTATAAACATTATATCTCTTCAATCAAAGAGATGTATCATTAAAAATAAATGTGATGCACCCATAGATCAATAGATGGTTTACTTATATCGGCAGTTATTCCCTTCGACAATCGATCGTTGTTGATTTAACGAATACAGCAATAAGAATCTATTGACTGAATAAAATGAAAGATTTTTAGCTATTTTTTAGAATTTAATTATATATATATATATATATATATATATATATATACATATATATATATATATATATATATGTATATAAAAGTATCTAGTAAACGTCTTGCGATATTTTTATTTCTTAGCCTAAATCGAAATTAAATTGTGGAAAAAAGAAAAAGATGCGCAGTAAAATATTTTTAAATAATTCAGCAAGTGTATTATCGCGAATAAATTTGCAAATTTGGAACATTTTCCCGGAAATATGTCTTGACGCAATCGCAAATATCAATAGCTTTACGTTCGTTTTAGGTCAAAACAGCGTGACTCGTATACGTATATAATAAAATCATAAATAAAATCATACTGATCTTTAAATAATATCTTTAAATAATATCACTGTTCGTGTAATATCAAATAGTGAGAATAATTAATATAAATCACCGTCTATAAATGTTATGAGTAATGATGCAGTTAATAGTTAACGACATGCGGCTTCCAGTATTTCCTTTCCTTTTCGATCAATTACGATCTATAAACGGAAAAATGGAAAACCTGTTATACACGCGTAATGATGACTTTATGATTGTTACCGCAACAGATCTCTGTAAGTCAATCCTTATGTCGATAACCGTTATCTTCACGATTTATTATTTTTTTTTAATCTTATTTCTGTTCGCACGCATTAATTATTCCGTTATCGCAGACGTGTAAAAAAAATATACTTTTCTCTTGTACTATAATTTTTTTATCGCGTTAATTTTCTCTCGATGAAACTTCACGTCAGTTAAACCAATTCTTTATGTGCAACCAGCAATTTGATTTATCTTCAAAATTAATATGTGAAATGGATTTATCACGCGATGCTGTCTTACTTTCAAAACGACTGATAATAATAATTATTATAATTATGCGCGTGTCTATCCAAGTCCCGTCAAGTATAATACAATTAATATTTATTTCATTTGAAATTTCGAGGATATCTTTAGCTGAATCAAAAAATTGTCAGAAAAAAAATGTGATACGTTTGAAAAGCAAAATCTTGCGTTTTTAACATTTCAATTATATTGTTATATCATCACTTGTTCGTTTTTTTTATACGACAATGCACGCTCGTGTAATATACTCATAAAGAAATTCATTTTTCGCATTTGTTTATATAAAAAGAGCGGCAGTCGCTAACAAATTTTACCCGACGATCATATAATGGGCAAAAATAAAATGTATTATATAACATTTTTATGAATCGCGCTCCCGACGGCAACGTATATCTCAAATTATACTCGTAACAATGATGTATGTACGCGCGCGTTAAACGTGTATTATTTTTTGCGGCGCAATAAAACGGTAAAATGTAACAATACGCGGCTCTAGTTACGTGGAAATCCATTTTGACGTTTCTCATCTATGGATACCATAGGATGACTTTCAAAAGATGCGAATCTGTCACACGCATCCGTTTTGATTAAAATTAAATGATAATCATAAGAGCGCATGTGCAGGAGATGAATAATTATGCGAAGCATGCGGATGGAGAAATTTGTTTCCATGCATCCGTATTTGTTGTTTGCATTAAACATAATGTGTATTTGCGTTTGTGTAAAGACAGTGATGTGGATATAATACTAGAGTAAAGCTATGAGCACTAAGTCGATAATAATATACCGCATGCTCTTATAACAGATTTGCGAGACCGCTTATTTCAAAGACGCGGTTTCTTATCGCGCGCTTTCCTTTTTTTTTTGTCATTATTTAAAATATTTCAAACGCCGTTTTACCGTCGTTCCAAGATATATGTATTATGCAAGACGGTGACTTTTCGCATACGATTACGATTATGAACGCTACATTTCGCACCGCTATTTACGCCATAGACGAAAAATCGAACTGAAATATCGACAGATTTCACATATTTTTACGCGTTAATGCATTCACGGGATTGCTAGATTCGCCAAAATTTACTGTATTATCGCGCAAAAGCGCTATTGAACTGTCACGTTTGGTATTTTGTTCGTTCATCAAATGCACGAGTCCCGGAATCCGTCCGACGCGACCGCATCGAATTTTATCGGACACTTACGCGCGCATACTTGACGTATATGCATTTCAATTTTCATTCGCGAGCTGGAAATTTAACGGAAAATGTGCGGCCTCGGTATTATTCAACCGCGGCATTTTTTAACGCGTTGTATTTCTCGCATGAATCTAACATACAGTTAAAAATCGCTCGTCGAACTGCGCGCGGAATGAGACGGATTGTTTGCGATGAACGCGATATCGTCGAATCGAGAAAAAAAAATAAGTATCCGGTGATATTATTTTGGGTTAGTTACTTGGATTAGTTGGCCGTTACGCGCCGTTTACATAACGGTCGCGCCGTTGTTCCTTATCAAAGTGGACGAAACTTGGATATGACGCAAAGTGCGAGGTTCCTGTCGAGATGGCGGCGCGGATTAGGTCGCTCTTCGTTCAATTTCCATCTCGTTTTTTTCACTGATTTTTATGTCGCTCCTCGACCGCGTCGAATTGCATATTCATTATATTGCCACGGTGTTACCACAGCGTAACATTCTTCCCGCCGGATTTTCGTCAAAACTCCATTTTTATTTTAATGAGAACGGAAACATTAATTAGCGCAAAGTGTGCAACCTTGGGATACGCATCTAACTTGCGGCATACTTGACGAATTACTTTATTATAATTGATAAAACGGATGAAAAGCGGTTATTGGGAGAGCAGCTTTGGATTTCACTCGGCGAGCTCGAATTATCCGAATTATTCTTTAGAGCCCGATCTCGAAACAATCCCGTCGCTGTTGTAGCTGTGCGATTTTTAGCTTATTAATTATGCGCGACATGGAACTTCGATCGCAAAGCGCTTTGTTGCGCGTTACAAATACACGCGGCGAATTTAATAACTCGTTCACGATTGCAAGGACCGCTATCGTGCAGCAAAAATATATATATTGCTTCATTGCCACCAATTTATCAACGATTGTGCGCAGCCTGCGCACTCTCTTTCTTTGTGCACAAGTAATACATTATTGAAAATTATAAACAAACAACGATGTATAAAATAGCGCCAATAAAGTGCGGTGTGCGGATTTTCGATTTATCGAACGCGATTTCGCGCCGTAATAATACCTTAATACAATTGCTAACAGCAAGACGCAACAATACCGTGTATTTAATCGCGCTACAAATTCCCACTCCGAATTTCCATCGTTTTCTACGAGCAGCGATTTTGTCGTTACTCGTGCACACGTGACGTTTTTACACTTTTTACACTGAAATGTTTACAGACGGATCAAAGTGCTTTGCGGATGATGTCTGCGAATGACATATTTTTGACATTCCACAAAGAGTTGCGCTAAAATTAATACCGATGCGGACTAATACATTTTATTCCTCATTTTTAGGGTTCGCGTTAATTCGATCCAACGAGAGTCGATAAGAAAACATCCCCATTAAATTATCGCTGCGCGCGTCTATCCGACAGACACGAAACGCTCGCCTCCCAATCCGTTCTTTACGTTTCTCACTCCGTTTTTTCCTCCTTCTCTTTCTCTTTCTCTCCCCGTCACGCGCGTTCGTTTTTTCCTCGCTCGGGGTACACGGGTTACGCGCGCACGTACACGTGACTACACGTTCCGAATTTCGAATGCAAGGAACGTCGGGCATGCCCTTGGCAAGATTAATCACCACTACCTTATGGTCAGTTGGCCGCGAGCCCGACTAGAAAAGAGGAAGAGAACAACGAGTCGCGCCGCGTCGTGTCAAAAAATGACGGGGAAGAGGAACAATAACAATGACAGATATCTCTCGTCTTGGCTTGCCGTTGCAGCTTGGCCCGACGATCGCGATGAACCGCGAGACCATCACCGACGCAACGGTTTTGCATCATTCGCAGGCTCATCGCCTGCGTGTCGCGCTGCAAATAAAGTGGAAAACAAAACAGCCTCTCTTTTGATTTTAACCAAGCTTGTTGATCGAGATACGTTCACGTTTTCACACAATTTTAGAGAAAATATTTATAAAACGCGACACATTTATATGTTTCGATTTAATAAACGTTTTCTATATTGTTTAACTTTTCCTTAAAAAAGCTTCAATAATATATTCGATCGTAAAATCATAAAATATCGTCGTTGTAAGTAAAAGGGCTGTTTGCCCGCGGAGAAACTAAATCATCTAACGAGGTTCTCGGCGTGTCTACCGGCGTCGGGAATTAATTCATCATTTAGCCTAACGAAGGGAATAACTAGTTGTAGCGGATGAGGTGGACGCGCGTAATAATGCGATGTCAGATAAGACGAGCGATGAGCACGTTGTCGGCTCTGGAAATCGTTCCTTCGATTCTTTTTTTTTTTTAACACGCACCTGGCACGACATTTGCACAGACGGCGTCATATTCACGCTGCCACGAGATAAAATGCGAATGATACCTTTCGCGATGAATTTTTTAATCTCGTTGCGTTATTCTATACACGGTGAGATCGAAAACTTGACATTTTTTCCTCGTAAAGATAATTCCAGAAATTTATCCGGAATCGTATCTCGTTTCAACTTTTAACCCTCGTATCGCGTCGACTTTTTCCGAAATATTCTACACTTGTGCACTTGCGTATCATCACGATATTCGTCGATGAAAAAAAAAAACAAGACAATGCGCTGTGAAAATGATGTCGAGAAACCGAGAAGCCGCGCGTTCCACGTTCATCGTTCGCATCGCCCTATTCATTTAACGCCGGAGATATGCCAGATCGATTACATTATCGATGCCTAAGTCATAATGTATCGCTGACGTATACCGAGTGCATTTTTCTCTCGACCGCTTTAAAGTCGCATTCTCGATGTTATCGTCGTTCGCGCGCTATTGTTGATCATTGATCGGGTACGATCCGCATATTTTTTTCACGTCAGTTCGCGGATATCGACTCGAATCGCGTTCTTCTCGTAGCGAGAAAACCCTCTACCTAGAAGCTAAAGAAATCGCGCTATCTTTGAGCGACAGAGTTTAATACATTTCTCTTTCAGATTGCAAAGTCGAGGAAGAAATCTGTCCACGCGATTGAGCCAATCATAGCTCGAGACATCAATATTTAATGTATTTACGACTCGATTTCTTTCCGATTATTTTTTATGACTAAATAAGTAAAAAAAAAGAAATAATTTCGAGGAATTATTATCAGAAAATACTTTCGTTTCTAGAATCCATGTTGATAAACGTTCACGGAATATCTATTCGCTTCCTCAATTATTCTCGAAATATTTCCAGTTCTCGAAGATGATTCTCTCTCATCGGACACGGATTGCGATGGAGTCGGGCCATCGTAGGGCCGCGACTCCGATGACATTCACGCGGGACCGTACATCTGAAAACAACAGATAAGTCGGCGTCGCGCATTGGCGACACTTTCCGCAACGTTGGGCAACACGGGGCATAATTGAGAAAACAATTAGCGACCGATTAATCGCGCGCCATCAAATGTCGCGACATTAGCGCCAATCTTTATAATGGCACCGAATGACTCTGGCAAACAAGGTAATAAATTCTCTAATTAGCGGCATTTAATATCAATAGGGGCCACGTCGCTTTATCGGTCGCGCGAATTAACAATGGCCGCGAGCACGAGACGCGTAATTATTGCGCAGCATCGAAGAGAAGAGAAGAGAAGAGAAAAAGAGGCCTGTCCTTTTAAAACGCGCAGTATTTCATTCGCCGTTCATCTTCCTGGCGTGTCGCACGCTTTGACGTTACGCGCTGGCCAGGATGTTGCGTAAGGCGCGCGACGAAACGGCCGACATGACAAACGAGAGACTTCCAGCGTGTTGCGAACGCGTTTCCCGGCGAGAAACGAGCGCGCTTCCGGCGGCGACAATGGCATCGCGCCAGGGCAACAAAGTGCGCGCGCTGTGTTTACGAACTTCGCGAAATGCCCAGATTATTACGTCGGTTTCCGGCTGACGGAAACCGAGAGTCTTGTCGGAGTGACTCGCGGAGTCCTCTTTACACGAGGAATATACAGATATTCGACTTGAAAGTATACTTGTCGGATCCAACGATAATCTTTGTCTCTTTAACGCTAAGCTTTTAATTAGAAATTTGACATTTGATGTTGTTGCTTTCGTCACTTTTCTCACGATTTTTCCTAGGATATAATCAATTTCTCGGTACCTATACCTCTCTCTTTTTGTTTCGTTTCTTCTGAGAAAAATATGTAGCTTCCTTACAACGTTGTTTATACAATTTTAAGGACCTCATTTGACCAATTAGAGATAGAAATATATAAATTGTCGATAGCTTTAGCGTTAACGACGATGAAACAAAGACAGGCGGAGACAGACTCGATGCGTTATTCGGAGGCAAGATAAAAGAAAACGGTACGTTCGTATTTCTTAATGAAACGGACAAGGTATGTACGCTTCCACGTGAAAGAGCCAACAGACAGCCTGCCTAATTATCTCTCGTTACTAATTCGACCGTGTTTTGTGAAATTCGACGGCGCTACTTCGCGCAACAAGTTTGTTCGCAGTTTATTTATCTCGTGGGGCTCGTAAAATTTCTCCTCTCTCCCTCACGTGAGACGACGTACGAGCGAAACACTTTGGTCGACGGAGACACACAAGGCGCACGAAGTAGGGTAAAATCGAGGAAATTCGAAGCACGCTCGACGATCAACGACACGTTGGCACTACTTTGCCTAGTCTGCTCACCTGGCGGCGTGATAGCGTGCGGATTGAGATGCGGATGATGATGCGCGCCGGTGAGTATCCCCTTGCCCTGAAGATGATGCGCCGCAGCCGCGGCGGCCGCGGCCGCCGTTGGCCCCGGAGAGCTGGTGGGCGGTAGATGCGCCGCCGGATTGTAGAATCCCGCCGCCGCCAGGGCGGCAGCGCTGAAGTAGCTGGCGGCCGCCACCGCCGAGGACGGGTGCGACAAGTCGCGCTGGCTGCTCACCGGCAAGGGCGGCGGCGTTTCCGGAGCGGCGGCCGGACTGCCGGGTCCGCCGGGTGGCGGGGACGCGCTGCTTTGCGAGGACGAGCCGCCCAAGATGCCGGGCGGATGGGTGCTCGCCGCGGTCAGTAACGAGGAGACGCTGAAGTCCGTCGGCCGCGGTGCCGCCGGTGCCGGCAGGTGTCCGGTGCCGGCACCGATGTGGCCGTTCGGGTTGCTCGCGGGCGGCGTCCCGCCGGCGATCGCGCTTGCGAAGGGCGAGTGCTGATTCAGAGCCGTCGCTGACGCGGGATACGCCATCCCAGGCCCCCCCGCCAGTCCTTCGGCCCGCGGCCCCGTGTTCGCACCCTCGACCACGTTAGCCTCCAATTCTATGCCACCGAGTCTACGTCGTTGGCCGTCGACGTCCTTCTTGGAGGAATCGTCGTCGTCGTCCTCCTCCTCCTCCTCCTCCACCACCACCTCCTCCTCGGGCCGTGATCGCTGCTGCAGCGCGGAGGGTTGCGGAGTGCTGGCGCAGTGGGTACCCCTGCACGCCGTGTCTTGTTCGAATCTCATCGAGACGGGCGGATGTGCCGAGTCGCGCGAGATTCCTCTTCGAGTGACTCAAGCCTGCTCCGAATGCTGCTCGCGCGATTCAATAATCGAGAGAATTCTCTCTCTCTCTCTCTGTTTCCGCTTCGAATGCGTCTCTTGTCGTCCGCTCTCGCGCGAGCCGCTCACGGATCCGACGGATGGAGACCGCTCTGCCGAGAGCCGAGTGTCTGTCCGATGCGTTCAACGATCGCGCCTCCTCATGTTCGCGCGCGAGCGCACATACACACACACACGCGCGTTGGAAATTGGCACTTGGCAAACTCAAAATCGCGAATCGCGATCGGAACGCCCGCGTTCCTCTTCCGCGCGAATTTCCAGCCGCGGAAAGTCGCTGCCGACCGTCGCCGAGGACCGTCTAGTCGACATCTTACGACTCGATCCTGCCACGCTTCGACGAAGCTTCAGCGTGGGCAAAGTATTCGTCGCTCTCGAGGAGTCGTCGAACGAACGAGTTGTCTGAAGCGGGACAAGAGAGACGGTGCACTGTCACTCGCGGGCTCGGGCGGACGTCTACGGGGACGCCGCGTGGTAGATTTTCAGTATAAGAGTTACTCCCATGTCGAGACACTAGCCGCGCGTCACTGCAAGCGCAAATCCGATGTTCACTGATCACTGACAAGTTTCTCCTCGCTTCTTTCGGACACCCTTCTTGAACAAGTTTCGGGCACCCGGTTCGACCGTCCGACGGGTGTTCGCGACCCGGAGTCGACGGGAGACAGTTCCAAGGTGTGTCGCACGCCGGTCGAGACGCACGCACGCACGCGACGTCGGGCCTATCTCGTCTCTCGCGAACGGCGAGGATCGGTCGAGGTCGAAGAGCCGGACGAAAGGTGTTACTTGGGTGGCGCCGCGATGGTCACTGAGCAGCGCTAGGATTGACACCTACTCCGGGGGCTCACCCCCACACCTCCCGCAGAGGTGTTGGTGTGCTAAAGTCCCCGTCCGGATTCAGGGCGGTGGTGTACGCGGCGCGGCGCGGCCGCGCGTGTATACGGGTGGTCCGTGTGCGTGCGTTACGCGCGTGTATTACGGACCCGCGTTGTGCCTGCGCCGCGGAACGGACGCGGGAGGCGTGAATGCTGGAGGGCAGCGACGCGAAGACTGAGATCGTGCGGGGGCTCCTCCTCCCTTCCCCTACGACTGTCTCCGGCCCGGGAGTGGGGGAGCCGGCTTTTTCCCCGACTGTCGGCTGCGGCTGCGGCGGCGGCGACGGCGACGGCGGCGATGCTCGGCCGTCGCGAGAGCCACAGATGCGGACGGGCAAGCGCGAGCCGAGCGTGGAGAGGGAACCGCGCGCGCGGAACCTTCTCCCTACCTCCCGGTCGGGTGATAATGAGCGCTCGTAGTCCGGATTGGCGTTCCGGCGCCAATCCGAGCGGCGTTGGACCCGACGCCTTTCTCGACGCTACTCGAGCCAGGACCGGGTCGTCTCGCTCGCGCCTTCGCGCCTGGGTGCTTGTGCGCTCCTGTCTCCTCTCGGTTGGACTTATCCCCTCCGTTTCGCGCCGCGCACACACGCTCGCGCGGCTCTCCGAACCGAGCTCCCACCGCGCTCCCACCACGATGGTTCTAAGGGTGTTAACCGCGAGTACGCCCATTAACACCACCCCGCGTCGCTGCCTTCCAACGAGGGCGGGGGCATGGGGTATGGCGGGAGGGGGTGCGCGCGATCGACGTCGCGAGGTGTCGTTAGTGGGGCTCCCTCGGATCTTTGCCGGCTGAACGTTAACGCTCTCGCGTTTGACGCGAGACAATTTTCGTGTCCGACTTGCCACGTCGGTCGACACCTTCGTTCCGCGAACTAGACAAAAATCTTAACTCTCCTCGCTACCATCCTCTTGTATCTCGATTCATTGCAGGGATCGATAAGATATATTTACGTATAGTCAGTTATCAAATTTATCTTTTTCAACGACGATAATCAATGACGAGATAATTCAAGAGATGTAGAGAATAAAAAAATTCTTTATCACTTCCAACAAAGATAATTTTGTGTACAAAAGTATACAAATATGTGTTTAATTATATATTAATGTAGATGATTTATTTGGAATAATTATTTGCCGTTGAGAAATATTATATATAAGTTAAAACAAGGTCAGAAAGATTCTCAAAGGATCATAACGAGATTTGGATACGAGGAACTCTGAAATTTTGACGTGAATGGAAGAAAGAAGCATTTAACAACAAATTGTACAAAAGATACGAAGAATAAAAAAAGAATGAATCAAATGTCAAGAGAAAAGGGAGAGAGCATTTGTTGGATAAAGAAAATTTTAAGGTTAAGAAAAGAGAAAACCAAAGAGATTATCAAATCTAGAAATAATTGAAAGTAATTAGGCTAAGAAACATTGTATAAGTTTAACATATTTTTATGTAAAATATTATTATAAAGCAATAAACGTTTTACGCCGAAACCCTTTCAAGCCGAAAAAGGTAAGAAATAAAAATAAATTTATCTATCTATATAATAAGTTCTCACCTACTAAATATATCGTGTAATTTTATGTATACTCAATTTTTATTATTAAATAAAGTTCTCTGTACCAATTTCAATAATAAAATATACATCTTCAACGATTCACGTAAATATATTTTAATCAGTAACATTACCTCCTCTTACTTTCATTCTATTTATCGTATTTTCGAATTCTGAAGTCAGAAAGCTGCGAAAATTTGTGTCCGAACGAATCAGGATGTGCAAAGTCACACAACTCATTTTTACGAATCCGAGAGTCCGGGCGGAAGATTTACGCCCGAAAATACATATCTCCTTCCTCTTTTTTTCTCGCAACGAGTGTACTTTATCATCACTGTAATGCAACGCAATTGGCTACATCGAGAATTCAGCGAGTTTTCCGCGAAATGCCGCGAGAGTGAGAAGTTTTCGAGAGCCGTGCCAAAATTCGCACGGCACAGCGTCACGAATCTCACTCCCCGTCTCTCTCGCGTTCCATCCTTGTCGCTCGCGCTCACGTGCTGCAGTCTCGTGTCGAACACGACAGCGGCAACAGACGGAGGGGAAAGGCGATAGCCACACCCTCCCAGTGTCCCTACCGTTGCCGCGATCGCCACCGCGATGATCACGTGATCCAGTCGATTCCCCTCTCTTGCCGTCGTCCACGTAGCTGCGCTCCCTCTCATCTCGTCTCATCTCTCGCTGGTGCCGCCCTTCACCCTTTCCTCCCAGGCGAAATTTCTCTCCTGCTTTTTCTCCGCCGTGAAACGCTCGCGACGCTCGTCCTTCGCGCCGTGGAGTGTTGCTGAGACGCCCAGAGCATCACAGTGTTGCCAAATCCGCGGGAGAGCTTTTCTACCAGACCGGAATTATATACCCAGAATCACATTATTCGGGAGCGTCGTAAAGAGCGAGCGTCACGCTGAAATCGTCGATCGGTCTTGTTCTTTTGTTGGCCGGGAGCGAAATAGGCTCTCTCTCTCTCTCTCTCTCTCTCTCTCTCTCTCTCTCTATTTCTCAGCCGGGCTATGATCCGGTTTAATCGTAATTATATGGAAAGAGGAACGAGAGGATTAAACGTCTGGAATAAAGGGGCGGGACATGTTGCTTCATTATTTATTGCTTCTGCGGTGAATTATTGGCAATGTGCACCTTGTGCCGCTGTACTTTTTGTAAACTCAATTTCTCTGATTTACGTCACAAGAGGAAAGTAACGGCGCTTGAAAATTTTCTTCGATTATTATTTCGATCTTGTTTCAAACTTTAAATCATCATGATATCGAATTATGAATTAAAAAAAAAGAAACATATATATATATATATAATTTCCTGATAGTTTAGAGAGATAGAGAAAGAATGCAATACAAGTGAATTTTTCTCCTTAATGTATAATTGATTTAAACACGTTATGTATATAAAGAACTCTCCAATTAATTTTTAACTTTATAATACACATATATAATAGATTTCTCATTTAATTTATTTAAAAGTTTGAGATTTCAATATTACATTCATCTTATCTTCTAAAGTAGAAAATTAGACTTTAGTGATCGAGTTGATCATGCAATAATAATCGACACACAGTACATCTAATAAGCTATTTCTCATGCCCTCACCTTATCGCAGCTTCCATTTGTTTCCATTTCGCTAAATTGTCGGATACTCGCCGTAGATAACCCATCCTACTCTTTTTCTCTTTCTCTCTCCCTCTCTCGTTTCTTGACCATCCTGAGAAAAACGTATCGGCGGCGATCGATGCCACTATACGTTAGCTATCCGATAGAGGCAGTCGAATGTAAAGGAAACGAAATAAAGCAAGAGATATAAAGCAGAAGGTGAGAGAAGGAGAATCCGAAAATCCCACGGGGATACGCGTATACCGCGAGAAACCCATAGCGAAAAAGAGAACGAGCTTGGTCGCCTCTTGGCGTGTCCGAGACGACGTCGTAGCGAGCGGCTGAGGCAAGAGCAAAGTTTGTCCTCGTCGGCAGGGAGAAGATAGCGGTGCGAGACGGAAAAAGAGACAGAGAGAAGGAAAAAATCCACAGCCACCGAGCGGAAAACGCCGGGGTACGCGGCGCAGAGGATGGCGGGAGAAAAGGGGTTGGAAGGTGGGGATGGGGTGGGGGAGGGGGAATAATCGCAAGATAGATAGAAAGCGACGACGCGGGCGAGAGAAAGAGAGAGGTGGTCATAATCGCGCAGACCGCGTCATAATCCGCGACGAAAAACATTTGACGAGCGCACCGGGCTGGTAAAGGGGCAACTCGTTTGGGCGTAGCTCGACCTGACACCGCCTACGTATCCGAGCTCACCCCTCCGCCGACGCAGCTGCACGAGGGTGGTGGAACAATCCTCAACGTGAAATGCGCGGAATCGTGCCGTACAGCGTGGGGAACAGACGAGAAGAGGGGGTCCGCGAGACGAGGACGGAGACTCGGGTGGCATTCATCCCGCGACCACGATCAGAGCAAGACGAAAGACAGAACGCATACAAGGAGATGAGCATTGCGTGCGTGCGTGCGCGCACGTTGGCACTGATCCAGTTGCGCACATACGATACGGAGTTTTTTTTCGGCGCGTACGCGATAGGTATCGGTTGACGATCGCGATGTGGAGATCGGGGATCACGACTTTTACGCGAAATTCTGCGCATATCGTTGCTCCCTTATGCCGCGGCTACTCCTCATTTCCGGGAGCGCAGCCGGTGTGGATATCCCGCATGTGGACCACGGATTCTGGTCGAGTCTCAGCAACGCGATATAGATCCCGCAAAATGATCACGTTGATATCACGAAATGGCTAATCGTACCATATAGAGGTTTCCTTAAACGAAAAGAGAGAGAGAGAGAAATTAATACCAACACACAGTTGATTTTCTGAAGAATAATGTGCATCAGTTCGACAAGAGTGAAGCATGAAATCTTATATGTTTACAAAACGCATCTGATTAAATTTGATTAAAAATTTTATTCTTTAGTCTTGATTTTATATGATTAAATCGCTTCTAGTGTTGGAAATTTTTAAAACTTATTATATTGTTTCGATCGTTGCTAAAATAACAATCGAGAAACAAATCGAAACGCATAGAAAGAAAAAAAAATAAATCATTGTCTGCATTAAATAAATATCCTATACATGCATGCATGTTTCATTGTGAAATTTTTATATGTCGAAGGAATATAAAATATAAAAGTACAATATATGCAGTTTCATGGAATTGTTCTGCAATATAATAAAACACAGACTTTTTGTTTAGAGTTGCATAAATGCGAGATAGTTAATAGATATTTTTCTACTTAAAATAATTCTTGATAGTAAAATATAATTCAGATAAATATATATTTGTAGAATTTATATAATAATTATCTATATATAAAGACAAAATGTATATTCAGAAATATTAAAAGAGACGTGTATATATGATAAAATTAACGATAAAAACTATCGCACCTAAAAATTAACGCGTTTTAATAAAAATAAAAATATATACGCAACGAGTTCTGGAGGGCCACCATAAATGTGTCCATCGCACATATTATTATTTCCGTAAACACATTTCATTAAAAACGAAATAAACTCTTCGTTCTGAGTGATAATGTTACTATCAAATTATGTCTTCGATCACGTTCTATTCCGCCCACAGGAAGTGGACAGTGCGCGTATGTAGTGTATCCGGTCTTTGAAACGTTACCGTTGATAGTGCCAATAACTCGCATATAATTAATGATGCCTACCAACCACACACATACACACACCGTTCGCGAGCACGTCGCGCCGATATAGACCATTTGTTCCACCCCCTTTCCCATCTCCACCTGATGCGGTAAACCATCGCATACGCGTAGTCGCATTAGTTAACCACAGTGGCTGTGAAATTCTGGAAATCGGCAGCCTGCGAACAGGAGACGAGCTATTAAAATTTGCAAGCGAGAAAAAAATACACCGACTTTAAAATTCCGAGTGTAAAGTTTAATGGACGCGCGAATATAAGAATGTTGCGATGTAGCCAATACAAAACAAGTAGTATCTGAGTGTTATAATAACTCAAAATTATAAATATCCATTTTATCCTTAAGGCTACTACAAGACATTATTTATACGGTC
Source organism: Camponotus floridanus (assembly GCF_003227725.1). Lineage (NCBI taxonomy): Eukaryota > Metazoa > Arthropoda > Insecta > Hymenoptera > Formicidae > Camponotus > Camponotus floridanus. Next base: position 189,727 of record NW_020229297.1, read on the forward strand.
ACAAAAATGTAAATTTTACATTTAATTTATTCTTATATATATACATAAAAAAAGAAATAATATTTTATTCTTTCCGATGATTTAAAACTTGTCCCATGTAAATGCCGTGAAATCATTCATAACTCGAGCCTCTTATCTCTTCCTTAAATTATCCTCTACAACCGGATATCGTGTTCCGCGGCGCCTTTTATTTTGTTAAAGAGCGATTCGACAAACTGGATACGGCAAGATGAATTTCCCTCCTCGATGTTTCGCGCACAGAGATTCCAGACAGATAGAGCACACGATCCGCTATATGTATATCGGCGCGCAGCCTATAAATCTTCTCGGCCCATAAACAAAGCTTTTGAACGCGAAAGGATGTTGCAGCATGTGCGTGACGATTCGTCGGTTCGCTCTCTTCGCGAGTAACTCGCGAGAGAGACAAATGGGATGGGAGAATAACTCGCGCGAGGGTGACGAAGACAGAGATGGGGTGGAAAGCTCTGACGGCTGAATTTAACGCCAAACTCATCAAGCTCGCTTCTTCGCGAGAGGAAGACACCGCGGCCAAATTTGCGCTCTTAGCGCGACTTCGTCTTTTCGTTTGTTTCTCTACTTAGACTCGTCATATCTTACCACACGTGTTTCCTTCGCCATTTTCCAAGGACTCGACGATGCAGGGATTGCCATATAATCTATCTCCACTTTAGATTATCCATGAAGCATTATTTCTAGGCGTATAATAAATTATAAAGTCAATTTATTTGAAATATATATGTATATATCTCTTGGTAAAACATGTATGTAAATATAATAACATTTCTATATGTTGAGACAAGTATGTGCAAGGAGAAAGAAACAGATTTTCAAGTAGCAGTGGAAGGACTGCGATTTTCTTCCAGCACGAGAGGATCGAACGCGCGATTACCGATCTCATTTTGAGTGACTCGTTTGCGCTGAAGAATCGACGAAGACACTAATGAAGGTTGCGTGATACGGTTGATCGCCAGTAATCTTGTACATCGAAGTCGTGAACGGCGCGTATCGTCACCGTCTTTGAACGTGCTCGGTATAGGCTTTTCCTCCAAGAATCTGGTACGGCGAGACGGAGGCTTACCTACACAGCATCGCCCAGATAAAACAGGGGAATCGAGTAACGACAAACCAATTAAATATTTTAATAGGACAGGGTTATACCCGCGATCTTGTAACAATAAATCGGAGGGCAAGCATCTTGTTCCGTCTTCGCCGATGGCAAAAACCTTGCCCCGGGGCGATCGTCATCGATGAGAGCAGGAGAGACAACGAGATGATAGAGGTATCGACGACAGTGAAAATTCTCAACGTCACTGCGGCACTCGACAGGCGTGTAAATTTACACGGATCGATTCGGGAGAGGAGAAACGAAGAGGGGGAGATAAAAAGGGAGACAGGACGAATAATAGAATGAGAGAAAAATAAAGACGGAGAAGGAGATGATCGGTGGTTGAGAGAAAACGCGGGAGCGCGAGAAGAGAGTCAAGTACCTAACCGACGTGGCAACGAAACGCCCGGAACAAACAACAAACAAGCAAACAAAAAGCGGCATCCGCCGCCTCCACGGCGCCTGCCCGCGTGAGGCGCGCTCGGCGTCACGATTTTCGAATTCTCCGACCTGTCCGATATCGCCGCTACGTTGGAAGTGGCGGAAAGCAAAAAGAACGGACGCCAATTATACGTTACATTTCTTAATTCGATATCGGCCGATCGGCTTTACGTGCACCGAGCGAAAATATTTATACCTAGTCTTTGTCATGCAATCGGTGTAAAATCGGCACTCTTTTTCATTCAATAGCTTTTGTTATAATATTTTATAGGTTTAGCATGCTTTAAGCTTATTCACAATTAATTGAAATTTATCGCATTTTTCTTCCATGGAAATAAATGCGTAATTTCGATAAGAATGATTTCCATCTATTTTATTGTTGTAATTTTAATAACGCAATCGCAAATGCAAATTAAATCGGAATAATCGTTCGCAGATATGCAATCGTTTCGTTAACACGTGATGACAAATACGTCGATAGACCTGAATAACAAATCGAGGGTGACGAGTGTCGAGCTCTCGATAGGATATCGTCGATCCGTCGATGTGTTTAGCAGATTTTGGGGTGAAAGAAGCTAGAGATCAGGACTCGTTGGACGAACCCCGACGTTTACCAACGTAATCCGTAGCGACCGTAGCGATCTGTAGAAGAACGGGAAAGCCAAAAGCAGGAGGGTGGTTCTCGATCGAGTGGTTTGACAGGGGTAGTTTAGTCCGAGATATATATATATATTTCTAATACTATTAGCCGGTGTTCCGTTACACAACGACAGATGGACGGGCAAGAAGATATATACGCTCTGTTTGGATTTCGGTGTTAGAGGGTGCAGCTGCGCGAGTGTGCGTTATATCGCGCGCGTTACCCGTGTTTGTGCCCCGACATCAATTGATAGTTTTGGTAAACGAGAATCCTCACAATAGGCCTCGTTCCGCTTTGCAGGGAGACTCGCGTCTTCGTTCGAGAACATTCATTTTCTTCGTAATGCGATTTTCAGACCTCGCGATTCCTCGATTCTACAAACTGAAGTAAATCATATCCCCCGAATGATATTTATCTGAGCGATATTTTAAATCTTTGACATTTTTGAAAGATTTAAGTAAGCGCGCGTATCATTTTGAATTTGATTAAAGTTTACAAAAATCTTATATAAATGTATAAATTGGAAGACACACTTGAGTGTAAGAAAATAGACGTTTAGGCGTTTTCAGTAAAGTAATTTTCTAAAATAGGAAAACAGATAATGAAATCATTATCACATTTGAATAGAAATGCGAAAGCATTACGAATAGATAACCGCGACTATCTGCTAATCGCGCACATACCTCGGAGCTTCGCTGTAATTAGATAATTAATACTCGCCTCGTGCGGCTCAAGATATATCCAATAGATTGCAGCAAAATTAACACAACAGATGTTGCGTAACCGTCGCCGGATCTCGGCAACGAATTATCGATTCGCGGCCCACGTAGCTGCGAGCGACGATTGTTCTACTCGAAATTCACTTCCGATAACACGGAGACTCGATTGTGTTTCCGAGAGTCAACTTCGCGCGCCACTGATTGAATTATCGGGCATGCAGTTGATTGAATTCGCCGTAGGTAGTACTGCCGCGCAATGAAACCCATTTAACTCATCGTCCAAGTAACTATTTAAACCAACCAATTAGATATGCCCTCTATTCTGATAAGAACGTGCATATCTCATTGTCGATTTATATTAGCACATTCGCGAGTTAATTCTGAAGTAATTCACGTTTTCTTAAAATGAAAACTTAAAACTAATTTTCACTATATCTATAATATATCTATAATATGGGAGGTTAATGGTCTCTGATTTTGTTTTGGTTTACTCTAAACTTTAATTAATTATTACAATCGTATATCTCGCAATAAAAATCGCAAATTAATAAAGGATAATATAAGATATATATATAAGGCAATGTAAGAAAAGATAATCAAAGTTTGATACCTATTTACAAATAATTTATCTAATACATTTTTATATATTTATATCATTCTCACATCTCATTTAAAATTTATATTATTGGATATGCTACACATAATTTATTAAATTATCAAGAATTAGAACAGTTATGGAATTTTTAAATAATTTTTCAATTACATGTAATGTAAAAAAAGGAATGAAAAGGAGCCATGAACCATTTGACCTGCGTAAGAGCCACAATTGACATTCAAGGACTTTGAGGGTTAACAATAAAAGCATCTATGATGAATTGTATACATATCATTAAGCATTATTGGCTTGAGATCTTAAAATAGATGTGAGTTTTAGAATATCAGTATATATATCTGAAAATAACATATCGATTTGATTATGAATAGTATTCACAAAAAAACGTAACGAAAGAGAGCAGTAACATATTACTATTACTAAAATTTACAAAGATTACATTATATAATTAAATTAAATTATATAAATCAAAAATTTGTATAATTGAAATTATTATATTATAGACTTGCATTTTGCGTTGGTTATAAACTATTCTCTTAACTGAATTTAATTAGTGAAAATATCATCAATTAAAACAGTAAAAACATACTTTGGTTTCCGTCTTCTGTTTATGATTATATGGCAATAAGATTTCACTTACTTAGTATTCAAATTCAGAATTATGTTTCTTACTTCATTTTATACCTTTAAAATATGATAAACTCACGAAAATTGGGGAAGATTTTTGGTTGTATTCATGTATTCTTTGAACAAAGTATTGTTGAATTTATTTTATATATAATTATATATAAAATGTATTTTAAAATATTACTGTGAATTAAAATAAAATTATTGATTCTTTTAGAATGAGATTTCATTGTTCCTGCAGTGACTTACTAAAATCGCTTATCAATGATAATATACTGATTTCATCTAAAAAAAAGATTTTAAATCCATTTTAAATTACTTTTAAAAAATGCAATCGTATAATTTATTGATTAATTGACACTCTCTCTCTCTCTCTCTCTCTCTCTCTCTCTCTATATATATATATATATATATATATATATATATATATATATATTCGAGGAGATATTTTTATGTCAATTTTTTATCAAATTAATATCAACTTTTTTAAAGGACTTACATAAAAACGTCCAATTTCTCTTGGATATTTCGTTACTAATATCGTTCATCTACCATATATAGAAAAAAGTCCGACGTAATCATCCTCTATCATAGGATTACGTGTCGTAATTTAAATTCGAAGAGATGTCAACACCGCAAAATACACCGAAGAATACACACGCACGATTGTCATTTTATCGACTTGACTTTTATTTAGAAACTGATTACATATGCATGAAAGCTATAGTTTTCCGGCGACAACTTTGTTATTCACCCTTCGATACTATCTCGGTACTGTCGTCGCGCGTTTTGTCCGATGCACGCATCAGGGAAAAACGGCGGGATAATTTTGCTGCCAAGAGATCCGCCGTGGAAACACCGATTCATTATTGAAGAAAATAATAACCCAATATTTATGGAGGAAACATCGCGACGCGTGCGATCCTTCTACGCGCGATCGATCGCAAACACAAGTGACACATAGGGTTACTCTTTCCGCGTGTTGACAAATAAAACTCCGATATTTACCAACAATTTTTTGCGCGAAATTAGTTGTGGATGTTTCACGAAATAATGGAATAAAAAAACATATATTACAAGAATGTATTTCAATCTGAAATGACCACGATTTTTTTCTGTCTCCAAAAGATATCGGTCCTCTTTCGGTTTTGATTTGAATAATTCCAAAAAATGCCGATCGTTAATTAACAGATCGGCACGCGTGGAAGACTCACACAAGTGTGACGTGAAAACGCCGCTTGCATCGTTTCATCTCTTCTGCCTTCATCTACCCGCTGATCTCGTACGCAGAGTATCGTATGATCTTTTCTCTCTTCTGTCCATCCCTTCGTCTCTCTTTTCGTTAGTTGGTCTACGAAACTCGCGACGGATCGCCGAAGAACTCCCTCCCCCGCCGCTGCCCAGCCCGCTCGTTGTCTCGGAGCCCGAACTGTTTTGTCCCGTCAGTCCCGAGCGCGCAATGTGATATCTATGGGTTTCTTTTGGGGCCTTGTGTCGAAGCCGCCATTATATCGGGGAGGGAGGGACAGAGAGAGAGAAAGAGAGAAAGGGAGAAAGGGAGAGGTCCTCCCCTCGACTCTTCTTCTTACATCCTGGGGCACGGATACAAGCCCAAAGTATAGTTCACAGGGACGTCAAACTCATAGTCGACGACGACGACGATGACGATGACGATGACGACGATGCACGCGTACGAGTGCAACGCCTCTGGGATTGTTTTTTTCTTTCGTCTTTCTTTTTTTCGACGAGGGAAGGATGTGTGCGCCTCTCGTGCGTCAGAGACTAAAGAGTAAGAGGAAGAGAAGAAGGAGGACGCTCCAGAGATTCCCGCACTCTCCCGGATCTCTAGTTGGGCTATTCATGGCGGTACGCGTTTTCGAAAGGGATGAAAGGGTAAACGTGGTACCGACGACTGTCCTCTCGTCGTCCCCTCGGACCCTCTTTTCGGCAGCGCGCGAGAAAAGAAAGGAAAAGGCTCGAGAAGACAGAGGCGGCGGTGCTTTCTGTATACGAGAGCTCCCTCTTGCTTACCTCGTCCTCTGCGTCTTTAAGCAGCCTAATTATTTCCCTATCGACATAGATTTCTCAGATCGGATTACACCGCGGTCTCTTAGATCGCCACGTCGTGATTTGACGTTCAGGAGCTCTCATTAGACGAAATCCCGAGAGAGAATCTTCAATTGAATGTAAAAGAATTCATTAAAATGTGACTAGAGATATGATTGTATTCTTTATAATATAATAAAAGATTATATGTGATAATTGTATATTATATATGCTAATAATAAATAAGCAACGTGTTAAAAGTCGCACGAGGTAATATAAAAGATTTACGAGGTACAATTAAAATTTATTCGCTTATAATTAACATTTTATCACGCATATTTCTTAATTTTCAAGCAGACTATCGCGGTATCATCTGAGATGTCACAACACGAATGAATCTGCGCGAGGGATCTTGCAAAATATTTACCCAAGCCTGTCTGTGAAAAATGGCCATTGGGCGGCGCTGAACGTGACAGAGCAATATGAGGGAATTCGTTCGTTCGTTCATCGGACGTAATGTTGCCGTTTGCCGCTAACACATGAATATCCAAACACACGACACTCATCGATAATTCAATATCACACGTAGCAGTAGCCTAGCCCTCGGCCTCTTTTGTCGTGGTATGTCGCGCCGTAATGACGCGTCTCTCCTCTCCATCGTGAAAATTTAATTGATCTGCCAAGACCTTCCCACATCCACGAAAGATGTGGGTACGTAACATTAATATGAGTGTAGGGCGTACCGGAAGTCATCGGGGCTTCTATCATTTCCCTTCACGCAAAAATATTTATAGTTTTAATATTTTTATCATTTTAATTATCGTTGTTTGTTTAAGTATCGTTCCGTGAAAAGAAATCTGTAGAAAGAAAAATTAAATGTTACAACACTAAAGATTGAATTTTGCATGCCACACAAATTCTTTATATAAATTGTCATGACGCGATGACAAGCTAATATTTAAATATACCCATATGCGATATTTCTTTAGATGGGATCGTGAATAATCTTGTTATAGGTGTGCATATGTTCGAAAGAAAAAAAAAAGAAATGAACACTTTAAGAGTCCAGACACGATTGTGTGTACGACCCACACGATTTCTTTGTTAACGCAGTGATCGGCAAATATGTTATATGTTATGAAGCTTGAGGAGAAAAAGGCAGAATATAAAAAAATTGCTGAGTCGAATCGAAAATATGCGAAAAGAAACATCATGCAGACATGTCGAACTTGCTCGCTCGCTTGCTGACCGACAGTTTGCAGAACACATTGTTTAGTTATAGCCTTGCTCTAGTTTAAGTCACGGAATTCGCACGAACGAATGAGGACATTGCGACAATTTCAATGGTTTATCCGAGCGACTAAACTTCATAAGCGGTGAATCGACGGACGATTTGCTTGCTCGTCGAATTGCTCAAATCCCGAATGAAATTTTAACGTAAAGTTCCTCGAAATTTTACGGATCGCAAAATGCTCATAGGCGTGTATTCGAGCCACAATAATAATTATAATAACGAATTTTTCAAATATAAAATAATTCGAATAGCTGAAATGTCGATACTCGACAAAAATCCTCCATGGCTAAACATATTATAGCGTTTCATCAAAGTTCTATTTCTTATTAATTATTTCTTATAAATGCGCGCACTTAACCGCATATAAGATAACTAAAGATAGTAATTTAAATATTATTCTCGCAAAAGTTTTACTTATTGTTGGTCACAAAATCACTAGACTTGCACACAACTTTCATTGTATAGTAAAGTTCAAAGTATAAAATTATAAGTAGCTGTTAAAGCGACAAGGTTTTCTCGCCCGTTTTATGTCTAGCATTTTGTGAACGAAAAAAAAAAACTTTTCCACTTACTGTCGCCTATAATCATTTCATGCTAAATCCAACACGAAGCAAGATGTTCCATCGCTTGGAAGTGGAGCCAGATTTCAAATGACGAGTCTTTAAGCTTGTCGAAGTTTCGCCGATTCACATTGGTCGTTTCATAGCAAGGATCGCCGTCCATTTGCTCGCAATGCACCTACTTTAATCCCTTCCACCTACACGGCTAAAGACTCATCTATAGCCTACGCGATCGGAAAACGACGCGGACGTGCGCTCTCGGCATCTAAATAAATTAAAGAGTGTCTCCATTCGCGACGCTCTCCTCCAATCGAATCGGCGCGTATTGTCAGCGCGAGGGATTCCGTCGCTATACATACCGTGAGAGAAAATGCCAATGGTTGAAGACACTGCCATTGCGGCGAGCGTTGCGTCTCTCTCAAACTGTTTAATAGCTAAGAATATAAATATTTTCTATGTCCGTTACTTTTATTCTCGACAGAATAAATGCGTACTAGTATAGAGATTATACATATTTCTGAAAGATATTTTATGACAATAATAGTCAGATAAATTTAGAAAATTTCAAAAATTAGCATCATATAGAATACTAAAAGAGAGAAAAATGAAACATAAAAAAGACTTTATCGTATAAATAAAAACATACGAATTGTCAAAAATATGCCGAATTACAATGCGATGAATCTAGGTAATAATAACCACTCGTATCGTCACACACTCAAACTTTTTTAAAACACTCACCGCGAGGAAAATTTCACTTGTACGACCTTTTCCTTACTACACGAGGGATTTTTCACGATTTCCGTCTTACCTCGATACATTTGGGAGAAGCGGAGATTCGCGGAGCGAGCAAGACTCGCAGAGGAAAAAGCCCGAACATAGAACAGGGGCACGTTGCGTCGTTAAAGAGAGAGCTCGAAACACGATCTTTCCCTCGCGTCGATTGTGAAAACGTAGGAAAAGATGGAGGAAACTATGAAATTCCGGCCATTCTTCGTCTGACAATAGGACGCACGGGGATATATATTTCGGAAATTCCCAATGGCACACGCGTGCACCGCCGTCAGTATGAAAGGGGGGTCACGGGAAGGCGAAGGGAGGATAGAGAGGACAGGCGGGGTTTATTCGCTTCCATTATGAGCGACGCGCGTTTTTTCCGAGGGTGGGTTTTCTAGCATCCGTACGCAACCGTACGTGTATTAGCGCGAAGCGTTTTGTGCCGTCGTGTGCGAAGGGGTCCTTTCTTCGGGGCAGTTCGGCCAAAAACCACCCCTGAGGTGAGCACCAATGGAAATTCGGCCGTGCGTCTCCCCGAGCTCGGTACCCCCCCAAAATCGGTCGAACTCGGCCTCTCGATTGTCGCGCCATGAAACCGCGCCGATCGATATCTCGTAAATATTTAATTAATAGATATGAGCGATTATCACACGCGTCAGAATGCTTGAATTAACGCTAGTGTGCGATCCCCACATCGAGTCCGATTATAATTCCGCATAATTAAATTTACTTTAGTGTTTTATATTGACCGCTAAGTAATTTTTATAAATACCTATATATTTTTGAATACTAAATTGTTGTTTTATATTCTTCTGCCTTGTTTCTTCTCGCATACAAGTCTCATTAATCTTCATCGCGAGAACAACTTCAAACATGTGATACGAAAGGGACGATCATCAACAACGTCACACGGCAGTTTCAAACTTCAAAATTTATTATTATAATTTATAATTTATAATTTGATCATCGCACGTTATAACTCCTATTTATTTACTAATTTAAATGTTTGATATATTGCACTTATTTATAATTACTTTAGTATTCTGTAAATAATTTTAATTCAATTTCACTAAATTTATCTCATCTTTTTAATTTTAATTTTTAATTTAATATTAATATCATCACAAAAATCACGTATAACATTTGTATAACCATCACAAACAAAATTATTTCTTACCGTTGTAGATATTTGTAAACAATATTTCCGTGCAAAAAATATGCTTAATTAGAAAAATAAAATTCACGCAAATCCATCTGTCATTATATCACTGTCATCGAACGTATTCTAGCCGAAATGCATATTGTAAACAACGAGGTGAGAATTTTTTTTTGCACAATCACGTTTAATTAATTCCAAAAACTCTGACGCGAGAACGCGCTCGATTTTTGAACGCGCATTTAGAGTCGCAAGATTCGCAAAGTTCCACGAGTACCGCGGTTTTGCCGGCATTCGCGAGCGACGCGTGAATATTTCATGGAAATTATAAATTACACGGCACGCGCGGAACGCCGGTGCGGATCGCATCGAATTTCTGACGATGTCAGTCGACATTTCCTCGCGACCGCCACCGCGGAAAACGCGAAATTTCAATCGCATTCAAATAATTGTTCTGCTTTCAATCACGCTTTTGGAGCACCGAAAATTCACGCCATTAATCGCCGTCAATGATCGGATACAATAATGCGAATCGTCTGAATTCGTTCTCATTTTTATTTCGTTACTTTCGCATAATACCTATTACTAGTGAGATGAAATTTTGATAAAGCTTATCATATGTAATCTTTTTGTATTTCGAATATTTTATATATGTATGTACAATACACATTTACCTTTATTCAATGTCCGAAAATTTACTTTGTTATTCGTTTCAAGCAAAGTATCTCGCCGAATGTAAACAAAAGTGCCTTCAGGATTACTTTGCAGTACCACTTTCGTTGAAGTAATCTAGAATACATTTTAATTTTCGTGAGATGATTGCTTTTAAAATACTGAAAAGAATGTATTTAACGTGAATTTTTCACGTTCTGAATTAAACAACTCGGCTATAAACAAAATTTATTGAATTTTTCAAAAAATAATTTATGTTTAGTTTCTTCATAAAAAAAAATATAAAAAATATATATATATATATATATATATATATATATATATAAAATTATGTTGATAAAAATTCATCATCTTCTCTTCTATGGCTCTTACACAATGGAAATTTTATTTTGACGGATATTTAAAAGATTTATTATTTTTTTCTTTTGCAAGTTTTGCTCGTGCTTTGAGTTATTAAGGATTACATTTTTTTTTACCAGGACAATATAATTTTAAATTGGAAAAGTATGTTCACGCAACGCGAATACGTATCTGGGCCGTGCGTAGTGTCGCGTAGAATCTCTCCCCCTTTTCCGCACATGCAACACTGCTACTGGCAACAACCCCTTATTATCCCGGGCACTCCTACCGCGATACATAACTGCCATTCGCATTATAACCTGCACCTCGGCCATTGTGAAACCGTAGCCTGTGTTTCCACGGCTCTTCTTCGACGTCTGTCATTAATTCAGCTTTACTCCGTTGACGTACCTTCGTATCATTATACCGCGCGCATACTCTCAGAGCAGGAAGGAGCACGGAACTGGCAATTCAGAATGTCGGAAAGAGCACGGGAAATCGACACCGGGAATTTCATTAACCTTAGACTACATATTAATTGGCGTGCAGCCAGTGATTCGCTCGTATTTAACATCCGCCAAGCACTTCTTCACCGACATTGATTTTAAACAGTATATGTCGAAAAGAAGCGCTCAATCCGATAGACATCTTTACGATTTAATCTTCACATATACACATTTCAGAATTGCATTTATACTTCAAAATTTTAGAAATGATTATTTTTTGAAATCATACACGCAATTGGATTATTTTATGTAAACTGCTATACTGTTTTGGCTGATAAATCAGACCGCAAAGTTCCGTTAATTTGGTGACGGTCAGAACTGTTTGGAGCGTCGGCTAACGTTTTCTGGACACCGATGGGGGAAGATTTAAACGGTAGGTTGTGTGGACAACCCAGAAAATTAGTCACATCCGCATTCAGCGCTAAATCGTTCCCGTGTTCTGCTCTTCCTATTGTCGTTGGCTCCTCGACTGTGAAACTTTTGTTGAGGTTTCGCCCGAGGGTTTTCCGCGGAATTCGTAGATGGCAAAACGACGGCGAGCGTCCGCTCGTTCAAGTTTTTCGACCAATGAGATCTCGAACAATACTATGTTCAAAACATCAAATGAAGAGGATGAAGGTATAATCGCAATTTAATTTTACACATCGCACTTGATTTCTCGCTGCGCAAATACATAATAGAAATTAAAATAAATTTAATTAATTTAATTAAAACTAGCGATTATTTTTAATATTTCAAGAGTCAACTAAAAAATTGTACGTATACATATATGTATATTGCTGTTTATCTAAATTACGTTATTAACTGATTTCCTGTATTTTATAAAATTTTTTCTCGGCACATTTATTCAAGAGAGAAGAGAATTAGGTCACTATATCTCTACTTCCGCGTATCATAAAACTTGAAGAAATGCAACGTCAGAGGCATAAATTCACAAAGATCGTGGGAGATAAAAAATATTCACAAACTTTGTCGTCAAATGTTACAAACGGACTTCGAATTCTCACGCGGTGGAATCCGAGAAAAAAGCACCGCGAACGAGAAACGCGTAGCATGGCATGAGAAGCGAAGGGACAAGATCTTGCGGGGGTTGGTTTTTACGCACGAACTACACCCCGATACCGGGGATGAAGGAGGAAACATCGATCCTGGAGTAACCCATACGCGGCCGCGCACACCTACATGTATATACACATAGAGCGCGTTCGCGCTCGCGCTCCTTCGGGGGCGAGAACGTTCTGTATAAAGGGGGATGAAGTCTTATGGGGTTGCGTCTTTATGTGAAAGCATTCCGCGGGTTCTCATGCCGGTCTAGAATTCTAGAAGGCGCTCTTTCGTCCCTCAACGCCCGGAATTCTTTCGATGTTCCATCGTCCCTTCGGTTTTAAGTTGTCCTGGGCGACGCGCGAACAAAGCACAAAAGATATAAAACAAAAATATAAAGTGTATATGTGTATATATACACGCTTTATAAGTATATAAGTTTTACTTTAATAAGTAAGTAAATATATAACTTTTCATTTTATAAAGTATACATCTTATATGTATAATATATACATTTTAAGTATGTATGAGGTATTTTTAGATATAAAAAGTATTCTATCTATAAAAAGTATTAATGAAGAGAGAAATATTAATTTATCTCTTCTTTAAAGAATATCTACAAAAATATCTATTATTGTCGCCTTCTAAAGAAAATAAAATATAAACTGTTCAAAAATACTTAAAGAATCCTAAGAAACTTGGTATTCGGATTTGTTTCAATATTATTGCACATTGCGTCCTAATTATTTATGAGTTATTAAGAACATTAATAATTTTAATATCATCTTAGATAAAGAACGTAAGAACAGCATGTTTTATAATAATTTATAATATTGCACACATACACGTATACATATTATTATTAACATAATTCATGCAACTCGCAGAATTCGAACGCGGATGTCTCAATCATCCTTGAGGAAATGAGTTTGGTCGTGGTCACGTGACTTTGTCCACGAAACGAAAACCGCAGAGATTATTAATTCCCGTATAACAGTGATTACGGATCCAGAACCAATATCATTATGGCTTTCGTGGCCATCTCTCTCTCCCTAGGCCACCTACGGTCAATCCTCTAATACTCGTTGACCACAGCTGCGCACGCACACTCGCCCTCACAAACACGCGTACGTTGCTTTATTTATCCCTTTTACCAGAGCCCGCCTGGCCCTGGCGCCAGGATAGGAAGACTCTGCCCTGAAACTCCCTCGAGAGAAGAACTTCAGCCCTGTGGAAAAGAGACGGTCATTCCTGGCTGATATTTTTTCGCGTTTCTCTTGCGCATTCGCTCTTTCCCGCTTTTATCGCTTCTTTCGTATTTTTTCGAACTAGAAATTCTTGCAACAAAACGTGCAAACATATTAAACACAAGGGTTTTATTTTACGGTTTAATTTTTTTCGAGCAAAAAAATTTTTCTCTCTAATTTAAAAAGTTATTTAAAAAGTTAATTACGATCGCTCAATTTTTTCCTGATTTATATGATCAATTTTTAATTTTTTAACGCATGTCCTAAATTTCTCTCTTAGCCTTCTTTGTTTCCAAATCTTTATGAAAATCTCATAACTGCTATTACTACTAAACCATTCGTCTTTATGTATTTTTCTGTTTGTGGTGATATTTTCCTTTCTCTTTTATCTCAATTTCGATCCTTCGAAGATGGAGGAAGCCAATGCGGGGGTCAAAGGTCGGGACCTCACTAGATACATACTTCGAGAGAAGAAGCGATGAGAGAAATACCGCGGCGAATCCCTCAACGAAGGAGGTGTATAGGACGAGCGAAGTTTTGCTCCGAAGAATCTCCGTGTCATCTCTTACGAGACGCAGTCACGACAGTTTGTTCTTTTCTCAACTTATTATTCTTCCTCGGAATTATTAGAAATATTGCTTATGTACTGTATGCGAAAAAGAAAAACAAAATCAGTAGAAATAATTGCGTCCTTAAAACAAATAAAATCGCAGTAGTATTTTTAATATTAATCGAATAAATTTAATAATATTATAACAATAAAATGATAATCTATTTAAATGTTATAAACTTATAATGACAAACAAAATAATTAATAGCTGAAAAATAATTAACAGATTAAAATGCAGAATAATCTATGAAAAAGAGGGAATACTTAACGATTAAAAGTAAAGTATCATCTTTTTATTTCGCCTTTTATCTGTAATCATTCTACGATAATCAATGTCATTAGAGGCATCGTGTATGACTACTTTGAGGGTGTAGAAAAAAAAGGCAAATTGTCTCGATCTTAGTAAGGCTTTCTACCTCGAGAATGGACTATACTCCCTAAAATAATGGAGCTCTAGAATAATTCAGCGGGACGATTACGTTCGCGCTACTACGACTACGTGTTATTATAGCAATTGCTCATGTACCTCGATGCAAGAGATATATCGTTCCCATGCGTGAGTAATAGAAATACGCTTAATGTATAATAAAAAAAGAGTGAAATAATGATTTTAAATGGAAAAGCTGGAGATGATCGGATTATTCTTTGATTTCTGAATATTCGCTATTCTAAATAATTTCGTATAACCAGCCGACCAAACCGATCTCACGGTGATGATGATGCTATTGCGAGGGTGAATAGGATTTCCCGGGGCTTGTCCAGCGCGATATTCTCGTGGCTAACATAGCTGCGGGAGTCTTGGCTCCTCTTCTCTTCTCCTTTCTCTCTCTCTCTCTCTCTCTCTCTCTCTCTCTCTCGCTCTCTTTCTCTCTACTTCTCCGTTTATTTCTTCTTTCTCTTTCTCTCATGGTTAGGAACGTTAGCCATGGCGCCACCATACGCAGAAGAGAATCGAACCCCTCAGTTGCACCGAGAACGAAAGAACGAACGAACGAAAGTGCGCTTGGCGGTCGTTTTTTTAAAAATAAAATGGCAGCCGACATACACGGAGGGAACGAAGAAGCGAGGGACGCGAGGGGCCCGAGTGGGAGGATGGAGCAGACGCGAGGGGAAGAGATCGCTGCGGCGGTAGATGGAGGAATGAACCGAGGAGGACCACCGGAGAGCCCGTTCTGCGATTAGACTTACAAAACAAACGGCCCGGCGGTCTGGACCACGCAGACCAATGGCGTAGCACGCCAATCCCGACGCAAGGGACACGAGATAATTGGATCAAGACTCGGCGAGTATCAAACCGCGAGCAAAGCGCCTCGTAATTTTCGATTGGCCGCGGGTCGGCGACCTTGACTCTTCCGTTCGATACGTCAACGCAAATTCTTCGCATCAATGTCATTTACGTCGCCACCAAAGTTCAACGCACATATAATATCCGAAAACGTTAATAAGTAATTTTACCTCAATTTTCAAGAAACCATGGGCAACATTCAAGATTGTAGAAGACAATTCGCTCTCCTTTCCGTAAAAATATAGCGATATAGATAGAGTGTCCTCAAAAGACGCTACCAATTTTCGGACAATGTTCCATGATGCTCGAAATAGAAATGGTATCGGTGAGAAAATCGCGAGACGAGAGCGCGAGGAAAGGCGGCGATATCGGATGGACGGGCACGATCGTCGTCGACGGCATATGCGAGGGGCGGCAGAGAGAGCAGGGTGTCCACCTCCTAGAAACGTGTAGCCTCTACCCTCTATTGATCGAACGGTCTGCCCTGGGCTCCACTGGAGTGGACTGGACACACCAGCAACCCCTAACCGTCGCACCATCTCGCAGACCCTTACCTCCCACCCCACCTTATGTACGTAAGAATATATGTATGTGTTTGCGTGTATGTGTGCGCGCGTAGAGTTGTGAGCGCGTGTGTGAGAACGAGAGAGCTCGGCAGCCAAAAGACGCCCCAAAACGTTGTGCCCAGGGGAGGATGGTCATCCCGGGGGTGGCTCGTACGATTTCGATGTGTGCTTTGAGAAGGTCTTTCCCGGTGTGTGAGTGTCTTACGTGTCAGTGTGCGTTCCAGCACGTACGACGCCTTATTGGATACTAGATATTGAGCGAAGGTGATCGTCTGTAAGGTGAACGGCTGTAGTGGCTACGAATATCAAATTTTCATACATGATTTCGATCGTTAAACGAATCGAGCTTCCAATTCGGTCATACATTTTAGATACGTGAGCGATTATTCAAGACTATGTCACGCAAAATATAAAACCTTGAAAAGATGGTACATAGAAAAAATAACACATACATTTTTAATTTAAAATTATTTCGATAGTTTCCTAGTGCAATCGTAGACGTTTCTATTAATTTTGATTACCTTTTTGGATCGGTGAAATATATAAATATCCTATGATTTCTGTATCATCATTTTCCAATATTTCCTTTTACATTCGAGTTGCATTTATTAAAATGACATATTCGTCGTTTAGATATCGGGACGCGCGGTGGACATTCATTCGAAATCCTGAAGCCGAAGACTGCATTGTAAAACGAATTCCGTCTATGTCTGACGTGCTTGCGAAATTGCATCGCCACGACATAGTGATTTCTACGTGCCGTGCTGTCAGTCGTTTCGAATAATTCCCCCGATTCGCTCGGCAGGATTCACCCTCAAGATCGAGAGAATCTTCCGTGGAAGCGATTTCGAAGTACGACTTCCGGGAACCGTCTCTACCGATCGGGGATGAGAAACGAGAGAAGGATAGAAAACGGGGAGACGAAAGCAAAAACATCAACTGCCTCTATCATAGCGAAACGGAATTTTTATAGCGCACGTTTACGAGTTGCCGATTGATTTGACGATGCGTGTGTCTGATAAAATATGTTACATATCACAAAAATTATTTTAAGGTATATAAAACTTGCAATGTGTCTATTAAACATAGAATTAAGAATAAAAATTTCATTACAATAATATGATTCTAAAAACAAAAGAAGAATCGATAAAATTTCATATCGATATTTATGTAAATTATTACAATGTAAATGAATCGCGTCATAATTAAGTCTATTATTAGGCTCGTTAGACAAATATCTGATTTTTTTCAGTGAAACAATAGAACGACACGACAGTTGACGTTTCTCTTTTTGAAAAAAAAAGTCTCTATCGCGATGTAAAAAAAGCAAATAGCAGTCAAAGTATCTCGGTTCTCCGCGCTCGACTTTCATCGGGCAGGAATTTGCATCCGAGATAATCTCGGTCGGTAGGAGGGCGCGAATCGCGAGTCGACGTAAGTAACCGTGTGCATTGTGTAATGCAAAACGGCGGCGCATTATGGCATTAGCATTATAGCATAGGCGAGCCATTCCGCACTCATACACAAATAATACCCGCGTGTGCGATTCTCGTGCCGTTTCTCGCGAATGCTTTATGATACACTGCGCGCGCTCCCGTTCCTTCTATATATTAAACAATAACAGGCGCAACGACAGCGGGAGCACCCCGTTAATCCGCGCGGACACGTTTGCGATCGCGGCCGATTAGCCGCGTCGTAAGACGTGATAATAATGAATCGGCAACAGGCATGCGAGCGATAATATCTGGCTTTTCCTTCTTAAGAATCGACATTCCATCTACTTGACTGTTAGATACGTTTATCGTATCGAAAACAAGGCGTATTAATAGTGGATTATTTTATGTAATTTATATGCGACAATTTAACAATAAATTTACATTCGGATTTTTAATCTATAACTTTCAACAATAATTTTGTCAATGCGGTTCTCTAACAAAATCAATGATATTTCGATAGAAAGTATCGAGGTATAAGCATCCCTAAACAGTACTCGCGAGTAAATGGCTCGATTGTCTGCGGTGAACAATTCGTGAGCCGGGTGTCGTGACTACGTTTGATAGCGTTCGAGTGAAAAGCTATCCCTGAGTCGTATTTACATGTAGAGTTGAGGTTTCGTGTCCGGATTTAAGCAGCCGTTGAGTATCGATTACGACGTGCCCGTACGTTTGTTTTAACGTCGAACGTAATAGTCGTTTAAAGCGAAACCGCGAACGGAGACTGACCTCGTCGTCATCGCGATATATAAATATGTCGATACGACATGGCGAGTTAGAGAGATTTTATTTATAAAACGTTTGAAATAACCATCTATAATAAACCGCTTTTGAGGGAGACAAGAGTTTCCTCTCGTGGTAAAACGGACTTTTTATAGACTGTTCTTTGTGGAAACTCCTCGCTAGATTTGGAAAGTTTAAAATTCAAGATTCTTGATGTATTTTTTTTTTTTTGTAATCGCGAGTTATAGACCGCGCGTGAGTTCTTTGCATGCACCCTGCAGGTGCAAGACGCGCAAGTTAATATTCTCCCGAGTTTAACTTCTATAGATTTGAGTTTTGCAAAGTTTTTGCGTCGGCTATACACATGTCGGATAGTGCGTCCGACTTGCGGAATTGATAAATAGAATAATGTCATTATTCGGTATTTATTCGGAGATGCCATTCAATACTTGAAAGATTGGAGAAGGAAAGATACATACAATTCTTAAATATACAAAAAATTCAAAAAACGAAAAAGTGATTTGCGTGAATAAAATCAATAAAATATATAGCTAAAAAATCACAAGTGCTGAAATAGGTCGCAATAATTATGAATAAATGAAGCGTGATTAAAAAATCACAATTACATTTGTTTCAACGTTCTTTAAGAAATATTATCAGGACGATTTAGCGGTCGAACTGGAGGACAAATGTCGTTTGCGATCGATGCAACATAAATTAACGCGCGCCCGCGAGCGTCTCTGCCGCGGGCAAAACGCGTGTGGCAAAATAGCGAGATACAATACGTGCACACGTGTACTTTAATGTGTACGAAGTTACATAGGCGCTATATGTTTCAGGTCCAACCTAGCTTACTATTGGATGCAGACCAAGCGCACCTAACCGATGCCGGCGCATTGTCCTGTGGGCGACACGGCCGTTATTGAATCGGCCGTCGAGTTATGTGAGAGATATCGTCTCTCTCTCATTCCTAGGATCCCGCGGCAACCAACGTGAGTTCGCGCGCGCGCGTATGTATGACGAGTTACGCATAAAATACACGCGAACGCATAACCGCATTACTATCGGACGCGTGTAACTATGTATCCGTGTTGTTCGTTCTGCCTCTCGTACACGTTCGCGATGAAAAAAAGGGAAGGAACTGCCTGCCACCGCTCGTCGTCCATGAAATAATCGCGTCGTTTACTAACGCGATCAAGTTTTACTCAAGCCTTTGTACGCTGTTCGAGTTAATAAGAGCGATGAGTATTATGACATGTACATATAAAAATGTATAAAAGATTCATAGTGAGAAACATCCAGCGTTTTATTATTGTAGCTGGAGAAAATCATTATCGATTTACGATTACTCGTGATATTTGCCGAGCGATCATAGTTTTCTTTTCACTGCCCTTTCCCTTTTTTCCCTTTTACGAACAATTTTCTTGGCATGTGAAGATCGATGCGTGCCCATGTGCGTGTCTATGAAAATGTTCTTTTCGAGAGGGGCGCGTTCTCCCTATCGTGTTTATATGTGTCGGAGCAGACCCTAGCACTCCCCGATCCTCGTGAAGGAATGGAAGATGCTAGGCGTCCCTCCGAGGCGCCTTTCCCGTCATCTATCACCCCCTCAGTGGCCCACCCCCTTAATGTCGCGAACGAGGTTGCAGTTACAAGGAGCGGGCAAGCGAGGGAGGAATCGCGCCGGCGACCACGTCGGGGTCGTAAGTCGAGAAGGGGACTTATCAGAGCGTGGAGGACACTCGGCGCTAGAAGACGTCGCGGAAGGAGTAATAATTCGGCGCTACACTTTTTACGTCGGATATTTTTCCGCGCGAGGAAGGTCGCAAAGAAAGAGGGACAAGCGTCGCGAGAGGATTAATGGAAAGGCTGGTGCTGCGTAGACTTGGCGTAATCTTGACCTTTGACCTCGATGCGTTGTTTTTATCAAAGCGAACTGACATCTATGTGGCGGCAATGCAATAATGATCATCAATCGCAACACGTTTACGATTCAAGAAGAGCGCGCATCCATTATCCTTTCGTTTATAAACATCGTTTTTGATATATATATGATGGGATGGTTTTCCCCGGCACATCATTCCGTGAAACATAATATTGCATCCGACTTCGCTGTCGATCGATCGTTGCTTATCCCAAAGTCATTATGGCGTGGGTAAATATCGACGTTCGATACTCGCGGAACTGAAAGACAAATAGCAGCATACAAGACCGTCTGATTCGCTATCCGACTTCTATCTCATTTGTCGATACAATGTCTCTGCGCCGAAAAATAATGACAATAAAATTGCATATCTTTGAATTAAATACTTTTAAAATTTATGTCGTTTAAATGCATCGTAAAATGAGATTGTTTCGCGTCGTTTTATTCTTTACACGTCGTTTTCGTACACTTTCAAAAATATTTAATAGGAAGTTTTGTAATACAGTAAATTAAATTTTTTTTTCAATATATATAATACAATTTAATTGCGTGAGTTGTTGTTATCGATCATAAGACGACAGCGAAGTGTTTAACAACGCTGAGAGTTCGCGAGTCGCTACGTACGTGTCACCCGCAAAGCTCGCCGGAAGCATCCAACCGACTTTATTCCGACGCACGAAAACAACCCCCATCAACGTTTCTGTCACTTTCAGCCGTTTCATTACGAATTCGTACATACGAACGCGTTCTCCATAGCAAAATATAATCCGAACAATTTTCGATCCTGCCGTAACTTTTGAATGAACGCCAAAACGCGCGATTCGTTCGGAAAGCATTTGCATGTCGTTAAAAGTTTCGAAAAATTTCGCAAAGTTGCATTACATGTGCGGACGTAATGCCGTACCTTTCCGATATATGTAGAATTTTAAGAAGAATACGAGATACTGCGTACTGCGAAATATATATGTAGACGAAAAAATTATATTTATTATCTATTCATGCAAGTCAACGTGTCGGGATAAAGAGATTTGCATCTTTTGATCCCCTAATAAGCGTTATGAGCCTGAATTTGTCGGCGCGGCGGACAGCGTAAAGGTAGACGAGATCCGAGAGAAGGGTGCACGTGTGGGTGTACACTTTCGTACAAGTGACACGACGAAAAGGGAGCAAAAAGCTGCGGGCGTTCTCGGACGGTCGGTCAAATGTTTAAACAAACGAGCAATTATCTTAACTCGATCTGGGATCTCCGGGGTGTTCCAGCCCTTCGAAAGTATCGCCCTCCTGCCACCTCCTTCGTTGCTTCGTCTATCTGGGATCTTCCGTCCTCTCCCTTCCCCTCGAGTTCCGTCTGTCTCTTTTCTTCTCGTTTTTGGAGCCCGAAGATGTCGTCGGCCTGGAGTTCAAGTAAAAACAACAAGACAAGCATTTCATTCGCTGCCTATGTTGAGTCTTTGGTTCCCCTTTATGTCCCGCCGATATTCCGACTGACAACCCTTTCCGGCTCTCTCTCTCTTCCTCTTGTTCTCTCGTAGAGTCGCCATCGCGCGACTACATGGGGTTGCATTCGCGACGCGAGTTTGCTACGATTTTCAACTCATAGAAAGTAACTCGATAAAAATTCAAGACAAGTGGATTAGATTGCTATTTCTTCATTGTATTATATGCAAGTCTTGATTATTCTCTACTGAAAATTTTAGCAACTATTGAAATTTCACAATTCTTATATTAGTTATAAATATTGAATATATCACAATCACTTTATTAACATTAATTAATGTTTTCTTCGTAAATGTAACATGTATGTTAATTAAATAAAAAAGGATTTATAGAAATAAATAATTTAAAAAACAGTAATATAACACTAATTCTACATTATTTAAGTTTAACTGTTCATGTAATTTAATATTACTCAATATTACTATAATATGTATAATGCTATCGTATTTCATCGTACAAAAAAATGTGAATTTATCGAAGGAGTCTTGTGCAAAGTGCAAGATAGTAATAGAAATGGCACTTCGTTTTCCGACGCACTTGGAGCGAGGCAAATTAAGAGACAACTCGCGTAACTGAACCCGCAACCAACCGTCGAATCCTTTCGACGAGGTCCCGGATCAGGCGGCTGATCCTGCACGCCTCGCTACACCAGAGAAGTACATCGGAGGATACCTAATACGAAAACACAGGGAGCATGCGCCCAGTCCTAACAGTCCTAGAAACCATTTCGCGGACGGTTGATAATAAAAAAACACGGAAGAAAAGAAGACGTTCGAGAAGAGCGAACGAGCGAGCAGCGCACACAACCGAGAGAGGGATCTGTTTAACTCGGATGATCCGAGTGGAAAAGAAAGACATTTATACATACCCTCGATTATACGGAGCGTTTCTCTCTCCTCGGCGTTTCAGGCCTAATTTCTTTCGTACAAAGGGACCACTCCCGGTGCACCCTCGGCTTAAGGCCGGTTTACGCGTTTCTATTTTTACTTGTCAAAACGCCGCGCCGTTCTTCGACTAGATGAACCTACGACCCGCGTAATCGCATGGCCTCCGCTCCGAAATATCGCGCGCTCTCTAAAGTTGCAATATTTCCCTCCTCCTTTCCTCCGGCCACGTACACGCGCATGTTACAGCCCCGGAGAACTCCTCGAGTTCCCTGGACGTCGGCGAGCAGTAGTTCCTCTTTGATGTCCTCGTCCGCTTCTCCTTCCTTCGTCTGTCTTCCAACTTTCTCTTCTACAGCCTCTCTTTCTCTCTCGCTTTCCTTTGCTTCTCCGTTCGCTTGTTCTGATTCGTAATGATTATGCTGCACTACTGCGTTTCCATGCTCCTTTATGGCTGATTGTCTTGATGGCCGACACATATTGCGCGAAGGGCATCGGGAATTGCGATAAAGTACGCGCTCAACAAGCGGTAGAAACGATGTGTATCGGAAAGATGCGTTCTCTCCCTTCAATCGTATAAATCTAAGTTTGAAATTAAATCGAAATTTTCCTCCTATTTTCAATCTCAATTTTCTGACGTTTATGAATTCTAGAAGTCAAGTTTCATTTACATAGAAATTAAGTTCCTATTTTGTATCTCAAGGAAATAATGAATAAATAGTTTCCCACTGAGATAATTAAAGGAAAAACTTTTTGTAGATTAAATAATTTAGTTAAAAAAAGTCTAATTAGTAATTATTAAAAGCATCAAAATGGATAAGATTGAAAATTGAAAGTGGAAAAAGGAGAAAAATTTAAACTTCGAAAACATTTTGCAAGAACTTATACAGCTTTATAAAGAATTATGACGAGTGATTGAGTCAGAATTTGAACTTTATTAAAGAATTGTAGAAGAAAGTTAATTATAAAAATCCTTATTTGAAATTAATGACAAATATTTAGTCGTAGAATTATATAAAATAATGTGAACTCATTTTTTTTTTGTAAATCATTAAAGAGCAAAGCAACATTACTCTTCACAATTCTTTGCGAGTCCATGCATGAGTTTTCGCAAGACTTTCTCTCAATTCTTAACAAAGACCTTATTTCGCCGACGTCAACCATGCAGCGAAATTTTCGAATGGCAGGCCAAATAATTTCGGAGCGCCGAATCAGATAGAAGCCCGTCGTTTTGTTTCGACGTTCCGAAAACGTCCGGTGCAGCGCTCCAACGAGCCGGAAATCGGACGAGTTCGAAAACAGAGGCCGGAAAAGAAAGAAGATGGCCTCCTTCATGCGGCATTTCGCCTATATGTCCTCTCCTAGCGGCGAAAATCAAAAGAGCGATCTTCGATGTGGATCGTTTGAGATTGCCTAATTCCTCCTTGAAAAGTTATGCGGATAATCTAAACGAGGAGAGGCATTGTGTGTGACCGGCGATGAAAAATGAGTGACATTAGATGAAATCTGAATAACAAGCCTCGGCATCGAATATGAGTCGTAGGAGAACTATTCAGGGTGACAATAGTAATGGATACATTTAATCCAATTGGTACGGAGAGCGGGGCAATCATGGGACTGTACCTGAGTTGTATCGCGACAATATCAAGAAATATTGGATAGGCGTAACGGGTCCTAAGCCCAGGTAGACGAACGACACGCTTAACCAATTTCATGAAGAATGGTTACTAAATTTGCTTAAAATTAGGTCTTCTTAAGGCTTCGCTTAGGAAATTTCTTTGCTCCCATTTCGTGTCTCGTTTGCTCTATATCGCGATACAAATTTGTGGCACTTGTGTTAAGTTTACGAAACTACTCTCTACTGTTATGTAATAATAAGAGATAGACTATTCTAATTTATGATTATTATGAATAATTTGTGCTTTAATAAGTAACATCTGTTCTCTGTATCTCAATAATATACAGAAGATTAGAATAAATTCAAAATATAATTTATATGTTACGTAAAATATAAATGTAAAGATTTATTCTAAAATTGAATTTATAAAACTCGTAACTCTTGTTGTAAAGTTAATAATAACAATTTATGATTATCATTAATAATCTATTCTAATATAAATATTAAGATAATATTTGTTATCTCTTAAGAGTACACTGAATGGAAATAAATGCACGTGAAATATATGTATAATCTTTTAAAAAAGATTCATATAATTTAATAAAAATAACATGATGCCGGAAAATGCGGTTCTTTTTTCAGATATACCATCATTCCACCGTGTAAAAATCTACAATTATTAATCGCTCCGATTAATCGCACCTAAAAAAAATTGTATATATTGTCCTTTGTTCTCCATTATATCGATACCTCGACGTGCACAATATCCTTACTACGCGTAAAGGCGACAACGAGAGGAAGCCAGCGACTTCTCTCGCTAGCAGCAACGACGACGGAGCACCTAAGCTTGGTGTTTGAGAGTTTCATCGAGAAAGAAAGAGAGAGATAATAAATAGGGAGAGAGAAAGAGAGAAAATGGGCGCTCTACCATTCGAGAGAGGAGAGGCTTGCTCTCTCTCTTCGGGACTAACAAGAGGACTCGCCATTCACCTGTCACCGGCTCGCGGAGGGCGGTTAGTTATAGTTTATTTATCGTTTCCACGTAGGCTGGTGTTTGAAATACGTTTACACCGGCCGCCGCTCGTATGTTCACCCTTTCTTTCGGTGTGGTTACGGCGCCGGCGTGTGTGGTCCGGCGCATACCACGTGGCCGAGCAACTATTGTCTGGGCTGGACCGGCCCGTACGCGGCCGATCGGCGGACAATTGCTGATCCGTGGACGCGGGACGCCCGGTAGATGTCTTAACCAGATCGCCTAAGCGGCGCATGCGTCCGACCGATGGCTCTTACGCACGATACCACCATGGAAACTTGGTAATTTTCGTAGATTTCAGGGTAGGCGTAACCACACGTAGCCGCCACGCGTGTTTCATTCCCCTCATCACCCCGCTTCCTCTTGCCGCGCTAAAGCCGTCTCTGTCGCTTTTGTAGCACGGTCAGCGCTTTTATCTTTGTTCTCCCTGGCGCTAACGGTGCTCGTTGATCACCCTTATATGAGTGTATCAACCTCGTGGGGGACGGTTATCGAGGTCAATTTATTTCATTCTCATCTCAACTCATTGATGAATCTTATTTATCTCCGTAAATACTAGATCAAATGTTAGATAAAAATATGAGAGAAAAGCGTTAATAAAAACGTTAGCAACATATACGAGATTTTTTTTATAATAAAGCATTTTGCTTAAAAATAATAAATCTGGATGTAGGAAAAATTTTCTTAAACAAAATTCATTAAATTTATGAATTGCATGCGAATAATTAATAAAAGACAGTCCTGAAAAAGAATGGAAATTTAACGGGACGCGAGCATTAAAGCTTTGCTATCCGAGCTGTAATCTCGAGAGAAACAACAATCGAATGCCGAATAGAATTTTTGGTACGCCCAGATACAGTCTGAGGGAAATGGTAGCTGGATCTAAAATTGACCAAAGGTGGATCCCGGATCTACCTGGATATCATAGCCAAGCGTTTGACACGTGATGACAGCTCATGGCGCCGCCAACCCCCCAGAGTTTCTCGCACCACGGGGGGTTTAACTTTCGAAATCGAAGGATTCTTTTGTTTCAATCTCATTAACGTGTCGCCAAACCAGACCCGAGAACGTCGTCCGCCGTCAATAATTGTCTGGTCGGGTCAGACCATTTGCTATTGTTGCTTATTGTTCCCTTCCCCTGAATGTTTGTATTTCTAATAAACACGAGTCATTGGCACGCTCGACTCCGACAATAAAACTGTAAGTTCTGTTTTGTAACATCTTAGCACTTCTAACAGTGCTATTATGTGACTAACACCATGTTTTTTTTAAGGGACGTAAACCGCACATTAATATTTTATCGCCTAATGAGAATATATCTTTGTATTTTTCATATTATTCAATTAATTTTTTAAATTTATAATTAATTTGTTTTATATATGTATACGTTTTAATTTTTATAAATTTTTATTAAAAAAATTTAATATGCATCAACGTCAGTTGTAATTTAATTCAGATATACTATAATTAAGAGAACCATTTACGTGCGTTAATATCTGAAATTTTAATTATTAAATACGTCGTCTTGAATATTTTCATATGAACGATATTCGATTCTTTCTCCGCGTACTTAATATCTAAAAAATAATCGATTCACTGGCCGGTTCTCGAGGAATCACGAGAAATATCATCGTTGTCGGGCCGTTTCTTTCTTCGCCGGTTGCGCTCTCTCCTCTCGGAGTTCATCAGCGTAACTTCGACTGTCAGTCCGGACATCCCACAGGCACTGAAGTGTTTATCGGCACGACGAGCGGTCGGAGCTCCGGCTACAAGCCCGCGTTACAAGCGCCGGTGCGTGTCCGTCGTGTCGTCCCGGCAAATCACCGAATCTCCTCTCTCCAGCGGGACGTCGTGGAATCTGTACTATTCTCCGGTCGTCCGACTATAACATCGGCATCCGGGAATCTCCGCCGCGACTTCGATTCGATATACCGCCGGAGCAACATGCGGTTTATCTCCGAAAAGTGGCGGATTCTGGCTTCGGCATACCTCCAAATGACGAATTCGTCGATCGATCGCAAAACATCATGTCATCATGGAGCTCGACAGCCGTTTATCGCAGGAAGATCCCCCGAGGAAGATGTTTGACAATCCCGTTATTTTTTTTTTTCTACATTAATGAAATTACCAAAGTTGATCGAATCGAATAGACATAAAAGTATGAAAGTTACACTCCTATTTCTTTCCTGTCATTCTAGACTTATCGACGATGTAATTAATCGTGTACCATTCTACGCTCGGGGTACACGTCTTTTTCGCGAATCATGGTCGATTCGAGGCGGCGGGAAAAGTGGCCGATGCGGCGCGGCTCAGCGATCGGGCTGGCTTCGTTCTCTAGGTGGTCCAATAATAAGACAATAAGTTAGGCGCACTCGGATGAGACCGGCCGTATCAGTGTGGGATCGAAATGCGGGACGAGAACGCGCGCGAGTGAGAAAGAGAGAGAAGAGATCATCCCGAGCCCATGCCGAAGCGAACGAAGCGAGCGAGCGGTATGCCAAGAGTGGCGCCAGGATTTCTCCTTTCCCCCCGGATCTCGTCCTCTTCTCTTTTCCTATTTGGCCTCCTGGTCTCTCTCTCTCTTTCTCTCCCCCTTTTTCTCTCTCCGTCCCTCTGCGTCCATTATCCTACGGTAACCGCCTAACGCTATCTCTCTCGCCGTCGCACTCTCGGGGAGAAGAGCCGTCGATCCAATTCTATCCGCAGCCTCTTGGAAGAGCCGTTTCGACCACGGGAACAGAAATTAATAATCTCGACGAAGAGGTACACTCCTCTAACTGGCTGCATTCCTCTCGTTAAGAACGGGAATCCGCGTGAACGCCGCCGTGGATTCCGATTCTTATGTAGCCGGCGTCAGTTCCCTTCAAGACTGACTAATTAAAGAGGGATTCGTTGTAAAGGGGACTTTTAACGATTCGATCTTCGAGCGATGTTTCGTCGAACATCGATGGAATATCGATGGTACCGTTCTCGCTTTTTAGAGGCAACTTAAACTTCATCCCTTTGCCTCTCTTCGTTTATTTTGCCGCATTTACGACTCTTCTTTACTCTCTGTAGCTGGCGTGATGCGGTTCATCTGAATTCGTGCGGCGATTGGAGATGAATTTGCAAAATTGCGCGGGTGCGCATTGAGAGTCAAGGGGTATTTTTTTCAACGCCTCTTTTTCATAAATTAATTAACGTCCTGGTTCCGCAGACACTTCTCAAGTGGCCTTGGAGCAATTAATGGTCGACTAAGACGATCACGGACGATTTCTTCGACTCACCGCGAAAATCGACAGGCGGAACGAAGTCGAGAGGGAAAAGATGATGGGGGAAGAAAAGAAGAAAAAAGGATTCGTTGCACACAGCTAAGAAAGACGGAGACGGAGGACGATACGTCGCGCGGGGAGACAAGAAGCAAGAGAAACGGAATCCAGAGGAGACCGATCGAACGAGCATTATACGACTGAACATTTCGGGCATTTTTACGAAAGGGACGCGCAGGAACGCGTGTTCTATTAGCTAAGACAAAAGAGCGGCGCCTAGAGACGGGGGTCCCTGGAAACGGGCCCCGAAACTGTCCGACGGCGTTTATTTATGCGCCGAACCGCGGAAAAAGATGTAAGTCCCCGGGCCTGCTGCATTCCTGCCTTCGGTCCAGCACGCCCCGACAGGGATATTATCTCCCGGGGATATATAATCGACGTGTCCTCAAGGTCGTAAGAATGCATTTTTGTGCGCGCGGGAAAAGGAATAGCCTCTCGCGCGTGCATCGTTAACCTCACGATCGCTTATCTGTCGTATGGGTGAAGTGACGCGCACGCGAAACCGGCACGTAATATAACAGGACCGGTGTTAAGGCAGTTAATCACGATAAAGTTGTTAATTATAAAGTATTAACAGGGGTAAAACACGAGACGAGAATAGTGAGAAATGGCGCTCGGCTCGAGGAGAGATTTCAAGCAGATAGAAATAAAAACATGAAAAACAAAACGAAGACTGTCTAATTGTAAATTCATCAAAGATAAATGCCGCGACCGAAACAAATATTTGGTACACGCGTGAAGCGCGTTTCACGTATATCTTGTAAAATTTATATTTGTAAAATTTCAATCATATGGGGAAAATGAAAGAGATTTATTAATTATAAAGTGTGTGTGAGATAATTGGCTTTTGAGAAACGCGAGAAATCACTGGCTATAAAAAACTTCCGGCGATCGCTGATCCCTTGGAGATTCAATTTAATTTTCGCGATCCCTTTGCGCTCATACATTTTTTTCGCAATGCTTTCTTTCCGCTTTCATTAATACAAATCGTCGAGTTCGAAGTAAAAGCGAACGAGGGGGAGATTTCTTTTTGTCGTCGATCACGAGCGCACAGTAGCATGCGATTTCTGATTCACGACGACGCAATAACAACACGAACGTTACGTGCTTTTGCGCCGATTATAATTATTAGCATTTGCACGGAAAGACGCGCAAAAATCGGTTCGAAACGTCGTACTTTTAAGAGCCACGGCCGAATAATGCCTTGCTTATTGACGGCAGTAAATGTTCGGCAACATATATATCTTCGAACATTGAAAAAAATGTTTCTACTTTCTCAATCTTTTTTGAAAATGCGAAAATTCAATATTAATCAAAATATCAATACTAATCAAAAATATATGTAGCAAAAAAATAAATGAAATTACGAATTACAAAAAAAACTCATGCGATAATTAATGACTTGTTGTTATTCTTTGAAATTCTTATATGTTTACTGCATTTTTATTATCATAATATTACATTAATTAATTATCTAATTGATAGTAAAGAGAGAGATGTAATAATCATATTTATATGAGAGAGCCAAAGTAAATAATAGCATGTTAATCGATTCAAAAGTGCAGCATACAAATTGTTGAAATATACATGAAAAAGCGATAAGCGCGCTAAGTGTAAAAACGCGTCAATATATTACATGCAACACAAGAAACATATGTTTTTCTATTTCAGACATATACCCAATACCAGTCGTCTGCCTTTTAAATTTCGTCTCGCCCGAACTTATCAGTGATCACGGTGGTGCGAATGACAAATGTCCGGCGTGTCTTGTGCCACGATGCTCGTCGTTATTCGATCAAAATGCAAAGCACAGCGTTGGCGAACGTCTTCCTCGTGTCTGAACACGAAATCATTTCGCTCGGTTTCTCTCCATATCTTTTTCCCTTTTTTTCTCCTTAGTCGTGCAAACGCCGTCGTCTCGCGACCGTATCGCCCAAACAAAGGAAGCCAATTCGCTTATCTCGACTAGGCCTTGATAAATTAATCGGCATTAAGGTAGATAAAGGAGGGAGGCGCTGCGCCATCTGATACGTCGAAATTGTGTCAATGTATCAGGCTTAAAAACAATTTCGACCGTTGACTAGAGCGCGTCACACGGACGGATTTGGGCCTCGATAGATCGTTCCGAGACCCGTGAGATCATCAATACCGTATCTACCGGTTCATCTGCGCATACCGACACCACGTGCTGGAATATCGGTTATAGTCTTTCCTCCTTCGACAGGTGATACATTACACGAGAAACTGAAGCGCGCAGAAATCAGCGATAGATTTAATTAGCGCAAAATGATAACATTGTTCGCAACATATATATTCCAGTTCATGACGTAACACGTTACTCAGAGATCACCTCTATAAATCTGCAGAAACGCTAACTCCCTTTTTCTTATATATCGACACTAAAATTTTATTCCCTCCTAACAGTTTTCCGTAACGGCGAAAAGATATAAATCTCGACGGCAGTAGAGATCTCGACCAAAGTAGCGCAAGCGCAATTAATTCTATGCCTTCTATGGGGTTTACAGCTCACGCGATGATTTATCGCCTTGAAAGAATGAAGCATCGCGTCGCTTGTATTCTCGCGAGAGATGCGAGACTTTTCGCTGATCGAAACGAGAAAAATTTTAATGCTCCCATAAACATCGCTCTCGCAATCTAGTTACTCTTGCGGAAGATACGTAAAATTATTATGACAGAACTATACCAGGAGATTAAACTATGCACGACTGTCACTCGATGGTGCGTCAACAAACTTGTTAAAATCTTGCGATTTAAATTAATCGTAAAATAATATATTATATATATTTTGAAAATATAATTAACATTTTATACTATTTGTTCACGAAATAACAAATATGTAAGCCTTTTTATTGGCGACTGAACAGATCGTATGAGTTCCCGGACCAGCAATAAACGGATGTACCGGGGTAACTTTATGTTTCCATAATGCGAGCATGACGCGCGCGCGCGCGATAGTCGAGTTTATAACGCAAAATTAATAGAGCTTATCCCATGCCGCTCGTGCCGGCGCGGCCTTTTGGCAATTTATCATGGGATTACGGTGCAAATACGTCAACCAAGGGTCGAACCTTCCGAGGCGCTTCCCTCTACCCTCGTGTCGTATGGCACGACGCCGTTGCGCGAGATTTCCCCCTTTCCCCTCGACCCGCTCGCGCCATGGGCGCAGCAATCACTTCCTGTGTCAATAAACACGGCTCTTCCCGTTGGCTCACCCCTAATTCGAGCCAGCACCCAAGGGGATCGG
This sequence comes from Camponotus floridanus, assembly GCF_003227725.1. NCBI lineage: Eukaryota > Metazoa > Arthropoda > Insecta > Hymenoptera > Formicidae > Camponotus > Camponotus floridanus. The sequence goes on from NW_020229297.1 coordinate 221,740, forward strand.
CGAACCGACACCACCCTTTCTCCCTAATGTTCCTTCCTGAATTTTACAGTCCTTTCTTTCTTTGATCCCGTGGCATTGATTCCTCCTCCTTGCCAGCGCTGCGTCGTTTCCCTCGTTTCTTCAATGACGTAATCCAATCGTGTATTTTGCGCCAGGGAAATCAATTCCGTGTTCATAAAAAAATCTGTTACCGGTCGGTGTTATTCTAAGAGCACTAAGTCTTAAACAAATTTGACGATATAGTGTGACTGCGCAGTCTCATCATACTTTCGAAATCAATTTATCTCGATAAATTTAATCCCCCGCGTCAAAGTCTAATTAATCGTTTCCATTCGATAAGGAATAAGTAAAAACTATGAGAAATCTCGTCTTTTGTTGACGAGTAGAGAGGGTTTTCCGCTGACTCGGCGGATGCAGCAGTCGGGAATTTATTCCGACGTAATATCGAATGCTCGCCGGCGCCTATGACGAGTCGGCAAGTTACGTCGGGGATGCGTTATACCGGCACGCGCGCACCACTTTCGCATTATCCATTATTCCCGACGGCATTACAATGACAATGACCGCAATAACGATCGCGCGTCGAGATCGGAAGAGACCGGCTCTCGCCGCGTTGGGGTGACAGCATACGCACACGTCGGCGCGTCGCGCCGTCCGACAGCTCGGAAAATTGCTAACAAATAATACTGCCTCGGGGATAACGATACGGGGTGTCGTCGTCTCCGACCCCATCGTCAAATCGCTCGTCCTTTTTGCGCACAATCACCCGTGAGATTCCGGCCGATCTTGCTCGGAACGCATCGCTGCGGTCAGTTGGAAAAACCGGTGCGATTATCGCAGCCTACGATGTACACGTCCATGAGAAAAATCGGGCAAAACGAAAAAAAAAAAAAAACGTAAAAATATTATCCGATTAAATTACTCTTACAATCTTGTCGACAGACGTTTATTATGCGGTTCGGATTTGCAATTTGTCGCCAGTATAACTATAATTCGCGAAATATCGCGGTCAGGATTACATTATGTGCCGCGAGCGAAAGAAACTGGACGTGTATAAATATCGCGCGTAACCGATAAGTAATATGTATCTGGCTTGTGTCGAAAGTATACACATCGAAATTCGGTCGGAAGACGGTCGCGGGGAGGGTGCGCGGCAAATGTCTCACTTCGTAATTTCGATCGCAAAAACGACGCCGAGAAATTATTCGCGGCGATCGGTCGACACGTAAATACGAACGGCGTACGCGACAGGTACATAAAGATATAAGTGCGGCTCGACTCGCTTCCAGCCGCGCGAACGGCAATTCGATCGACTCTAGACGTATAATCACGTATGCAAATGCCCGATACGTGCGTGTATGCGCGCGTGTGCACGCCGCCGTGTCCAAATAACGCGTAACTGTCAATATCGCGATCAGCTTTCGGTGCGGCCAACGCACAATACGCAACATTGCGAATGGGCAAAGTTGTTGCATTTTGTAGCACTTCAAACTCGGGATATCTCGAATTGTCAAATTGCCTCAAGCTTCCGAGGGAGGGAGAGAAAGAGAGAAGAGAATCGCTTACACACATCCATACAAGTCTTGCACGAAGTGTTAAATAAATATATAATCTATCTTGTGTTCGCGTCGATTTTAAATTTAATAGATTCACTTTTATCCTAGCGAGAGATTACTGACTTTTGACAAAGCCTAATAGTATCCATCACGTTGTCAGATCGTATTATCGTGCTTCAAGCTTTCCAATTACAACGTTTAGCTCCATAACAACGCTCGTAATCACGCCTAATGCTCGACCTCTTGATGAAGCGCGCGCGTTTCTACGCGTCTCGCGTGGGGTAATTTGCAACGTCGTTACCACCAACATCTCTCAGAAAGTTTCATGTAATTCTGCAATGCGATGTCCGAGAGAGTCGTGGCTTGTTTCCAGAACTCGCGCTCGCGTCGAGCTGGCCGTGCTTTATTATCGCCTTAAGCAAAACCTACCGCGGATTTAAACACCGGTACACACTAGCGGTTAATCTTATATTCCGATAGTGGTTCGCTTTCGCAGCTTCGTGAAAATTGTGACAATGGAGGTTTTAAATTTTTTAAATCTTTTGTTTTATTCATTTTTATAAAATAATTATTTAGATATTCTATTCTCATTGTGATTATTTTTTCCAACGAATGGAGTTATTCTTTTATTATTTTACCTGTTCTTTAACATACATATATGTATTACATATGTAATGTAATATACATATATTTACTTCATGTTATCATTTAATATTTAATTAAATATGATAAACGTTTATTATCATATTTAATTTTCAACGTTTAATTCCCCTTTTGCCTCCACAGATCAATTGCGGCTGGTAGAGTCAATAACTTCTATCATCCGGAAGAAGCTGCTCTCGGTTAGTCCGATCTCTTTAACATGACGTTCTATCGAAATGGTCGAGAGAGGGTTGGTCCACGTTCTATGGAAGCCGCGTTTCGACACATACACACACATGTGATGTACGATGAGGGAGATTGAGAGAGAGAGAGAGAGAATGAGAGAGAAAGAGAAATGACAGAGATCTGTCAGGAGAGCATAAATCAATGAGTCGCTCCTGGATTGCCCTGGGAGAGAGCGTGTTGCATTTCCACGGACAGATAGAGCCGATGTGCTTTATTATGCCGGACACAATTGCGTGTTGCCTAAGCCACGTGACCGGCAACTTCCGGCCGACGTTTGGGTTCCGCTTCGTGATATCCTCGCGCGCGCTCTCCCCCGGTCGCTTCACCGCCGGTTCGCCTTCTCCCTTCTCTTCCTCCCGCGCCGGTTCTGGTTCTTTTGCTCTCGACGGAGATGTGGATGACGATGATCATCGCGTGTCGGGTCCATGGCGACGTGACGTGTCGTGACGCTTATAAGCCTCAACTGTGTGAAGCTTACGGTTTAATGAAACGTATAACGTAAACGGTTAAATATGAGAGAGATGAGCCAAGAGATATCTACACCGAGGGGATCGAACGCTAATTACTAATTGGAATATCGGATCCTCCAACATATTATCGTCTTCCATCGTAAAATTCCCACGCTTACTTCGCGACTATTGTCCGAAACTCGCACAATGGTTGCGCGAGCCTTTTCAACGCGCGCGAACGTACGCGAGCGTACGTAGGCGAGCAAAAAAGGAATTTCGCGTAATAAAGAGATCCGAGGGAGTATGGTGCGCCGAATCGATTGGTCACGGTGTTCTCATGTTAATACCGCGACGGTTCTGCTTCGGTTTTCCATCGGCGCGGCATGTCGGGGTCGCCAGCACCGGCGTGGCGAATTCCCCGAGTTTATCGTCGGGGTGTGTAGCCACTGTGACAACACTGAAACCCTCATCTAAACCCCGGGAGGACGGGAACGAATAAGATGCGCACGGCAGACGCGCGAGAGAGACAAGACTCCCCAAGATTCTCTCTCTCTCTCTCGCTCTCTTTGCGCACGTCATGGGAATCACATGTCGGATAAAAACGACTAACGCGAATATATCCTAATGCAATAGGCCGTTCTGTCCTTTTTAACTGTACTATATTTCGTGTAGGCGCGTTGCCTCCATCTTTCCCGACGAGTGGATATAGACGACGCAGAGAGTATCGGAAATATTATTTCCAATGACGTATAAATGATATACTATTAAATGATTACGCTCACGAGTACGATGAGCATTACTACGTCCGACCGCAAATATTTCAGTAAAATAGCGAAGGCAACATTCACGCAACAAGAGTGATAACTATCCGCGACAGTCAAGTATATTCGCGAATCTAACTTGGTACGATTATAATTAAATACGAATTACATTAATTACGGTTATTATTGGAATTATTGGGTGCCGATACATTATTGCGAGGATAAAATATTCGATGATTATTACTCAGCCGACGCGATTAAATTAAAAGTTACACGAGACATATTACTAATTACAGCAGAATGATTTTTCAAAGCACAGCTCGCTTATTAATAATTACCGTGCCTTATTTCTTATGCATATCCTTACGAAGATAACTACTGCAGGTGTAACGCTTACGCTCATTTCGCCTCGTACGCTTTAAATACCAAAGAAATTCACCGTATGAATATTCAGTTCATAAAAGTATGTTGCTCGAAATTCCAAGAGTTGGTAATACGCCATTAAAAGAAATCTACAAATTATAGATGACGACAAAAAATCATCTGGCAAGATACATATTGCATTCTGCGTGATACTCTTCGTGTGAGATTTTCTCTATAAAAATAGTACATTAAACATATGTTTATATCAATAACATCAAGGTTTTATCGAACAAATTGGATTAAAAATCACCATTTCGTTATATTATTTTCATTAACTGTACAATTAATCAATATCGCGAATGATGGCATCGCAAATTTGCCGTGACGTAACAGAATAAAATAAAAATAAAAATATCTCCTACACACGCGTGCACCATTCCTACAATTGCGAGAGAAGTACCATCTCCCCCTTTCCCTCATAACGTTGCCGGCCGCGAAGGTCAACGAAAGGAAGAATTCGCGGCTTCCATTCCTCGATCCCGGGATCCTGGCATCGTACCCAGCGGTGGCCCGCGATCCGACACGGTGGTCCAGGTCAACAAATCATAATCGTGCCCGCGACCGGATAACGAGAAAAGGCTTGAATGTCTACGCGAGGTTCGGCGCTGTTCGCGGCGAGCGAATGTGGTCAAAGCGAACGCAGAGGACGAGACGTCGCGGGTGTCGGGCCCCGCTGCGAGAGCACCGAAGTCCGCCGCGAGCGCGAATAAGCGAGTGGGAAAAGGGAGGAGGGGTACGGATGATGGTCATGAGCGAGAACAAGAGCAAGAACAAGAGAGGCAGGTAGGTCGTACCGGGATAACGTGGCACATGGAGCGTCTGGGACCTACGCTCTACCGCGCCGCGACAAGGTGGTCCGCGGGCCTTGACTTACGAACGTCGAGCCTCGCATGAATACCCTCGATTTATGAAGCACGAATTAAATACCGCGGTCCTAGAGCCTCGGCGATGCGCCGACGTCGGTATAAGCCCGGACGTGTTTCTCTTAAGGCATATAGCACGTCAATGACACGACGATGACGTCCTATCAAGAGAGCCTGCGAGTGGTAAAGCTAATAACAACTTTAATTTATACAAACTTAAATCATATGACTGAAAATTAATTTCTACAATCGCTATTAGTATCTAAACGTTTCGCCGTTTGTTCGTTTATTCTTATCGGGATATTCGACCATCTGCTGCGCTCCGGGGTACTCTGGATATCAGTCGGTGGGCTGCGCAGCATCTAACAAGCTATAACGATATGCATTTTGAAAATCCGGAAGATCGATGAAAAGAGTCGTGTGTGAGAGCGCGTAGAAGATGCCCCGAAGGTCGGCGGGCAGCTGGCCCCCACGGTGGAACGGGAGGATCTCCTCATTAGCCATGCATGCGCCTAAAACCAATTCTAGTTCCTCTGCTCTTCGTGTGCGAGGGCTAACGAGACGTCTATATTATTATGCCGCGGTTCCGGTGGAAAGAGAGAGAGAAAGCCAGGCGCGCAACGCGCCGGGGCCCTCGCTCGAAAACCAAATAGGGTGGGTTACGTCGGATATTAGCCGCGGGGGCCCCTCTTTCTCTCTCTCTCTCTCTCTTTTACTTTCTCTCTGTCCCTCTCGTGAAGGGCCCTCTCGGAAGATAAAGACGAAGAGAGCCACTCGGAGCTGCGGACCACCGTGAAAGAAGGGAGTACTCCCGGCCAGCAGCTCCTCCTCATCCTTCTTCTCTCATGCCTCCCTCTATTTCTTACTCTCTCTCCCTTTCTCTCTCGCCATCTGTCTCGCACTCTTGCTCCTATCCGTGGTGGCTTTTCTTGCCCTTCGAGGCCCCGGACTGCCAATAACCGCAAACACGTAATTCCCTACAGCGCCTACCATACGCATTACGTCGGTTATTTGCCCCCTAACCAGGTGGAATTTATTGCGGGGAAATGTCAGTTCTCTCGTGGCGCGTCCGCTCGCCACCCTGCGCGATCGGCCAAGCCCGCTGCACGTTGCACGTTACACGCTGCTTAGCTGTGTGCCTCGATCATTAGATCTTCGCTGCCACAGAAAATGGCTGCTGACCCGACAACATTGGAGAGATCGATCGGTCTCACGGAATCTCCTCTCGCTCTGTACTCGTCGACGGAGCGCGCTCCGCGAAAATCGTCGTATCGATTCGCGAACATAAAAGCTCGCGTTACGCCGGTCTATGCAAATCGACTGATTTAGAAGCGATGAAGAGATTCGTATGCGAGAGACTGGAGTCTAGCTTGTTTGCGAACGCGGTCGCGCTGGAATATCAAGCGAGATCCAGAGATCGAAAAGCAGCAGTCGACAAGATAACGTTCGATTGATTTGATTGAGAAAGTAGCACGAACGTTCGCGCTGATAATGTCTGAAAGATGCGCGTTCCGAGTTTTTTTTTTTTTTATTACAGCGTCCGGTAATCGACTACGGATGTGCAATCGCGAGATTAATGAACGAGAGGAATAATGAAGCGATAATTCCTCACGCGGCAAAAAACACGGCTATCTCGAAATCTGAATAAAGCGACGTCTCGCGAGAAAAAGCATGGAACGCTATCGTCGCATTAACATCTCGATTGCGCGCAATTTCGGAACGATGATGTTCCGGGAATCCGTGATAGGCGCAATTCGTGAGCTCTTCGTCGTGAGTTCTTGCCGTATAGGAAAACAGGTTTCAATCCGGACGAAAGGTAGCGCCATTCGTCGCGATTGCACCTGCACGGCAGGTGCTCGGCTGCTTCACGAGCTATTCACGATGATTATTAAGCGTCTAATCGCTAATCTCAGAGATTATCCTGAAATGCGAGTTGATGATCCCGACCTTCCAAACGATGACTATAGCAACGATCCGAATCGCGCGACGCTGTCGACACCCATCAATCGTAATTTTCTCTTTCTCTGCCTTCTAGTTTTTATTTTATATCTTATTATATTTTATGAAAATTTATATATTAATAATGTATGTTGCGTGCAAGCAGGTAAAAGATAATATTTATTATTTATTTCTGCTTTTCGTTTCTATTAATCTCTTTTAAATTAACTCCTGATTTATAATTAGGCACGAGTTTCCCACGATCAGATCACAAGAACAGAAGATTCGATCAATTATTATTCGAAAAGCTAATGAATACAGATCGTATTCGGTAGGAAAGAGCATCGGGCAAACAGCAAAATACTTTCTAAAGCTGATATATTCTATCATAAGATATATCAATAAAGAATGCAATGACTTTTGCTTCAATAATTAAAAGAGACATTTATCACGTAAAATTAATATTTATCGCACTTCCGTTTCAGTTCTTTGCCTTGTCGCAATTTTCTATAGCGATCGTCAATCGAACTTTTCGAGGGAAAGAAAGAAAGAGAGAAACAAAGATCGATAACATTGATAATCGAATTCTGATAAAATTAAAGCTACAGTCTGGGGACAACATCCGCCAGTGATCGTGACAGTAGCCAATTGTTCTCGTGGCGATTGTCTTACGCTTTAATTGTTCCCCGCAGTCGCGTAAATCCTAATTAAGTAAGACTGAATTATTTCGCCGTTGTCGGTGAGATGGTTCAGAGGCCGTACTCGCCGTAAGAAAGGCCGCAGTGTCTTCGATTGTGAGAAGGAGTAGAATTCCTTCTGATTCTTCGAGGATGATTCTTACCGCGGCCTATTACACTGTCCTCGTATTCCACGAGGACTCTCAAGGCCTCTCTTCTCCCTTTTTCTTTTCCATTTATTTTTCCCACCCTCCTACCTCCGTTCCCATTTTTTCCATCTACTTGAAAACTCTGTCGCTCTTTCCTTTCGAATCTTTCGAGCATCTGAATTTGCGATCAACACATGTTGGATACAAGTAGCTATAATTTTTATATGTATTTCATTCCTTGTAAAACTTTATCAGGAGGAAAAGAAATTCCGCGCGAATCGCGTATAAAATCAACTAATATTTTAATCAACACGATGGATGGTTAAATTGTTAGGAGATATACACAGGAAAAACACAAGCTATAAGACAACGGGCTTTCGGCGATTTCGGTTTACGTGATCGCTTAGCTGTGGCGCCTTTAACAGGAATACCGTTTAAACTCGCCCGGGATCAGGATGACTCTGCATTATCGCTGATTCCAAGCCAGCCACGGGATTTCCATGTCCGGGCTTGGAACCCACCACCGCCATCAGCATCGGGATGAGACCCCACAGCTCGACTTAGCATAGATTAAAGTCGCGCATACGTTCTGCGAAGCGAGATCGCGAGCGTCTACTAGTCGAGTAAGAAGAGAAGAGTGAGGAGGAGGAGACAGGAGAAGAAGGAAGATTGGTTTAGATAAAAATCGAGTCGATCCTCCACCTTTACGAGGTAAGACACTAGGAGGGATACCGCGAGGGAGAAGAGGAGATGAGATCTGCTGAGTACGAAACTATCGCGAATAAAAAAAATCTAACTATTATATCATCATAATCTTTTATGAATTGATTGATATTACGTGATTCATTCGAAAGTTTCGAAATAACAATTTCAAAGTCATAGTTAAAAGAATGAAATATTTATATCATTTTTATAAATTTCATAAAAATTAAAAAATAACACATCGCATCGCACATTCTCTCTCTCTCTCTCTTTCTCTTTTTCTTTTTCTCTCTCGTCATTATAGAAGCGCAAACAATGTTCGAAAATTCACAGCTAATTCCAATTCCGCCTTTACACTGTGTCCAAGTGGTACGGCGAAGTGGCGTTGTCGGCAACATTGGCAGCGAATTTTGGCGCCTGGCCAACTTCGTCGAGAGAATTTACGTCTATTTAATTTTATGGCGTTTGACGGTCGGTACTGGAGATAGAACCAGACTACGAGACGGTCGACGTTATTCACCTACAACCAATTTGTTCTCCTTGTTTTTGTTATTCTTTGTACAAATAGCTTCACCACGAATAAGAAATTATTTATGCATAAAATGATTTTTACCAACTGTCATTCGCGTATTTTTTTTAATTTAACATTTAATTAACACACAGTGATACGTTTTAGATATACTGCAGAAAAAAAATTTTTTTTTTAAATTTTATCAGGAATATTGTGTTGCTTTTCTTTTAAATTTGCAAATTGAAATTGGAGAAATAAAAATAGATAAAAATGGTATATCAATATTTTTCTTGCAAGTTATAGCGCTAGTAAATTTGCTTTGACGGTGATTAATTCAAAAGTGCTCCGTAAATTGTCGAGAGTTTAATCTCGGAGCACCTACGTGCTCTTTGTATATTAATCAAGCCGACTGTAATCCTAACGTGTCATCTACATCTCCTCTCGCGTGCATTTTCACTAGCTGCAGCCTTGTCATCATAATTAAGGACCGCTACGTGCACTTAAGGTGTTATGGACCCATGCACAATATTTATTACGAAAGCAGCCTAGACGGTAACTCAAATATTCGCTATTAAAGACACGCCCGATATTTTGGAAAATGATTGCATTTCTCTCCGATATCAGAAGCTATTTTTCATTTTGCCACAATGTAGCATGTTAACGGTATAATCTGTAACGCCCTTTTACATTATAGAATGTAGAACCAGTGCTTCTATTTAATCTCTAATCTTTAGAGCTTAGAAAGAATATAAGAATAAAATAAGAAAGTTAAACTTTTTTCCCAATATTGATGTGTGTATTAATTAAATGAAACGTTAACAGCAATCGAGTAATTACATCGTATTATATATTATCTCCCATACATGTACATCAATTCGCGATGACTCCAATAGCAATGATCGCGGCAAGATCGTGCAAAGAAGCGCTTCGCTCGCTCTACCAGGTGTTATGAGTATCATATCGAGCCATTGCATATTATTCTTGATTCGAGGCAATCGCGAGAAGACATCCCGGTTAATTGCAGCATCGCTCACCGAGTTTATATCCTTTCCGTATATCACCTGTCTTTATCGCGCCGCACAACGAGAAGGACATGCGCGAGATACAGCTCCGGATACTTTCCTCGGCATTCTGGCTACCGGTTCACCGGTCTTCTTTGGTATGCGATACCTAAGGAACGCGTCCTTAATTCGCGACGATCGCTCAACGTTGCGACTCGCCATCGAAATAATAAATAACTCGCGTACGCTGCGTGACGCAAAATCTCCACGGACTTGTTTCGTAATTTATTGAAGCGTGCGACTCTCGCGGTTATACATTTCGATTTCGGTTTTCTTGTCTGAATTACCGTTTGATAATATCGAATAAGTGCTGTGACATCATCAAATGCATTATATCCAAGATGTTATCGCATAACTTGGCATAGCTTTGTTATTACCAGAGACGTGATGCTAAAAGCTACGGAAGAGGAAAATGACTTGGCGTATGTTACCGTAAAATAGATTTTTCAAATTCTCGCATATCTCGCCGGGGATAAATTATCCGGACGAATGGACGTGTGACGTATCCGCGGATGCAGAGACGAGCGAGCGAACGGGGGGCGGATTCATTTTACGCGAATCCCGCCTTTTCCGAGGGTAGCGATACGTCGCGGTTTTTCTCCGTCGGAAGATTAAAAGTTTTGCAGGCAACGTCACGCGCTATGATCAACCCCGAATTTCCGGGACGGTGCGCCTGGCCGTTTCAATTACTTTCGCGCTCTCTCCGTTCCTTTCTCTCTTTCTTTCATTCCCTCGCGCTCTTTCCTCGCGGCGACTGCTGCTCCTTCACCACGATTCACCTACCTAGCTGCCTTTGCCAGATCCGTAGCGAACAACCCGACCGAAGAATCCCTGACGTCTTCCTCCGCGGGGTGTAATAAAAAGAAACCACCCACTGCGCGCTCGGCGACGAGATATACAGCGATGCGATGCGCATACGCGCGAGTATTCGTGCGCGAGCGTGTGTACGTACGTGAGTATCGCAAAGATTGCTGCCGGGACCGGGGAACCACCCTCCGGACAAGTAACGAAATTAAATTCAAATATAATCAAATAAAATTTAAAATTTAAATCCTCCTCGCCAGCGTGCGCGCGATGCTGCACGCGCTCTTGATACACATATAGTATATCTCTCTCAGCTCCACGCGAAATTTAGTGGCTGCCACGCCGCGTTCCGTATTCCTTCTTTTCTCCTTCTCGCTGGAAAGCTGAGGTCTCCACCCCTACGGGGACCACCCTCTGAATTCGAACCGAGATTTAACGGGTCAAACCGAGGGCGATACGCGGGAGTCGAGGAAACGACGGTGCTGCGCGAGGAAGGGTGGCTGATTGAGAACACTGTTTTGTTTGTTCGGCCGACGCCACGGTCTTGGATTAAAAGGGGGCGAAAGAGGTCGATGCGTATTAGCCCCACGCCGTATTCCGGGTTCTTCGCGAAAGATTATGGGAGCATTTAAGCGGCAACAGCTCTAATTAAATCGTCGTTGGCAAAGTTTTACGACGGACGTTACAACTTCTTGCACGCGGATCAATTAAATATCCTCGTTTGCAAAACCGCGTTTGCTCCCTCTCCCTTCCCCGAAAACATATAAATGCCAGGGTAGTTGTGTAAAATCGATAGAAATAATTATTGTACGTAAATAAAGTACTATAGATATATGTACATACATATAATTAGAATTGGTAGTTTTTCAGGCATCGTGTTCGATAAACACGTCTACACGAAATTAACAAACATTACGACGTTATATTATTTATTGCTGGGAAAAAAACAAAGTTTTCTTTCTTTCCTCATAATTCTCAAAAGTATTATTGCTTTTAATAATATCTCGTGTTTTACGCTTCCCCCGAACGATCTTCTTTTCCCACATGAAAGGAGGAGAAGCGAATACGATACATTCCCTAAGCTCGAGGCAAGTGAGTCAATTAGTCGCACTCGTCGTTTGGAGTGTTCGATCGATCGAAAGATTTCTCATCTAGGATGCGCCTCGTGCCTCTACGTGTCCGCCCCTGGCGGTGACGACTATTCCGCTAGCTCGGCTGTGTATACCGCCGTCGCCGCGCCGCGTTGGTTGGGGGAGGGTGTCATTCTGTGTCAACCACAGCGCCCTCTGACGATGACACCGCGGAACGCGAAAGGGGATGAAACTGGCTGCGTATAACTCGAGCTGGCCTCGGCAACCGAGCTAGTTGTGGGGTTTACTTTGCCCGTACACTCCTCCGCTCTCCTTTATACGTCGCATGTAAGTGTATACGTATGTGCGAGGGTGTGCTCGTGTGTGTATGTGCCATCACTAACGCGCCGCAATACACACATACGCGGACACATACACGTGCGCTTGTGCGGAGACGCGCGTAAAGCTTCCACCACCGACTCGTCGGCTCAAAGCGAGGGGGTTGGCTGGTCTTATTTGGAGACAAAGTGGATCGGATTAGAGATACAGATTTCAATTTGTTTGCCCCTTTCGACCCGCGTCGCGCAGACACATCCCTTCCAAGAGCGAAAAGTTATCGGGTATACTCTACCCCGACTTTCATCGAGAGTAAACGCACGGATCTCTGGCCTCGGATGGACTCACCGAGCGAGTGGACGTTTGTCGTCGGTTAAGTCACTTCACTTCGATGTAAACGCTTGCGACAAACACCGATAACGTATCTCCACCTCGGAAATGCTCTTTCTCGGCAAAAGGAATAACGTTTGATCGCAGAAATATTTTATACGTAGCTATTTACGCACTTTCGTCCTGATATATAATCGCTTTCTTCGTAAAATAGATACTTAATTACGCTGCGTTAATTATCATTAACATCGAAAATTATCAGTAAATAAAGATTTTATCAGCGGATAAATATTAATTAAAATCGATAATCTTTTCATCGGTGCATAAAATAACTTGTTAAAGACCTTCTGAAAAGCCGCGAATTCGTGTATCGCAAAGAATTATCTTTTTTTTAAAACTTATATCGCATTATCGATTTTCGCATCTCTCGCCATTTTAGCTGTACGTTAGTTGCACGAAAATGCGTGTAAGAGGGAGAAAAGATTACACATACCCCTGAGACGAACGCATGGTCGGAAGTCAGGTCTCTGCAGTCTGCGCCATTTCCTTTGAACTTTTTTTTCGGCAACGCAAGAGCTAATTAATTTCTCTCTCTCTTCAATTCCCCGCGTTCTCCCGCAATACGACTTTGCCACCGCATCGGCTACTCTTTTTATGTTATTCCTTTTTCTGGAAGCATATAAATGAAAAAAGAGAACGTGAAATCGAGGGGTGCAATCAGTATGGATACATTCAAAGAATACACACACATTATGAATGTAAAAGAAATTAAAACAGTTTGTAAATCTATTTCATTAAAAAAATAAAATTTTTTTGATAAATAATTGTAATAAAATTAATAAGATTTTCCTTATCGATAACAATTAATTACTTGATGTCATGTAAGTACTAATATGTTCAAGTCAATATTTTACTACGTATTATGAAACATTGATTGTACTAAAGGCAAGGGACCAAGCATCGTGCAAATCTCTCATCGCGCTGCAACGGAAGAAACGAGAGTAGGTGAATTTTTGCATCACATTTTTCGCACGACGTAACTTGATTACGTACATGCGGCGAGATTTCGCAATTAAAGTAACTCGAAACTAATTGCGAGCGCGGCGAATAAAATCGTCGAACGAGCCGAGTAACGTTAAACGCGCCGTTTATCAGCATGACTTAGTCACGGGCACCTGGGGGGGGGGGGAGGGCGCGATTTTACATCGAGGGCATATCGTACGTGGTGCAACAAATGCATAACATCTGAGATATCGCATAGTCGCGGTTTCACGAAGCCTTCCCGCGTTGCACAATCGCAAATGGAAACTCGTGACGAGCTCCTCGGGCGCGCGGCACGAGTCGCAATTATCGGTGAGAAACACGAAGTGGATAATTGGAACGCTTGCTAATTAGAATACTCTCCCGCTATACGACCACCTGTGCTAATAATGGGACTTTGATGCAAAATCGTGTACTCGAGAAACGACAATCGTTCGTTACGCGGCGAATTCTACATGCCCGTCGAAATCTTAGCGCGATAATTTAATTTTTGTCCTGGATACGAGTCGAATATCGCATTATGTCTTTCGCATAAGAACAAAAAGTCTTGTTGGTTGTTAATCGCATATATTAAACATTGACATATTTATGCAACTTGTATCTAAGAAAACTTGAAGTTATTTGCATATATATATATATCTATTTTTTTGTAATTATCCAGTAATTGATCGATATGTGCGTACAAGAAAGATAAATAAAACATTCAATAATCTAGAATTATTGAGCGTGTCATTAATTATATATCTAACATATGTTGCTCAAGATGCTAGCTGTGATATCCACAGCAAACGTTTGCCGACGGGAAAATAAGCTTCTAGAAGAAGCGAATCTTACTACGTACGCATGTCTTAATATAATTCAATTTATAAATTATTAAGTTTATTTTCAGCTACAATGAAGCTCCGAGATCAAACTTATTCAAATTTGTCAAAAATACCAAGTAAATCTTAAAATTAAACTCCATTAAGAGATAAAAAAATGATTATCATTACCAGCGTTCAACCATTTCTCCGCTCTTTTGTAATTCATCTGATTCATAATTACGTATTTTCATCTGAAAATTAAAGAATAATTGGATCACGCAAAAAATCTCTCTCGAACGAAGAGAAGATCGGGAATCGAATTTCGAAGCTGGCGGCGGTTTCAGCCTACAGAGGTCTCCAGCTCTCATCTGGCGGTTGTCGAGCACCAAAAAAATCTCACGGAGGCTGGCTCGCACGGTAGAGGCCAGAGAGAAAGGACGGAGGGATACGGCCGCGCGGAGCGAGCGAGATGGGTCTGTTGCGAGGTAGGCGAAGGGAGAAAGGCACTCTCGAAAGAGAAGAGGAATCAGGCTGGTTGCAGAGGTGTGGCTATGAGAGTGTACCAGAGTGGTTCTTCTGGTTTCTGGTTGGCTCCAGGCCGACGGGAGGCCTAACCGACACTGGAAACGAGGCTCGATCGTCGGGCTTCTTTCAGATCTTTTTATCGTGGCGCGTCTCATGGCCAGTCGTAGGTGTCAGAATGCGCCTCGCTCGCCTCGGCCGAGAGATCGAGGGGTTGGCAGAGAGGGAGGAAAGGGGGAGAGACGGGAGAGAACGGAGGGCGAAGGGGCACACGCGCAGGGATTAAGGGAGAACCGCGGGGAAACAGAGTTACCGTGGAATTACTCGGCTATTGAGATCGACAGATAGTCCCGAAGAAATCATAGCGGCCACCCACGTCTCCGATTATGGTTACCGTGCGCGCCTCTCTCGTGCGCTCGCATTGATTCTCGCAGGGATGCACGGCCGGAATCGACTTATGGCGGCGGTTCCGCGAAAGTACGGAAAGCAGCCCGGATTAATTGCCAGGTAGAAAGAAAATTTCCGTTAGAGAGCCCAAAACATTTTTCTACATCCATACGATTGCCTATCATCGAGTTGGATTTTTATTGACAATCGCAACTTGGCGATCTCGCGCTAAAATAAATATATATTTATTCTATTTTTGAATTTTGGATGCGAGAATATTGCGATCGAGAGTATGATTAGAAGAAAAAATTATCATTTTAATAGATATTTATTAATGAAGTCATTATTCTTTCAGTTGATATAACAATTTGTTGTAAAAGCCAGAAATATTTATTAATATTGAAGATAAATAAAAGTACAATTTTATGTCACGAAAACTTATATATTAATAATTTATTTAAAATGTTTAAAGAGCTTTTCGTCACTAATATTTTCATGTGCATTGTGCATGGCATGATTTAACGTAATCATCGATGTATAATACATTATCAGCTTCATTAAATCGCGCGGCAATATAACGAGATATTATAAGTTTACATTTGACACGAATAAATATAAAATTTCCTCATTAAAGCCACGATATTAATTTTATCACTTCTGTGTTTAATTTTATTAATACTCAGTGCGTTAAATATGATGCTGAATTATATGTATATATTTCACAACACGAGGCTTCTCGTTTATGTATACTCGCAGATAATATTTACTCTGTAGAATCTCCAATTGCTCATCTGGAAGTAAGCCATGCCGACCACTCATTTATACCCCTTATACGTTGCGAAAGATCGCATGACGTCAATTATCTTCGAAATGCCCCACATTCGCTTTAAATGCTTACGTGCGACTTGACGCGAGACGCGTTGGAATTTATTAAATGTCGACACATCGCACGCGCGGATACGCTTCGCAGAATATAAAGGGAAGTTCTCCATGCGAAGACTGACAACTCGCCCACCGAGATGACGATCTAACCATAAGCGAGATTATAGTGATCCGATAGAAATTCATGGTTCGAAATCCTCGCAAAAAAATGATCATTCACGACACATTATTTCCACGCGAATTTTCTATACAAGGGGGAAGTGTGCTAAAATTCTCTTAATTCTCAACGCTAAATAAATCATTAATTACACCTTCGTCAAGTATTTTTTGTCGAAAGAAAATTCGACTACAAACTCGCCAAATCGGAAAGCATACTACTGATACATCTTGCGTATATTTCCCGAGATGACGATAATTGTATATATGAGACGTAAAAATAACACAACAAAAATAGGGAAGAGAATATACACGGTAGAGTAAGAAAATTATAGCTTTTCTCGGCGCTCAGATCGCATCACCGAGATTGATTTGATCGAGAAAAGTTTAACGCGCGGCATATTTACCGTCGTGATCGAAACGGGCTTTAACTTCGCGATATCTAAGAAAAGCATTTGACCATCGAATTAAATCGATTCGCCGAGACGAACGCGGAAGCGCGAGCCAAGCGCGCTTCGTTCCCTCTCTTCGCGCAGGATGAAACATTATTTATTACCCCTGTCGGATGGCGTAACTCCGGCCGAGCACGGCAAATATCGCCGCCTCTAACTTTTTCCTCAACCACCCTCCAGCATATCCTCTCCCTCCCGCCTCGCGATTTCCCGTATGCACCCACGCCTGCACACGCATGAGCATATAGACCACGCGACACGCGATTTCGCCTCAGCCATCAGGGGCACTGATTTTAATTTCTGTAACCAAGATCTTGATATGTAACGTATAAATTTTAGAGCCATGAATTTTTCACGAAATGTTTTCTCACAAGAGCACGTAATGAAACCTTCAACATTTAATACATTAATTTCAAGAAGAAATGGTAAGAGCAGAGAAAATATGGAGAACTATATAAAATAACACGAAGTAAATAAACCTATGGGGAGCTATAATGTTAGCAAGCTTCTTTATCAAAGAATTGATAAAGTAGCAGGTAAACTCTTTTTTTTTTCAAATCAATAACCATTAATGTTTACACTGGTCGTGAACGTACGCGCACGCAAATGACAAAATTGTTTCATTTCTATCTTGCTTGCGTTAGTTATATCGATATAGTAGTCGCTCCAAGGCACATTCACAATCTATTTACAATTATGATGATGAAGATACAATGTTTGTTTCATTGAATAGTTACATCATAAAATAATTGTTTTTATTTTTTTCTAGCTTTTTTGATAACATAAACTATAAAAAATAAATTCGACAAGTATTCAATCATTATTTTTTCAATGTGACTGAAAGAATTGAAAAACTAACGCAAGTCAAGTATATGTAAAAATATTCATATTTGTATATGCAACAAATAGAAATAAAAAGAAACAGGAATTTAAAAAAGATGCTACGTAATAAAATCTACTAAATATATACGTGACGTTTTTCATCGTAAAATATAAATTTAACTATTGATATAATATAATAGCGGAGTTGACTGTATAAACTAGATTGAGAGATTTAATATAAGATCTAAATTATAGCAAAGTTCAAAATAAATAGTATTTTAGGAAATTATTGTACGCGTCGAATACAATGCATGTAATACAACTATTGTCACACATATATATTTAATGAAATAGTTATGTAATGATTTTTGAAACAAAATTATCTTTTTAAATAATATAAATAATGTAAAATAAATAATTTAAATAATATGAATAATAAAATAAATTTTTATAGGATCTCATATGGAAAAACCTTTCTCTCTCTAGTTTATTCAAATAAATGAATCAAATAAATGGGAATAGATATGCATAACGATTAAGAAGAATTAATATTTAAATATAATAAATTACCACAAGGTTTCCTAATTGCTGCCCGATGTCTCCTAGATTTTCTCCTCTCAGACAAACAGATTTTGTTTTGTTTTTTTTAGAATTCGTTATCGAGTTTTATTAATAATTCACAGAAAAATGTTCGTTACTGATAAAGCGCGTGTGAATCGTTCACGGCTCGATAAAACCAATATCAATAAAAAGACATTCAACATTAATTCGACTTAATAATGCCTTTGCACGGCATTCCCGAAATTAAAATTAAGACGAATTCACAGACTATTTTCTAAGACTATTCACAGTAAAAAAAACGCACGCGCGACACTTTGACGACACTTCCGAATTTGAATACGCGATTTTACATGGCATTCCCGAATTAATTACATGGCATGCCCGAATTAAGGCAGGCAAACAAATATCACTTGAAAACGTTAAAAACCATTTGGATACTTGGCTTCCTTTTCAAACTACTGAGCCTTCTACCAATGTCAAGGTGTACCCAGTGGTAGAGGGGCAAAAACCTTGTAACATAAATATATTGAATATATTGAAATATATTGAAAAAAAATAAGCACTGATCCAATATGCTTTCATCGCCACAAAATTCTATTTTAATTGAAATAAATTAAAAAATTATTATATATATATTTTTTTTAATTTTGGAATTAATTAATCGTACACGCTGATATATTATAGAATATGTATTTTAAAAAAGGATATGCAAAGTGAATCGTGCCATTATTTGTTAGCTCGAATGTTATAGTATACATAGAAAAATGGTGTCAATTGATTTATATTGTCGCTTCGAAACACTTCGAAATATTTCATTGCAAATATTTAACGCTTTATAAAATAATTTCATATCGAATATTCTGTTCCTCGCATTTCTGATTGATTATTAATAAACGGATCAGTACATAACGGCTTTCCATTACCTAAATTATTCGATTCATATATTCCACGCTCTATATATCAATTGTTTTCTGTTACTTAAATTATTCGATTCGGTGATTTGTTTGTTTCTGTGCACTCTTAATCTGAAAATAATAATATCATATTACATATCAGCGAGAAAAAAAAAACACGGTACGAAATTTATCAAAGTCAATAAGCATCGCTAAATTGATATTTATACGAGAGGATCACAATATAATAAATTAAAATTCCCATTTTCCTATCAATTTCTACTTCAAATGAATAAATCATACTATATATCTGCTCCAATAAATAGTTATCACTTTAATATTACAAATCATTACCGAGAGTTAAGTAATCGTGCAGATAATAACTAAAATTGTTCAGAAATAAAATCATATTTTCTGTTAATAATCGCACAATCGCAAAAATAATGACACAATCACACAAGGCCCGACTCTCTCGTCTTATGAAATATTTATTATGAATTATTTTCTTATTAGAATATATATAATTGACATTATGAAATAGATAAGATTAGCAATTATTTAATATTTACATCCAGATTATACGAGAAAAGTAGAAAACGAATTAAAAATTTTTTTATTATAGCTAGAGATTGTTTAGAGATATTTTAATTAAAAATATATTTTTGATCTAAAAATTCCGAAGCCACTTGATAACAACGATATATCATATATTGCAGAATCAGTTGCTTTTTATATACTTGGCTATACTTTATCACGCTAATGCATTACTATAATATACTTTTCATTAATTAATTTATTTATTAATTTATGATACACTTTTTATTAATATTTATAATAGCACTTTCAGATTAAAAAAATTGAAGTTATATAATTTTTAATTTTTAATTTTATCTGGGATATATTAATTATGATGTAACATCTCTTCAATAATTTTATCTTTGCGATATTAAAATTTGCGTGACCAAGTGATCGGCATTGTGTCGGTTTGTGGTGTCCGACCGGAAACCGAGCGTGGCTACATGAACAATCCAGTCAGCCATTAGCTTCGCGCCGCTCCACCTCGTGCGTGCGTCTCTATATGTGCATTTATCTATATTGTACTCCGTCGTCTTATTGCCGGCCGTGTGTAACGAATAAGCTGTCGCGATGCGAGGAGACCCGAGAAAAAGAGTAGTGTTACGCGGACGCGAGGAGGAAGGGGTCAGGAGGAAGAGAAAAGCATACGGTGAACATATTATAGTGTCACGTTGTCACAATGTCCGGTAGCCGCGACGCGAAGCAGTGATCGAAAATGACGGGACTGTAAATCGCGGTGGCAGTCAGTAAATGCACTCGTGTCCCTACGTTACGAAACGCGAAGGCGAAACTTTTAGGATGTCATTTTCACGGCTATGAAAGCAAAATATAAACTTAGAGAGGCTGCATGCGTCAGATTTCTACTAGATACGATATTACAAGAAAAATATTAAGAAATAAAATATTAAATAACAGTTGTCTTAAAACAGTTTTAAATTTATATTTTAAAGCATGCAGATTTTTTTTATTTATTTATTTTTATTTATTTATTTTTTATAAAACTATACATATAGAGAGCTCATAATAATCACATAATTCTCTTAAATATGAATTTAAAACGAAAAGAAGTTCTTCAGTTGCGACACGAAGAATAAAGAAAATCGAGTTAACCAAATCTATAATGATCGACCCTCGGTTTCCGTTGTCGTGTCCGTCATTAAGAGGAAGTGCGGTCAGTCGCAAACACCCCTGACGAAAGTAGAGTATTCATTATAGTTATAATATATAAGCCGGCTGTGCATATAATCGGGTGCGCGGTCGTGACGGCACGTCGCACCAACGGAACCAAGGACGAGAGGCGAGAAGGGCGAATCGGGGTGCGAGCAGTCGCGCCAGGATGCTCGCCGATGGATAGTCGCACGGTTGTTGGCGATCGCTCGCGTTGCATCGCGCGCGCGATGCGTCGCATCGCGTTGTGTGGTGCACGTCGGCCATTCGTTCGGTCACGCGAGCTCGTCGCTCCGCTCCTTCTATCTCTCTCTCTTTCCCTCCCTCTGTCTCGCGGGTCTCGCGCGGCTGCCCCCAAATTGCCCGAAATTATTGGCTTCTTTTGTTTTCCCGTCATACGCCGCATGGCTCTCCGCCGTTCCATGTCATTTCTACCTGTCCCCGTGACGCTCTGCTCCCACATACGCTCGTTTGTCGCTTTTCCTCCTTCTTCTCGCTCGCAATTCCCCTCTCTTGCCCCTCTTCTATCCCTGACAACGCCCCCGCGACTGTTGCCGCCATGGACTTGTTCCTAGCGATTTTCTCCCGAGGAGGATACTCGTCGAGTTCAATATCCTCCGTCACATAAATTGTATCTATTTCTTTTCTAGTTTTTGTCGTTTGCCAGCGAATGTTATTATTAATCCTAATGTCAGATATATAGGGAGGGTGACAAGTATACGATAGCATGCTGTGCAAATTTCTGATATGGCAGAACTCGCGAGTGCTCAGGAATATGACAATATTAAGATTAATTAAGCAGATACGATTCTCCATTCCCCCTAATATCGTCCAAAAATTCTGAAAATTTCGCATGATGCGAAAAAGATTGAAATGCAAAGAAATATATATAGTCGCTTGTTATAAAAGTGTTGGAATCCGGCACCATTCTTTGTACATTAGACAATATTATCTTCCGTCTTTTGGCAACAGCATTCGATCGCTTAAAAACACTCCGGGCTCTCGCATATTTCTAGCATACATCCGCTAGTTAGAATGAGTTTCAGCGAATTTGCAGAACCGATCGAGAGCCCGCGATCAAATTCAACGACGTTTCTCCGTAAAATGAAAGAAATTGTGGAAGCGCAGGTAGGAGTTTCTTGGCTCAAGGCACTCATTATTGCGTCCATTGTCGTCGTTAACGTACGGCATTGTGCCGCAAATGGCCTGTGAATATTACGTCCTTTCCGGGCCGCCGCTTTCTTCGATCGTAGGCAGGTTTATGAGAGGGTAAGTAACGATCGAGTCGTGTGGAATTCCGGACGAGTATTGAAAGTTCGGGATTTACGCGCTCCCGACTTCCGGGGATACCGCGACGCGCCGAATTTACGGCGGCTTTTCAGCGCCCATAGAATTCTGAGGATGCCTACCGCGACGCCAAGATAACACCATCGAATTTGTCGACGTATATGTCGCGCGGCATTCGCTTGAAAATATCGGCGCAGGTAAGATACTTGAGGAATTAAAATTTGAAGAAAATAATTTTTACATAATTTTTTGATAATATATTTATGATATGCGCATTAATATTGCTCTTGACAACTTGACAGTTATCGAGTGATTTCTGTGGAGATACATTTTTTTTTTTTTTTCGAGAGACGCAATATAAATCTTCAAGTTTTTTTTATACAATACCGCTGGCATATAGTCATGGCTAATTGATTTAAGAATACGCTTACAAGGAAAAAAAGATAATGTATTGTAGACTCACTTTGGTCGACCTGTTTCGAGAATTGAACAAATTTACGATCACCTCTCCTGAGAGATTCTCAGACATTTCCGATTGCAGAAAAAAATCGATAAAAGGACGATCTTAGCCGCAAAAAAATTGCATCTCTCTCCACGCCTTTAACGCACGTATTTCTTTCGCGGATTCGCGTTTTTCCGAGCTCGTCAAAAGCGTAAGCTTCGTCTGCGTTCACCGCACGTTGGTAAAGTGATCGTCTCGTCGCATATCGAGATTCAATATCTCGATGCGAAACAATTAATAACGTTAATTCCGCGGAAAGAAGACGAATGAACAAGTTACGGGAAGAGGAGGCGAGAGACTCACCGGATCGATATTGTGCGAATAGAGCGAGTTGTGCGAGCGAGATGACGAAGGAGAAGGACGAGAAGAAAAGGAGCAGGACGAGGAGGCGGCAAAACGTTCGACCGAACGAAGATTGACTCGGTGCGTGTGGGCCGCTCTCTCGGCATCAATTAGACGGCATCTAAAGTGTGTGCACGTGCACACGTGCGCCCGCGCGCGAACGAACGAATGCACGCATGCATGCACGCACGCACATACGCATACGACGAGATGAACGCGGATCGTCCATTGTGCTCCACGTTCGCCAAGATGGCCGGCCTCGTTCGAAGGCGGCGGTACAGGAAATCGACAAAAAGTGCCCGATTGGGTCCGTTAAGTGTCTCCGGTTGTCGCGACGACCGCGACAATTAATGGTCACTGGGCGAAAATCATTTTATGTTTTCATCCTGGCTCGTTCAGGCATTCTTTGTCCTTCGCAAGATCGTCACCGCTGCTATGAATGTCGCCGACGCGATTTATTCTCGTATCCTTCCGTCGGTTACGGATAAATTCACCTCTATTTGGTATGAATATTGATACGACGATTTTACTAGAAGAATGCATCAATTTTGAAAAATTTGTTTTTTAAATTTAATTATATATTTTTCATAACATTTTGTTATGACGCTCACAAATTGATATTTCATAAATAAATTTAGTTTAATTAAAAATAAATTAAAAAGCCTCTTATACAAAACGTGTCATTTGTAATTAAATTTAAAAATACAATCAATTAAATATTGTTATTGGGTTTTAAATCTATTCACACACAAAAGAATATAACCCGATTTCTTCAGACTCTCGCCTCTAATTTAAATTTAAATAAATGGTAATAGAAACAAAAGACGTTTACAAATTTGCTTGAATTGCGAGCTAAAATTTCCGAATAAATTTAAGGCGATGCCCTTCATTTACTTACTAAGTACGTAACAGTAGCGCACTAAAACATGCACGTGCTTCGCGCAAAATAAAATAATGCAAGGCAGTAGCGCGGAAGAATATAAATGGAAAAATTAGTCAGACTCGCTCTGCGTTAATACATTCCCGGTATGTAGTTTCGTGTAAATTAATTAACGTTTGCCTGGCGGTGAAAATTGATAATACTCCGAATTAGATTCTCATGAAGAGAAACAAAGAAATGAATAGCAACGCTGAATAATTAAGTACAATCTGAATTTCATGGTAAAATTTTTATAATTTTTTATAACTCATTCTCTCTGAGAGAACATCTTATACACGTTAGTCTACATCAAGTCAAAGAATATAAAGGAAACAGACGATAACGGATTACTTTTTTAATATTTTTATCTAAATCATGCACAGGTTGCATGAAATATATATATCTCTATTGCAGTTCTTCGAATTGATATTAATAATATTTTATATATTATATTAAAAATAAGAATTTAATAATAATGGCGTGACAAATAAGAATTCCGTTTGTCATTAAATTATAAATTTTATAATCTGTTACAAACGTGTCAAATAAGATGTGAAATTCTTATTCTTTTGTTTTCCTTTGGTGTAATAATTATTATAATTACTTCAATTTTTATTACGCCAAGTATCTTGTATGAATTATCTTAATCGTTAATGAAAAGTAATATTGCATTATACTTCTCTCCTATCAAGTTTTCTTGCTAACACATACTCTATTTCCACGAACAATTTCTTTCGTAAGATTATCGGGGCCATTTCAAAGGCGCGACGATCGATTTCTGTCCGCCGCAGAGATCTAACACTCTTGTAAGTGAGCAACGCGGTTCCCGTCCTCCATCAGTTCGTTCCTTTTGGATTTCGTAGTATTAAGGGGACGCGAGTCTTTCTCTTATAGCCGAAAATAATACCGAGAACGGGTCCTTTGGCGGTGACGGTTTCTACATAGCGCCGGCGCCTATGTTTTTGCTAGTGTCCCGTTTCCTGCACGTCTTCTATTCCGTCGCCCTATCCTCTTTGTCGTCGCGAATTTCTCCGACAGACTATATTCTGCGCGACATGTGAATATTGGCATATGTACAAACTCGTCGCCAGATAAATACCTTTGCGTGCAATCTTCATGCATCATCTATTTTCATCGAACGATACGAAAGGTGGATAAATAAAAAGATTATCTCTTTATCGTGAAATTTAAAAAATTCTCCTTTGCGTAAGAAAATAATAAAATTCTATATTTAAAAGAAAGAATTGTAGACTTAATTTTCCAAGATGTTTCCGATCGTTTCTCTTACACCGTATTTTTTTAATTCCCAGGACTCGCAGAGCTATATTACATCAAGAGATTCATTTCTTTATCTATCTTCAATTACGTAAATAACATTTCGTGCAAACTTTTCTCTCATTTTTCCATGAGAAACGCGTCGCGCCTGTGCGATAAATTGTCGCGCGACCCTTCGCCGACCCTCCGACGAGGGTGTAAAAGGAGGAGAAAACCACGATATTCTTAGTCGTTGATAGCCTGAGAATGAACAGGCTGTGAGCAGTCCGTCTATCGTATGTCTTCTCGACGTGACACGTCACAAAGCACCAAGCACGTTTTCAGAATTACCTGGATAATATAATTATGGTTTGGCAGTTCTGCGGCGTGTTGCACGTGAAACCCAAACGAAACCCGACACGGGGCTAAACTTGAGGAAGGTGTCCATCGGAAGACGTTAGACGGTTATTGTAATTATGGTTCGTGAGACGAGGAGCAAAGTATCGTCCTTTGCAAAGAAAATGTGTCAAATTATAGGGTAACGCGCCTCCTTCAGCTTTGCGGACTACAATTTGGAAAATCGGTCGGAAACCAACTAGGTTTTGGTTGACGCCTTTTGCCTTCTACAGGAAATGCATGCCGTTGCGCAAATCTTCAATCTTTCTGTATCAAGATAATTCATATAATTCGCATATTTTTCGTAAAATTATATCTCACTTAGTTTTGCAATGAAAAATTTACTAGCAAGATTTAAAAAAAAAAGAAAGAATTTGTATGAACAATCCTTGCAATATATAAAATATAAAATGTATAATATATATAAAATAATAAATATATAAATATATAAAATAATAAATATATAAATATATAAAATAATAAATATATAAATATATAAAATAATAAATATATAATATATATAAAATATAAAATTTCTCAAAGTCTCGAAATCGGCCGACGAAAATAGATTACACGACGACAGAACTTTTCATTAGCATTTTTTTTAGCGCTTCCTCCTTTCCGTTGAAACCAGGACGAAATTAATAGTATCGGGTCACGGGGACGCGAGCAGGACACACGGAGGAGCCTCCTATCCTCTCCATGGGTCCTTAACGAGAAAATAAATGCCCGCCAATTTTTCACGAACGACAGCGACACGCCCCCGCGCGAGGCCACGCGAGGTAGAGACCACGAGATGAATTTTTAATTTCACGGCTCCAAGTTTTTCACTAGCAGGAAAAACCCGAAAATACGGGGCGGCCGGTCGGCCGTCGTCGTCACGGGGTAAGATTACACGGCTTGCACTCCGATGCGAGATATTAATTCTTTCTTTCCACCCCTTGTGTTTTTCAGCCGTCCCACGCTGTTCGTTACGCACGCTTAATACCTTGGTTGGAAAGAAATATTGCAAAGGAACTTTCCTCTCTCTTCTTCTCTATCTTGCTTTTTTTTCCTCTCAAAATACTATAACTATTATTTCATTAAATATCATTAAATAGCATTAATTAGTAGAATTTTTAATCAGATTCTAAAAAATGCAATTTTACCTAAAATTGTTCTTAAAATTATTCCTTCATATTCGCAGTAGAGTGGATATGAAAGTGCACGTATTCAAGGTGAAGTGACGTTTCGCCGGAAATTTGACCGAACCGTAACAACTACGAGCACATATGCAACGGAAAAAAATCATGTTTCCGCAAGAAATACCGCAGTATCCTTCCGGCCTGTCGAGAGATACTCGTTCTTATTGACCGAGCATTAGCTGCGCGAGCAATGACTCAAGACCAAAAAGCGAGAAACGGATCTGGTAGCAGCATAGCAGACGCCAAATTACACGAACACGGATGTTTGAAGCGAGCAGGATTTAAAGACAAAAAAACCACCGGAACTCACCGGAAACAACGGTAGTTTAATGCTCGATACGTGCGTTACGGGCTGAATTTTGGCTTTCTTCACAAAGAAAACGATTTGATTAGAATCATAATTCGCAGTAATCTAACGAATCCCCGTATACGTAATTTTTAAAATTAATGTTCGATATGACATGAAAAAATATCAACTGTGTAATTTTCGTGAAAATTTTTACGTTGCGCTTAATTTACTTTTAACGAAAAAGCAGGTCAGATGTTGTGAAAGGCAACTTTAAAGTGGCGGGTTCGCAGTTAGAGGGCCCGTACCTCACGTCGGAGAACCTCAAAATTTCGTGGCGCGCGTCCACGGACTGCTCGGCGCCCGCAAAACCGCAGAAACGACATACTGGCCTTTTGTCGTGCCGCGGCTGTCTGCGCAACGAAACTAGGACCATTATTATTACGTCACGCGAGCGTGTTGCGCTGCGGTGCCGTTTTTATTGACGAGGAAGTCGCAGATGGCGAGGCATTGTGCGCACCTTTCAGGTATCCGCCGGAGGTAATCGCCGGGCAATTTTTCGCGCCAAAATCATCGCCTTCCGGATTCAAAATTCGCCGAATGACTCATTCGGAGGAAAGTATTCGATCCGGAAGAAGCCTCGTGCATTCACAATTGTCCGCCCTAAAAAATGCTTCGGATTTTTCTTTCCTTCTATTATTCGCAGGATTCAAGAGGAGGCACGAATGCAATGCGACACGAATTTATACTCACGAAGAGTGACGGCATACCGGAATTTCCGGGGTGGTTCGCTCAAAACGATGACAGCGTCTAGTCGGTGCCATCGACACTCGTATATCGATCATGCTCGTGGAAAGCAAGTCTCCGGTAGAAATCTCTCGAACGAAAATTTTCAACTCCCAGCCACATTTTCCTCATCGCAGAATCACGCTCTTTTTCGGTGACCTCCTCGCGACCATCGATCACTGACAATTTCTTTTGGACTTCTTCCCGAGATCCTTGGCCCCTTTCTCTCGAGAATGAAGAAAACTGCTACGGTGTGGAAAAAAAGCTACCGCCCTGGCTGGCGGGGGAGAGAGAAACGGAGATTGGAAAAGAGAGAGACAGAGAGAGAGAAAGATAAAGAAGGGAAGATAGCCCTGACCATGCCAAAAGCACACAAGCTCCAGCGAGCCGTGAAACTCTCGTAAATTGTCGATTCATTAGTGGGATCCGAAAAAAAGCTCCTTTCTACGCGCTGCCTTTTTCGTGGCTCCACCCCCTTGGAATATCGAATTAAACGGGCCGCGGCCAGGTTGTACCTCGCTCGTTATATTATATAAATACACACGTGTATGTGTATACACGTGTGTACGCGATCATTTAGCGACTACGCGACGAAAAATCTTGCCGACGATTATAATGTCATTTGCGGACGTCGGCGACAGGACGCGACGCACCGTCACGCCCCTTCCTCCGGTTTTCCGCATGTGAACAACTCGTGAAACAACCGTTGCCGCTACTCCATTATGCGACAGGATGGAGACGCCGACGACGTTGCCAGGAAGTGCCGCGGACACGAGCGAAATCGTTTCGCGGATTCATGATTTGCGGAAACGTCGCCTCCACGCGTCGCGACGCGTCCGCGCCGAGGTGTTTGCACCCGTCGCGGTAGAGAAATCCACCACGTGATTCGTCGTCGTCTGGGAAAATACGTGAGACGCACGTCACAAGGTAATGATATAGCGTCGTACGTCGCTCTCATCTTTATTAAAATTCGATGCGACTAATTTCATCAACGTTCGCACGAAAAAAAATGAAAAAAAGGCGGCACCATCAACGAGAGGACTTAATGATTTTCAGCTCAATAACACGAGGCGTATCGGATGCCCCCGATTAAACGTAATTCTTGGACTAATTTAATTCTCGACCGCGAGCAAAAAAGGCGATGAGAAGGGTAAAAGGAGGACGAGAAAGGGGGAAAGCTGGGAATAGCGGGTGGGGGGAGGGGGCAGGAAAGAAATGGAGAAGACGTTCGTTAAGAGTCGCGCGTACACCAGAATTTCACGGTCGGTATCTGCCGATGTCTCGGCGACCGGGAACTCTCTCGAGAATCGGCGAACGGCCACGCATACATAGTTATTTTCACGACATCCGCGCGGCAAAAGAAACGACTATTCGCCATGGTCCGGTGCGCGGCGATGACAGTGGTTCGAGTGAAATTGGTCACTGTGTTGCCGCGACGAAGGACGCTGCGGATCGACCGCAGTTACGATTAAGCAGCGTCCGCGCGTAATTTCTATAGTTATCTGTTATTTTTCCGTTCGCATCGTTGAAACTGTCCCCGTCTCTTTTGCGCTCTTCCCGGGGTGTCTGCGGTTTCACCGCCGCGGATTTCAGCGCTTTCCGCGTTGCGCAACATTGTCTCCGAATAGATTAAAACAAGGCAACGACGGTGATTTCTTAAGCGTACAATTCGTTAAAAATTTTCTAATATTCTTCAATATTTTGTAAAATATAAGAATGTGAAGTACATAAATTTTCCATGACGAAATTAATTTAGTTTACTATAATTATATATGTCATAATCGTGTATATAATTTTCTGTTTTTTATTCAGACTTTTTTTTCAATCACGCGAATGCTAAATTATCTGAAAATTTAACGCGAGGTAACTGCCATGTTACGTAATCATTGGAACATTCCATGATTACTCGATCGAAAATAAAATTATGAAACTGACAGTCACGAGATTTAAAAGGACATCTTATTAAATGATAACAGACTCTCTCAATATGAGTTATATCTCCGATGTATGTGTGAAGATCGCGGTGCTCGCGCACGAGCATTTTCATTGATTGCGATTAATGGCGTGTTAATTATTTCCATGTACGTGACAAAAATATATCCGTTCGCTTAACGATGTCGGTCGCACGACGACGGATTCAAGCGAAATCACCCCCGCATTTCGTCAGCGTACAACGTCCCTCTCGTTTTCCGTGAAAGCTAGCAGCCGGCAGGCGTGTGGTAGGGGTGCTTTAAAATGAAAAGGTAATGGCTTGTGACCGGAGATGATTTCGAGTGGCTACGTATCGGCCGGACAATGGTCATTGTTGGCCAACACGGTCACGCTTCACAGGGGGATGATAGCCGGCGGTCGCGGGTGGCATGATTTATTTTTGGTCCACTCTCTTAGCGCAACACCGACATTAAACACAATAGAGATTCGCCGTTCCGCATCAACAAACTAACCGTTGTCGTTACCGAAATTGAGTACGTATCTAGCGCATGATTTTAATGCTCCTCGACTTTGATTAATTAAATGTAATTCAAATAAATTGTTATCCGTGTCAAGAAATATTAGACAATGTGCGATGGGATATTTGTTCAAATTGGAAAATATAATTTTAAAAATCTCATGCTTCATTTTTCTTTGTCTTTTTTCGTAGAATCTTGTCTGACGAGTGACGGATTATAAACTATGTTTCATTGTATATACCATATTTGCGGATTGTCCGCAATCTACGATACAGTTTTTGTGTCTGATTTATCTCTCCATGCATTTATTTCGCCCGCAGCGCGCCAATCAACATCCCACATATTACTTTCTAGGACGTTAGCAACGAGAATACGAATTCTACTTCAGTGGCTTCAAACGTACGTTTTCGCATATAATAAAAAAATTATAGATAACGAAAATGATCTCGTAAATGAGTGACGTTAATTATGACCACTATATGTGTCTAATTAGATAATTGCAAAATAACGCCAATAGTGCGATTATTTATCTATTAATCTTTTTCTTAATTGAAAAAACCGTTAAGACCAGCATTCAATGTAATATCTAATATAATATCTAAACTTCTACAAAATATAGCTATATATAGCTGATTTACTTATTAATTTTATAATTATTAATATTCAGCGTGCGTCTACTCTTTCTTTCTTATAATTTATTAGATATAACATGCAGGTAATATATTTTTATTTTCTATAAAATCTCAGATATGCACATGAATCGTATCTTTTTTTTTTAATTTCATTGACTCAATTGGTAGAAGCGCTATTACATTTTGCCATGTAACTTGTTCGCAAAGGACTGACAGACGCTCTCGTGTAAACCTTCGAGAGAAGGTTGTCCCCCGGACTCGAAAAGTAAATCTTCTATCTATCCTTTCAGTCGTGGATGTCGGAAAAAGAGAATCTCCGCCTCGTAGACGCTGTTGCTTCGGAGAGGCTTGTAAAGAGTTCACGGCGCGACTCTCGATTGCGTGATTTATGGGACTCGCAACAGACAGACCCGGCCACCGGTCGATGAGAACCACTGTCATGGCGGAGACAAAAGGACCTCCCGATACCAAGTACGGACGGACTGTCTGTCGTCGCGCTGTCAGTGAGAACTGCACCGCCGTTTTGTATATCCGATGAGAGAGGAAGAAAGAGAAGGGGTAAAGAGAAAAAGAAGGAGAAAACGATGATCGAGAAAAGAAGAGATAGCGAGAGTCGGAGGCGCCATCTTAGTCTGCATTCCATTGTTTTAGATGATTCATACGCGGGCCCGGCCCCGGAGGGCCTCCTAATTTATTAGTTTGAATATCGAGCGCAGTCAGCAGAAGGAGGAGTACGTAGAGGCAAGAGAAAGAAGAGACTACGGAGGAGGAGGACGAAGAAGTCGAGCCAGAAGAACGGCGAAGAGCGAGAGAAGGCTGCTAGCTGGGTGGCCGGGGACCGTCTCTTGTTTATACTCTTGCCCTCCCGCCTCCGGGGGCCCACCTTCTCCTCTTTCTTCTTCTTCTTCATCGTTCTCTTTATCTTCTTCCTTTCTCATCTCCTCTTCCTTCTCCTTTTCATCCTCATCTTCAACTTCTTCTTCTTCTTACTTCTTTCTTCACAGGTTCTGCAAGCCACTTTCCCTTTTCAATTTAGGTGTCTAAACTTCGTTTATGACTAATCTGATACTGACAGCGGAAACATAATGCGTTAGCTACGCGTATCTCTTTAATAAAGATATTATATCGGGGGTGTAACTCTCTGAAAGAACAATCGGTAGACAAGATAAAATTAAGTTGATATATAGATACACTTTAGACGTTTTTACTTCTATCCTATTCATCGCCAAAGAGGATAACATAATTGATTCTAATCAGTTCGTCATACACTTCTACAACGATTTTCCTGCCATCGATAATATATCTTCTTTCGTTCTTTAATGGCTACACGTCCTTCTTTAGTCGCGGCCGATTGTTCTCTTCCCTCAAATGTTAGAGAGGCGCATCACGTACTCCAGGTGTGCCACGGATCCAAAACCCGCCGCGTTTGAATGACGCTTCTTTTTCTCAGAATTTGGCGAACAAATCGTGCGTCGTAGTAAAATCGTGCTCGTCGTGCACACAGCACTTAAAAAGAATATCAAAATACGTGGATGCACGCGACAAATCTAGACGCTCACTCACAGAGAGTAATTCGCGTTGCATTAAATCTTTTCCTTTCTTTTCTTTTCTTTCCTTCCTTTTTAAGAAGAAACATCTGATCATCTTTTTTCAATCTTTTAGCCTTTAATCTGAGACTCTAGGAATAAAACTAGAATATCTAAATGTGCTCTTAACTTTAATTTTCTTACGCATATCTTTATGTATATAATTATGTATATAATATTCAATGAATAATTATATATATCTGACAGGTATCGTGCAAAACTTTTAAACAATTCCACAGAAAATGTTTTTAAACGGCCATCGACCGATATAAATGGAAATAAAATACAGCATGCAACATGAAACACTGTCAAATGATTTAGCCCCGTGGCACGTATCTCGGTGCCTCAGATACGGATCTTGTCGGATCTTCTCGTTTCTTTCTGTCGCGCCTAGAAAAAATCAGAAAAAGGCTCGCGGTCGCGGACGAGAAAAAAGAGAAAGAGAAGATGGAAGGCGAGCGGGCCCCGAGCATGAGAGAGCGAGAGAGACGGAGGACGAATGAAGGGCGTATTACGGCGAACGTAATATTCATGCCGGGTCCGCGTCGAGGTCAGCGAGGCCATCAGCAGACTGGAGATGAATGAAAACTAGATTCGCGCTCTATCGGAGAGAGAGAGAGAGAGAGAAAATAGTGACAGAGAGGCAAAGCTGAATGGGGCCTCACGATAATGGGACTGCTGCTCGTAAATGTCTGCATGTGTGGAAAAAAGGCGCATAACGAAAACGTTAATTCGGCGACAATAAGGCCTCTTGTTGGACGACACCAAGTCAAGGATGCCAAACAATTATTTCTACTATATACTTCACGAACGAGTATAATTCCGTGATTAATTATCTAGAATTAAATATGAATTGTGTACTCATAGTAACGATAAAGACGTGGAAATGCAAATTTAATATTCCGCGCGTATCAAATACTCGCATGTTCTCTTCTATAAAATAATAATTACTGTTTTTGAAATTATTGTTTCAAGGCATTCCGATAAAATGTTTTAGATTAATTTAAACATTAAATTTTGATATTATTATGCATTTTCTTACAAAGCTTGGCCGAGTTTGCGCAATGTGATGGATAGTCGATAATAACTACGATAGCAGACCTTCCAATGACTCGAGTTGTCGACCATGTTTTTTCATTGCGAGTTGAGGGATGCAGGTCTCGAGTGCATCGCTCTTTGGCGAACCTCTCAGCTTCCATCTCGTTTTTTAACGAGGGACGCACTCTACTCTATCGTTCATTCTCTCTTTCGTTCTCTTTCTTTCACTTTGGCTCTTATTTCACCTCTATTCGACTGTCTCTCGAAAAAACATGGTCGCCAAAGACTTGTCTCGTTTCATTCTTTCCTTGCTATTTTCACAAAATATTTACTTTATATTTATATTTCTTGTTCTATTTTTAATCAATTATTAAATTCTGACAATATGTAAATATATAAAGTGCAATTAATTTAATTTATTTTATTTAGTTTTTTTTACATTTAATATAGAAAAACTTAATTAAATCAAATAAAAAATTAATTAAACTATTTTTGGTTAATAGATATTAAATATAATAAAAAAATTTGTCATTATTTCGAGTTTAAATCTACTCGCAGAATGTCTGCTCATAATTATTGCAGGAACATTCTAAATCCTGCTGTTATTTCGTGAATCCCAGCAATGTCTATCTCTACCTAACATCACCTATCGTGCAAGCCACGGATATTTGCCACAAATCATGCCCTTCGATGAAATAACAATCTGTAGTGACGAAGAGGTTACGTCTTCGTGGTTAATCCCCGATGGTACGACTCGGTGGCGAACGCCGTTTATGGTCATTCGGGAGGAAGTATTGCCAATTAGTCAAGTCGGCTATCTCCGATAGTCCGGTATTGCAAACGGCGTTGCCGTTGGCAATCCGCTCACGTAGATAGCAGAGTATCGTTCGTGCTTCGCTCCGCTATCGCGATAGGTGGAACGAAATCCGAAAACAACCGGTCGTGGTCACGATCGTCCGATTCCATTGATCATCTCTCTTTCTCTCTATCTCTCATACCTTGTCATCTTTCGTCTCTGCCTTTCACCCTGCACATACGTACGCGAATGAACGCGACTCCATCGGTCCGTCCTTGTCCCGCAATCAAGCTGCGTAGGCCGGTCAGTTTGTTCTAATCAGTGCTGACCGCGAGAGAGCGGGCTAACTCAATCAGCTAACGAACCTAGTTTTGCGCCGCTAAACTGACCAATCCCTACGTCAAATGTACCTCGGGTGCAACCCTAACCAGTGCAAACACTTACCTCCCGCATATTCGAAGCTGCATCGGTAGCACGATCACGTGAGCACCTCCACTAAGAAAGAATATCGCGCGGACAGTAAACTACCTCTCATTTGCTCCGAAATAGCAAGGTCGAGAATTCCGACAAATTTATGAATGCAAATTATTGTTGCCGATTTTTGATAAAATTCCACAAAAGTTTCATTTTTGTTCAACTTTTAACCACTTAAAAAAATAGATTCAATTTTCAATGTTTGATAATTAAATAAAAAGATCATTACATTAATATACATTTCTTTACTCGAACCCGCGTTCTTCTAAATCATTTCTTAATTCGCATCGGTACACCCCTTTGCATAAGAAGAACGATATTTCGTGGCAGCGCGAGCGATTTGCATGCGTGGCAAACGAGCGGGCTTCACCGAGCTGCATAAATCCAAATTTGAGTGCGCCGGGGACAAGCTCTGGCACGGCGGCGGCGTCCTTTTATGTTGGATCATACTTCTGTTTGTCCCCCAGGGTTCTTTCGGACCGCGGCTGCTTACAGTTTGCGAACGCGGTGGAGAGACGGAGCGAAAGAGTAAAGGAGCCGGCATTGTCCTACCTACCGAATCTGCCAAGATCGCCCGCCGGATGTGCGGCTCCGTACAAACGCGAAATCGTTTCTCTCCCTTCCTCTCTTTTTCGACCACCAACCCCCTCAGATCACCCCGTTGATTCCTCATGAATAGTCATGGAATCGCAAAGTTCTAGCGATCGCGGGCCACACATGGCGCAAAAGAAAAGAATTACAATGATCTCTGGATTCTTGTGCTATTTATGTTTACAAGAGATAAAAAATACATAAAAACATAAAAAATAATCTACAAAATCTTGTCGAAATTTTTATACGTCCACTATGCATGACAAATTGCACAAATTTTCAGACTCGAACTGAAGTATTGTAATTGCACGAGATTTGTGAAAAGCCCGACGTGAAAAGCCGTGATCGCCGATATTCTATAAATCAATTCTCTTTTTTATGCATGTGGTCGAATACGCATCGCTGCGGAGCAGCTTTCGAAAAGCGGCTAAACGATTTTCCGGTCGTATACCAGACGTAATGCAATCGGTTCTCATGCCCATCACGGAACCGGTGGCAGCAATGTGCGTAAGAGAAACGTGATCCTTTGATCCACCGACCTACGTTGCGGCCCGTAGAGACCGGTATTAAACACGCTCGTTTACGAGTTTACGCGCCACGCCGTCCGAATTTCGGTTCCGGAAAGGTCGTTATCGGGAGTGTTTGTCCGCGGCGAACGCCGCGGGAATACGCCACGACGAGCGATCCACGCGGAGGGAAGGAGACGAGGTGACGAGAACCAGCTCGATCGTGGATGTCATTCGATCGTGACTGACATCCCGAAATGGCTGAACAATGTCGACATCAGTGATCGGCAATGCTACTGATTCTCGCGATCATTAGTGAGTGTACACTTTCGCTTAGAGATCCTTCTTACTTTGAGAAACTAAATTAAATCGAAAAAATAAATTTCTCACGCGCTGATATCTTTAATGTATCATAATTACGAGAATTAAGTAAATTAAGTAAAAAATTAAATAATAAAAATTTGAAAATTAATAATTGTTGGATTTGTAATTTAACAGGCGAAAATGCTTATCATCAACAATTATAAATACGTCCCGATTCTCATCAAAATAATTCCCGATTACACGAGACACGATAAATAAAAAAACGATTTTTCAACGCAAACCTGACGCGACAACGGCAACTCTGATTAGTGTTAATATCGGAAATGGATTAGGCCCGGATACGCAGAGAATAAACTCCTTCGAGGATCGAGGGTGACGGCGTAGAAGCGAAAACCAATCAGGATATAAAGCCGTCGTACGTGCGTGGGAGCCTGCTGGCGTGACTGCTAAGAGATTACTTTACTTGACCTAATGCCTCTTTCGATAGGATGCATCGTAATACTTCGATCGGTTACGCAAGAGCATTAATTCGCCAATTTTAGACAAAAGCCTCATTCGGCAACGACACCTGCGACATGGTTCCTCGTGAAAAAGGGAGAGATATCGATTTCTCGATATATAATTAATGGAGAGAGAAAATAAGGGGGAAAAAGACGAATTTTTGTAGCAACGAGAAATAGCGTGAATGTTACGTCACTCGGGCTGAATACCGATAGATTACGAAATCGCAATTTTCGTCGCGATGAAATTCGCCTGAGTCAAAATAAAATTGGACCGTCTTTCATTTTACCGTTAAACGGACTATCAGATGTATTACGCGGCGCGCGTAGGATGAAAATGTCGCGAAGTGATCGTAATCGCAGCCAGATCGGCGCTTCAGGCCAGAAAATGCGACGCGATCGGCACGAAGATAATTAGCGTCTCAAGGATGCTATAATCGGACGTCGGGAAACGAGGGTCGCTAGCGCGAAAACGGACGCACGTCCGCGAGACTGATTTGGGGACGACGCGACACAAGTTCGTAAGATTCCGCTGGCAAGGCGTCCGAGCAAGCCGCGCGACATAGATCATCGTATCTATCCGAGCGATCGCGATGACGACCCAAACAGAGCCACGTTCGTCGCTGCTCGCTTCGAGGACGCTGACGAGCATAAAGACACGGGAGCGCGTTCGTACTACGAAGAGCGGAGCCCGCGAGAGGAGGCGAGCTTTATCTTATCAGATCAGAGAGGGCGGCTTCCGAGGCGAGCTCAAAGTGCTAAGCCAGCCGACCGACACGAATATCTTCCTCTCTCTCTCTCTCTCTTTTTTCTCTCCGATGTTCGGTAACCCTCACCGTTTCCTTCCTTCTCTCGAGAGTATCTCCTCGCCTATCTCGCGTCCTCGTCGCGTTCATCGCGAGAGCGGCTGATCCTCTAGCCTGCCTCATTATCGTAATTAGCCCCGGAACTCTCGCCGACGATCTCGACCTAGCATCTCCGCGCCGGCATCGGGAGAGGAGATCGAAGAAGGACGTGGAAAGAGAGAAGTCGCGTGTCCAAGGAAGGAGGAGGAGAAAGATGAAGAAGCACGGTCGAGGGAAGAAACGCGCGCTAACCCAGAAAAACACTTGGCCACCTATCTACCGACGCCTTTATTTATAGGACTTATCGCCGCATTACACACCGACTACCGTTCATTTTAAAGACGGTCTTGGACTTTGGTTTGAAAAATGTAAACGCGTAATAATTAAGGGAGACTGCAGGTTAATATATATTTAAGCGATTCTATTTTAACAATTTGTTTATCGACAGTATTTATATTTTAATAATTTACATTTATTGTTTGACGGTATTCCATTTTTAAGTCACATAACTAATTTACCGAGATTGTGTATGTAATTATAAGTCAAATATCAAAGTAATATGCATTCTTTCTGATGATCGAAAGATCCAAGACAAAATGTCCGAGTAATTCTTTTTATCCGATGCGAAATAAAGGATTCATCAAGGATATATTTGAGAAGACATCGTAAAGAAATATCTGGAATATTCGGGGCAAAGGATAAGCATCTTCGCGTTGCACTTAATTATTTGTAATCAAGCCAAATCTGTCTTTGTGAAATCGCGAAAGAATAAAAAGGATCTGAGAGATCGTTACAAAGTAATCCGTATAATTAATGACGTCTGAAAGAATCGCGATGGATAGTTATAGAAGGGCGCAAACACGATCAGAAGCAATAAAGACTGCGAGTCTATCCACTCAAGTACTGATTTTAGGGAATAAAATCGACCAACTCCATTACGCGCAATAATGCGGATGCGAACTACTACTAACAAATCAGAGTGCCTGTTGATTATATCGCAAAGGTTTTACGACCGATTGAAACTTCACCGCAACAACTTCGCTTCTGAATAGTTGGTACGTTGGTGCTAATATAATAAATTTTGAGTTGGCAAACAGAAATCGCGACGACAATTAATACATGACGCGTTGATCCTAAGAAAGAAAAAGAGAGAGAGAAAATATGTCAATCGTTTTACGAATGAATTGATACCAACCGCGTGAGTGAATTAATGACTACATATTTATTATTTCATTAAAAACGAATAAAAATCATCGGAGAGATATTTACAATTAATATATAAGCAGATGAGGAGAAAAATGCATATGCGATATTAATCAAACACGAGAGATATAAATAATTTTATGCATAATGTTTAATGTATATGCACAAAAAATTTAGTGTAGCAAAGAAAAATGATATACATATCGCAATGAATAAGATTTAACATTTAATAAATGAAGAGAGAACTTTTAATTTGATCTCTCTCTCTCTCTCTCTCTATATATATATATATATATATATATATATATATATATATATTCCAAGAGTAATATTAATATATATATTAGCTGCTTATATATCGAATAAATTGCACGTATTAACATATTGCATATATTGGAAATATTAGCGATATAAATTACTACTCATTCAATGTGCAAATAACATGGCGCTCTATAACTTCGCGACTCGAGCCCCGAATAAAACGAGAGTCGGTCAGTTCTATTTCTAGGCGTCGCGACGATGTGGACGATCTTCGCGAAGTCTCGCACGTTCCGGGGTTACATCACTCGCGCGGTATAACGAATCGAATCGGACGGAGGATACGTCGTAGCGAGCATCGCATACGTTATGGACGCATCGGCAGATGCAAATAACGACGATGACGATTGGCGTCCCGGCGACCCGGCGACCCCACGGTCGGTGGTCCAATTTGCGGCTGGCTTTGTCCAATTACCCGCCATTAGGCATTACCCAGCGCTGGCGCAAGACTCCTACGCCACTTCCCTGTCGGCTAACCACCGTGCCTCGTCGACGATCAACCCCTCCGATCCCCCCTCCCTCCCCCCTCATAATCCGTCCGCTCGCCATCCTCGTGTTCTGGGTCTCGGGTCCGAGAATACCAACGATGAAACGCGTAATACCGGTTGTTTCGAAGCACGACCGAGTTCTCTTACACGCCGCTTTCCACGAGTCTGGAAAGAGGAGGCTCCGGCAACGAGAAAGTTGGCACGCCGATATCGGCGAAACGATTTGCATACAGAAATGCGAACGCGCTCTCGACGCGAATCGAGTAATCGCCCTATTTTGGCTCGCTCTTGTGCGCCGATGGACGCTAACGAATATTAATGATCGAAATAATTACGTCGTCGAAAGCGCCGTTCGCGTCACGGCTATATTGGTACAGCTAGATTATCGTATATTTAGACAGAAATCTCAAGATCTCCGTTAGCCGCATGTACAGATCGTTGGTGAAGAGATCGTAATAAATTTTAATGAACGAAATTTTTTAGAAAAAGAGAGAAAGAGAGAGAGAGAGAGAAGGAGAAAAATACATAAATGTATATGTATTATAAATGATAAATATAAGGCATAATCGTGACGTATAAATTTATGGAAATCGATTCCGCGCGT
Source organism: Camponotus floridanus (assembly GCF_003227725.1). Lineage (NCBI taxonomy): Eukaryota > Metazoa > Arthropoda > Insecta > Hymenoptera > Formicidae > Camponotus > Camponotus floridanus. The sequence continues at coordinate 261,831 of NW_020229297.1, forward strand.
GAAACTCTGACGCAATCGCCCGAGGAAATAACTTTGTCAATCAGTAAACTCTAATTTTCTCAAGCCTACAAACGCTGCTTTTACGGTCGCGCCATTATTTTGTTGATGCGAGAGGGAAGACACCCGGAGAGATATATTTCCAGGTACGTGGGAGTGACGATAGTAATGTGCTGCTTGTGGGCTTGTACTACGTCGAGAGGTAAGAATTCCGGGAATTTCGGGCAATTTTAACGGCACAGGCGCCAGGACTCCTCCGGGAGAAGAAGAGAGATCCTGAATGAGAGTGGCTGCGGATATCGTCATGGGGGCCCACTGGGCTAACAAGGTGGGCCCGCCTCGCGTAATGACGGGTTTCGCGCGGGGCCCCGCACTTATTGCCTTTTATTTATTTTTAATCCACACACCACACTGAGAACGGCGCGTACGGGAACGGATGGACAGACAGGCGGACAGACGTATCGCAGGAGGGCACATCCGGACCCAAGGACCCACCGCTGGCGCGCCGTGCTGCCTTCCTTGCCGCGATTCATTAGTCTTATTGGACCGAGGACGACCGATTAACGGTCGATCTGTGTGATTCCGGCCGATCTACAAGTTACTCTTTTGTCGACTACTTTTTGAGACTACTTTATTTGTCGCTCTCTTTATCGTAAATTAATCGATTGCTATGCTTTCTCGCCGTTTATTAATTCCATGGCTCCCAAATTCTAGCGTTAATTATCTTATCGGAATAAAAGGAAAAAGCAGGCAACTGGATATCGACTCTCGACAAGTCAATTTTAACAAAATCTTCGATTTTATCGAAACAAATGATTGCTAAGCGCTGATAATATTTTTCTTACAACGTAATTATTAATGAAGAAATTATTTAAAGTTGGACGAAAAAGTGAAAATGAATAGTTCGTTAATAACATCTTTGATGTATCTTCTTTTTTACAACAAAAGCTATGCGCGATTTTCAACGCATGATAAATAATGCTCGAGTTCGTTCTAATTAAATGCTTTAATTTCGATTCCAAGATAGCAATCATAATCGCCGTAATAATCGTTTATGTCGCGCTCGTCATCGTGTTATCGCGGTGATGACACTCGGATGTGACGATCGTGTCAGACATTTAACGAGTCCGCGGATAAGCCGTTCTCTCTGTCCTTCTCTCTTTCTCTCTCTCTCGCTCTAGCTTTCACTCTTCGTCTCGTCTCCGGTGTGTTTCCTTAATGACACTACGGGCCCGAGGATGCCCAGCAACGTATAATCAACACATTTTTATGTCCCGCAGCCAAACTCCTCTTCTGAATGGCCTGCACGCCCGGTGGTGAAGCGCGCGCCCTTCCTCTCTCCCCCTTTACAGCTCTAGTCGCTCGTTTTTCTGCTTTTTCTGCCTTCTGTCTCTTTCTCTTCCTCGTTCTTCTCGCCGTCCCCTTTACTTTTTTTTCTATTTTTTTCACTCTCCGGCCAGGAAAAAGAAGGGGGGAGGAGACTGCGCGAAATTACTCGACCACCTTGGGCGCCAGCTTGGCCGTCGCGCGCAGCCTTCTCTCGCAATTCGCTAATCGGGCCCCGGTCCACGGATCGTTCATTTGCATTTTACGATTTTTCGAAGTGAAATTAACACGACGTCTTCCGCTCTCCACCGTAACGTCCCTTCGTGTGTATACGACTTTGCGTATATCCCTTCTCTTTCTTTCTTTTTCTCTCTGTTCAAAATGCGCGTATCTCGTTTCGTGCCCGGCCCACCGACCCAGAAAACCATCGACGTCCTTGCGAAATATCGAGGAACGTGGAAATTGATGCGAGATCGCTTATCATCCGATCGATCGATCGATCACGATTGGCGACGGTTAGTAATTAAGTAAAGATAAATACCTTTATCTGCGCATCGGATGATAATTAAGTATTTTCACAAAGTCATAATAAGAGCTCGCCCTCTTTCCCAAGACGCAATTTTAATTTTATCCATACAGACGAGAAATGAGATCGCATTATACCACGGAATGTCAATAATAATGATAATCGTGGACAGTGACGGGAGACCGAATCGCTAACGACACCCTCGTCAGCCACGGGACGCGTCAGCGGGGGATGCGATAGAAAATAATCCCTAATCAAGGCACCATGAGCGACGAATTCCGTGCGAGGAGCGAGAGATCGTCGATCGGCAACTGGCAATTCGGGGCAATTTTTATGGGATACCCTCGAACGAAGAGAGACCCACCTCCTCGTTTTCTAAGGTAGCATTCCCGATAATTCTGCGGAAACGAGATAATCGGACTGTTACCACGAGCAGTGACCCACCATCGTAAAACGCTTAACCACGAGTTCCTGGGCGATTCATTCGCGGAAGCGAAACATTCGTTGAAAGAAAAAAAATGAGAGAAAAGAGGAAAAAAGAATGAGGAGACGCCCCTAGGGCATTAGCTTGTTCGACGGAATTGTCGAAACCGTCGAAAACGACTGTCTTCGGGCGACGTGCCGAATGACCGATCGGAAATTAATTTCTATGAACGCGCACGTCTACTTTCCGCATTTCCGGAAGCGACGGAACGCGTCGCCGAAGGCATAACCCTCGAGATAAAAAGCAAAGGGAACGCGCTCCCACGACAAAGACTAGTCGCGACTGACGCTAACTACACTTTGCATGTCTAAAATGAGAATTGCATTCACCGTTGACGTTAGAGGAGCATACGAGAATCACATGTAGCGTTGAATCTTTGTAACATTTTTTTCACTAAAAAAATATACGACATATACTTCTATCTCAAAATATTACGAGCCATTTTGAAATTATTAAATTTACGATTTATATGAAAAAAATTATGCAATATTAGAAACATGCGTGAAATGAAAGAAGCGGTTGCAAAGAAAATTTTTGGCGATATGTTAGAAGCATTTTGATCGATCAAACACCAAAAATGCGATTCGTCGCCAGAATGTAAAAACCGTAATATAGCGTGATGTGAAGAATACGACGATAACGGTTTACTATAATAGTTCTCGAAGTCCTCGAAGCGCGCGAGATAAGCGCATTCTCGTCGATCCTCGCGGCATTCCGGTGACGGTTACCGTCTGGTTTAACGTCGCGGACCGGTTAATAACGCCGACGGAACAAGGAGAACGTCTTTTCCGTGACGATGTGAGGTCCAGCCGTTCGTGACCAGACGTGAGACGAGCGCCTCTCTACGAACGCGCTAGGACGAAGGACGAAGGAATGGAATGGCGGGTCGAGAACGCGCGAGTCAGCCTCGTTACGCGGTTGTTACCTGCCCATTGGCGTATACTCATTCGCCGCGTTAATACTTTTAAAATCATTTTCTCCAAATTACACGTTTCGTAATGTGATCGATTTTTTATATAATGACCGAAATTAATATGATATATGTCAATTTACAGCAGAGACTTGATGAAGAGAGACACGGAAGTATGTGGAATCTTAATTACAGATAGTAAAATATAGATATTATCGTAATCTGTTTCAGAATTGATTTCAACGATGTCAGCTCGATACACGTGATAATTAATTTTTCATGCGATATTTAAAATAAAATGACAATATAATACGATATGGTAATTAATGAAAATGAGAAAATATAGAACGAGATATACAATTTTCTCTCTTCCTCCTTCTTGCCGTTTTTCTCCTACACATATCACTAGATTGTAATTGAATTAAAGTGCTTGTGCGCGATAAAAACTTGATCCACCTACGAATCCGTGTTCGTATCGTGAAAAGCCACGTCGGCAAGAGGCTACGATTCTCTCTGTAATTGTATACCTATCATATTCCAGACTTTGCGTAGTCACGATGTCAGAAGCTGAACGGAACTGTTTCATGCGCAACGGACATGCCTCGTGCGATACTTTGAAGGAGATTGAGATCTCCTTTCGCGTTCATCCGGAGCTGTGATTACTTACCAACCGCGGATCGCGATGGGGTATTAATAACACGCATTTCGCTCATTCACGTGAATAGAGCCGGTTCGCCTAATTGAGCGTAATGGCGCAGTTATTCGACCGCCGTTTCATATATTTCCTCAGGGCTTTACGCATTGGAATTTCTTCCCCCTCTCCGTCTTGCCCAAATTATTTGTCCAAAAAACGTCATGACGAGTAATACGAACTAAATTAAAATTAGCTTCCCAAAACTTAGAGAGTCCTGCCGCGCATATTCTCTCGCGAAATTAATATATTTTTTTTATAAATATTCAATATTAATTTTTTTTAATAGTTAAGGCAATAGAGAAATAAAATTTTCTATGTAGGTTTTTCTTTGCGGTATAAATATTTGATTTTTTTTTATTGAAGTGTTCACGTTCAGATCTAAGGATTCGCCAAGAAAATTGCCAATGAGACTTGGACACGAGGGCCTTTCGGAAGGCTCGAAAACCCACGCCAGTGATGGACCACCAGGGAGCCGTCACGCCTCCAACGGACCGCGCTTACCTACGCGATCTCTTCTCACGCATGTGCCACGTTCGCTTGCGTGTACGTGCATACGTATACACGAATATCGTCAGTCCCGTACGCGCAAATGATTCGAATGTACAGAAAGACGGCAAGCGGTGGGTCCACGGAAGGACGAGCGGTGCAATGGCGGTCCTCGGGTTACTCTCTGACTCGTGCACGCGTGCTTCCTCCGCGAGGCCGGAACGAGTTACGTGAAAGAACAGAGAGAAGGAAGAAGTGAAGAGGGAGAAGCAGTGTCGACAGCATAATCATCGGGTCAGCGTCAAGATTTACCCCATGTAAGCATTTACCCCAGCCACGCCAACGCGACGGAAGGACGCGACAAGCCAAGACTCCTCAAGCTACTACTGAATTTTGGAGACAGAACGATCCCACTTTCGCGTGTACGAGAATAAGATACATTTAAATAAAAGAACGTTTTCCGCGGGTTTCTTTTTTTTATCTTTGATAACATGGAAGACACGCATAATAAGTACTTAACACTTATTACAACGTAATACAAACAAATCAGGATAATTTGATAATTGATATAGATATATATTATTACGTTCTATTACTTCAAAATAAAAAAAAATATATATAATATTAATATTTCAAAAAGATATTTATGTGAAATATTTCATTATTCTAAATAAATATGTAATAATAAAAAAATATTCCTGAAATAATTCTCTTTTCACATAAATATGATTTTTTAAATTAAATAAATATTTAATCCTTAGTGTAAAATAAATTACTCACTCCATGTTTTGTCGTTGTCATCTCGATCTCATGTTGTTCGTCTTCCCTTGCTCTCTTTCATGGCACTCACATGACACTCATTTGCGAAAACACAGATAATCAAGATCGCGTTAATTAGTAGACGATCATAGAGTATTTTATATGGCATTTTGCACAACACTCGCGACATTAATCGCAACTAAAAAAAGACACGCACATTTATAAGTGATACGAGAATAACGCAAAAGTCGCATAAAGCTATAATCCTCTCGGCACTTGAAAATCGCGCAATCTTTTTCTCTAATTCAAGCGTTACTGCGCGTAACAAGCACATTATACGAAATGATACTCATTCATAGAAGTAAATAAAAGGACTGATCGTATTTCAAGGATAACTCAACGACCGATATAATAAACGCCCCACTACCTACCCCCACCCACTCGATTCTCGCCGCGCGAATGATAAGATCACGAATGTAAACATTACCTATTATGCTATACGTATATACGAGTCGTCATTGCCATACAGTGTTTAACACGCTACAGAATAATTGAAATATATTTGAGAATTACAAATTTTAAATATTAATAAAATTTGTTGATTTATCTGCGATTTCTCATTATCTGAAATACTCGATTTTGCAATTTATATATTACCGCATATTTAGTCCGAAAAAGATTTTAAAATTACATCTAAACCAACGAAAAAATTAAAAACGCAGAAGACAAAATATATTTGAATCTAATAATAAACGTATTTAAAAAATTGTAGAATAAATCTTGCCATACGATATTTGCGACGATTCATAAGAATGTATAAAAATGATAATTAATCATTAAAATTTATTAAGTATTTCTCGAGATTTATTCATATAAAGTAAAAATTGTGACAATAATATAGTAAATAGTATAAAATAAATAAAAATTATACTAAAAATTATATGTAATAAATTAACTAAAAAATTTATTAATTATATATATATATGTATATATATATATATATATATATATATATATATATACTGTTATAAAAAAATTATACGTTATTATTTCTTCCTGTCATTGCATATTTACATAATTTTTTTAAATATTCTCGAAATAAAATATATCTCGTTTCATATTCTACATTTTGTATATCGCTCTGATTTATATATAATATACTAATCATTTTTAAACTAAAAATATACAATAATATAATTTCGCAAAATCAAGATTTCAGATAACGAGAAAAATTCAATCGTTTCAATCGTAAGTCAATCGTTTATTAATAATTCTTTGGCAATTGACGAATATATTGTATTTTTATTCTATAGGGCATTAAATATTTCATGGCAGCAACGAATAAATTATTATACATGCGAGTATAGTGTACTATTGTTAACATACCGTGCTCTTGTTCATTTGCGTAGCGAGACTCGAACACGAAGTGGGATACAAGTAGTGGGACGAGTTTGTTTACATCGTTCGTGTTAAGTACGATCATTTTTCTATACTTTATTGAGCGAGTATCAACTCGTGTGATTTAAATTACTGCGGGTAGTGATATGCGAATTTAGATCACACACGCGATTAGATTTTTGAGTCCCCAGCAAATCTTCGCGATTTTATATGAAGTCCTTTTTGCGTTATTCTCTTGTAATATAATAAAGTGCGTATCGCGTATAATTTACGTCGGGGTTAACATCGTACTGCAATCTTCATGCTGTGGTGATTAATATACGCGCGATCATAATTAACCGTGTTTTCGCGAGTGAATATGAAGTAAGTGCCATGAAACAGCAGCGAAGAACGAATGAAGAGAGAAAAAGGAGGAAGAGGAAGTCTGGAAAGACATCCAAGCAATTGTGGGGTGAGTATACTTTATAATTTATTATATCATTATTTGTTATTTGTAAAATTAATATCTGTAATAATGATTTTACATCACTGTATAATTTAATACGTATATATATTATTCTAAATTTTATATTTCGACAATTATTCTTTTAAAATATTTTCAATGAATATAATATTTTATAATAAATACACATACATATGTGTATAAGTTATAAAGTATTTATAAGTACTTTAAGCGCGCTTTTAAAGTATTTAATATTATTTGAGACTCTTAATTATTCAGATTATTTTTTAAATGAGAATAAATTTTTTTTAAGAATTTATTATATTGTTTAAAATTCGATTGTAAAAAAAGAATTTTTCTTAGGAATTGTAATCTTTTTTTATTTAATATCTTTTAGAGGAACATGAAAATTCAAAATTGTGCATAATTGTTTTTAAAAATATCACTTTGATATATTTTAGTTTATATGTTTATATATACGTATTATAATCTATATATTTATATTTTACAAATTAACATTGTGTGTTGCATCTCTGTTGCGCATCTTACCGGTCTATTAAACTGTTTATTTATATCAATCTCGGAATAATAAATTCGCGATTGTTACATCTCGCTGCAACAATAATTTAATGCAACGATTTATCGCATCGATGATGATCTCCCGATTCCGATTCTTCCGCGGGCAAATGTCTTTGTTACGTGAATGCACTTCACGTGGAGGCGTTACACTAAATCGAATGATACATCGCGGTACATTGTTGATATCTTACAGAAGTTTCGCGTGGGATGACGGCAGGTGGGAAGGTCAGGGGGTGTGTATCGGAGCATATTCTTCTTACAAGTTTGCGGACCTGCAATTAGAACAGACGCACGAGCGCACTGCGGGTGAATGCGGATCGACAGTAAATTAAGGTTTGCTCGCGCGATGACAGCCTCGAAGAGAGAAACCAGCATCTCGAGGCGTAATGCGACGATGCTTTAAGTACATACTCGTCAAATTACGGGTCGCCGATAACATGTATACGAGAACAAGAAAAAATTTCACCAAAAAGTTACTCTTGCTCAAGCAGATTTCTACTTGAAAAATAATTAAAAAATTTTTACTTTAAAAATAATTACATTGCTTTTTTTAAAATAATTATAAAATTATATATTACTTTTTTAAAATAATAAAAATAATTATAATAATTATTTCTTTCTAAATAATTACATTTTTTCTAAATAAATTTCGATGAATTCCGGGCACGATGGCACTATAAACGAAGATGACATCCTATTACCTCCTTGATAATACTCGTCATGATTCATCTTTAAGTATCGAAAGCATACTGTGACACATATTAAGAGAATTATTTCTGCCGTCGAACTAGCCGTTTTTCTGAATTTCGTAGCACGTGAAATCACGTCGATATATATTCGTTACGGTCGCGCCGATAATCTTTAGCGCGAAAATTGGTATCCGTCCCCTCTTGGCAGTACATCGTATAAAGAAAAATGTAGGACGATTCCTAGCGAATTCATAGATAGATAGGAATGCAATATTGCCTGCAGTCTGTCACGCATTCGATCCGGTGGGACGATAACGATAGCGCGTGGAGCGGACGCACCCCAACGAAAGAAATCTTTTTGTTTTATTATTATGGTGGTTCGCGCAGACGCATATCGGATAATAAACTACGACTATAATTTGGGATTTGTGCTCCGCGTATTAATCCTAGCATATTTATATCGCGGCGAAGAAAAAGCGACAGACGTGTACCATTCGTAGAAGCGCTCGTTTCTCTTCGTGACCGGCAGTCCAAGTAAAAACGTTTGTTTCGAGATGAAGCCGGTTCCATCAAATATATCTTGTCATAGATATATAGCGTATATTTTAAAATAAATCTTTATTAACATTTACTTAACTCATTAAAAATTGATAAAAGTAATTAATACAATTTCCTTTTATATGCTAGAAATTTAAGTAATTGAATTAGCTCGCATCATATTTTCTAAAAACAAATCATTATTACAATAAGATTAATAATGAAATAATAAAACTGAGCGCATTGATTTAAGACAAATGATCGCATTTGTGGAAGCAAGGGAACTTAAAAGCCCTGACGTTTTTCGTTGGCGTTTAACGTCTTGCTGGGTGAAGGAAACATTTAATACAGCGCCTTTCTTTTCCTCCACGAAGCAGTCTGATCGATCGTGGTCGTCGGGGATCGTGAAAACGAGGAAGGAAAGAAAGTGTCACCGAGGAAAGAGACGCGATAACGACAGTCGTCTCGAGACAGAGTGTTCGAAAGAGAATCGACTTAGTTACCACCGGGCTTCGTCCTCCTCTCGCGTTTTTCGTGAAGCAGGTGGAGATCGGCGTTATGTTAATGGAGTTTGGAGAGATCTCAGCTAACCATATGTTATCCTGCGCCGCGGCTGCGAAGGTGGGCGGCATGGTTGGCCCGAGCCAAAAGTACTAATAGGAGCCCTTCTTCGCAGAAGCTACCTTGCGGTAAACGAAATCCTCCATCCTCGGCGCACCGATCATTCCGAATGGCGGTCGGCGATCTCCCTACGACCGGTAGGAACGGAAGCTAATTTGTAAATCATCTAGAAAGAAATCGCGCGTCCCGACGCTGCCCCGAATTACGCGCGATTCGATGATACCTTTTGTTACGATTAGCTTGATTGTTAGAAAACGGATGGAATTACGCGCACAATTAAGCGAGCACCTGCAGGAATTCACGAAAACACAGAAATACGGAAATTTAATAATGCGAATTGACGAAATTGCTCAGAATCAGGTGTACTTTTTTCGGCGATTAATAATTCAATCTTGTTTTTAATCGCCCAACACTATTAAAATATATCGCGAAATATCGTAACCCGATCGAAAATTAATCCGCTTGTTCGGCGGTGGGATTCGAGATAAAGGGTGCGTACGGGAGAGGAGTGATAGGACGTCGTGGGGCGAAGAAAGGCAAAGCCGGCGCTTTTGACCGGGACATCCCGCGGCGCGCGACATGCCTGGTCTGACCGCCATTTAGCGTGAACCTGTCTCCGACTGGACCCGCTCGGGTCCAGACTGCTTCTTCATTTTCGAAAAATAAATATTTCGAATGTGCGCGCGCCGCTCGTTATATCTGATCCTTATAAAAGCACGGCCGACCTTCGGTTCGCGAGTTAACGCTGTCATTTGCATATAATGACGAGAGATTTCCGAGGAACGAAATAGAATCTTTTAATTGGTAGAGCTTGGAATATATTAGCATTGATTTTACGAGACTGCGAGATTTGTGTGCGCCATTTTTTTCTATTCTCTTCAATCGTCACGCGATTCGACGTTTTATCGACCAGACGATTTCAGCGGCGCGCCGCGTAATGCAATTTCGAAGCGACGTGATCCGTAACGCTCGGGTAACGACTGACGGCGCGATCGCAGGGAAAAGTCGGACGGAAGTTGGGATTTTTACAATCGAAGACCTCCCGTCGCAACCTGGGCGATTTACGAGGAATGGCATTACGAGCAGCACATCTCGCGTCTTTGCGCCGCGCTTAAAACGCTCCCCGAACGAATACCGGAGCTCGTTCCACCTACGCAAACTCGTCTCGCGTTAGTGATCCGCCACGAGGAGAGGAGAGGAGAGGAGAGGAGAGGAGAGGAGAGGAGAGGAGAGAAGTAAAACGGCTGCTGCGAGAATGGAGCGCGCGAGCTAGCACGAGGACAGGGATCGTGGTGGTGGCGGCAGCGGTTGTAGTAGTAGTAGTAGTAGAGGTCCCAAGTTATGTTACGACTGGCCATAAACGAAATGAGAAAACTGTCCAGCCGCCGTTGAAAAATCTCCGCGGAATACAAATGCTTGATTTTTTGACTGGCCGACCGCGTTTCCTTGACCCTAGCGATTAGCGCGCCTGCGGTGCTTTTCTCGCGACGAAGATGACGCGCCTCACTTACGAGGCAAACGCGAAAGGGGAAATATAGTCTGTGGAAAAATACGCGCTATCTTGGTTGGCAGAATGGAGGTTGAAACAGGAGTACAATTATAAGACGCGAATCGCAGGAATTGAATTTTTAATCTTAAAATAACATACATTGAGAGAAAATGATATCGACTTAATAAGAACTTAACGTACTCCGACATCGGTGATTACTCGAAACAGATCTAAAAACGCGATGTATTTATGTTTCACCGTGTAACTCGTATAATTAATGCCGAGTGCTATATTATTTCCCTAATTAATTATCGCGCGTGGTTATCTCTGTCGGAACATGGTCTTTTTTATTCTCGATCGCGCGAGAGGGACCTTAAGTTTTTTCTCGTAATACACAGTGCAAAATAATTTTTACACTCGAGATATAAAACGATTAACGACGATAATTTTTTTATCGAAAGTAATAATTCTCTTTACGATACATTTTAACATGATCGAACCGTAATTTATTTTTTATTTCATTTGGCAATTATCTGCCGTTGCTATATAATTTTCATTAAACTCTTTCGATCGAGCTTTTCTTTCCATCTGATGTCAGACAGATAAAAAATCACAAAATAATTCTCGAATATTTCTTATATTAAAATGTTGCCTGATTATATTGAGTATAATCAGATGGCAGTATATTATTAAAAGATGAAACAAGCCGCCTATTAGTCATGAGCTATTCTTTTATTCCTCAATTCAATTTTGTTTCCTTAAATTTCTTTAATTCATCGATTGCACACGGTGATCGTGAAATTGGCTGCTATTATATTTTTTTTCTTTAGAAAAAGAAGATTATAATCCAAAATTTCAGATCACGAAAGAGCAAAGTATACGATATTCGCGGTATCTCCCGCTAAATCGTGTCCATTTAAATGATAATATTCGAAGGATTCGTGCACCGTTTATCACATCACCGTATAATACTTCGATTAATAAGCGCGTTGTGCCGCGTCACAAAGGATGCTTTTGATTATGCGTCATTATGAGACATCAGTTCGCGAAACGGACTCACGGAATACAAATCGCGGGCGTCGATTCTTTAAGATCGCCACGGAAGGGAACTCTTCCTTTCTCTTTCTTAAACGCGGCTCGCAATTAATCTCGATCGTTCCGTGCATCCGTCGACAGTACGTATGCCCTTCCGATCGTTAATTCGGCGCGTACGAAAAGAGGGCTTCATGAAAGAGAAAGAAAGAGAGAAAGGGAGAAGGAGAGAATGAGAGAGAAGGGCCCGATTTCGCTTGTAAGAAGCGAACACGATGACATTCGTACCGGACCCGAGGAAACGAGTCTGAGTACATGGAAGCCTGCACGAACGAACGAACGATTTGGAATCAGATATTATCTTTGACGAGGTCCACGACGCGCCAATGGTGGGGTAAAGCCGAGGAAGAGGAGCCCTTTCTCGGGGCCCCGCGCCAAGATACGAATCTTCTTGGCGCCACCGTCTCGGAGCCCTTCGAGAGAGAGAAAGAGAGAAAACGAGCCGGCCCTCTCGTAAGTTCTCTTCCAAGTCGAGCCCTGCCGCCCTGGCTCGCACGAAAAGCCGCGTCTCCGAGAGCCTTAAACGCGGTTTAAGCGTAACCGATACCCCAGTAGGGGGTTCGGTTAGCATTGGACCGCTTTGCCCTGTTCGGTATCACCGAAAATTCCCCCTACGATTGACAGCGGAATATACCTCGGATTTTCGTTTCGAACGCGTACTCGCGCGGCGGAAATTTCGATTTTTAGTCGATGAAAAAAATTAACGCTCCAACAGTCGAGTACTAATCAGGTACTAAGTTAAACGAAATACTCTCTTCATACAGCAAAACAAATAGTTAAATATAATAAAAATGTGAAAATCCTTTGTCACGTTTCTATTACAACCTATGCGCTATTATATCGTTTGTACCTCGATTAAGGGATTTTATTAAATTATAAAACTCACTTATAAAATAAAGATTAACTAATAAAAGGTTTTATTTTCTTACATGCACGCAACTAATGAAACTTATGAATTTAGAGAGAAAAATAACATTAACATCATTAGTCTCATAATATTGGGCTATGTAATTTGAGATTTATTATTAAAACATCGCGGTTACATTTTGTTTATCGATGAATATGACTAAACGCCCGAAAACAGAATACGGTTCGATTGGTTCAATTTATTGCATATTTAATCGCGTAACTATTAACTTGTTGATTGTAAATTAATATGTTAACAGAGAGCATCCCACAATTCATTAATTATTGTATGAATTTCGTGGTAACAAGAATATCAAAATATAGAATACATGGTCATAATCAATCGGTGTATATTTTTGAAGAACAAATTGATGTAATGAATTTCTACAATTGCCAAATCAAATCCTAATATAATTAGCAATTTTTCGGATTTGATTTAGAATCTTTGAGCGAAATCTTGATAATTATAATCGATAATCATTTTCGAAGACATATAAATTATATGCGTACGCGAATCTAAATTATACATAAATTAATAAAGTTTTTTATACATCCTACTTAAAATACTTTTGCTGAAAATACGGTAATAAGTAAATAAGTACGAAAATAAATACATAACAATTAAGCGTTGACATAATTGCTTTTGGAGTTAACTGAGATTAATTCGATCGAATGGGAAAAAGGTGCGTCGCGTGGTAAAAACACGCTCTATATCGAGAGGAGAAACCTTCGACGCCGGTGAAATGGCCAAGCACGCACGAGAGAACGCCTACTCTAGGTAGCATGACGTTGTAAATATTTGCTGTCATCGGCGGGGCACTGTCGAGGGGCCCATCTTGTGTCTCCACCTTAATAAGGGTACGTGGGTACCTTTTCGGAAAGCGTGTCACCTGAGCCTAGTATCGGACACTGATGGTGCGGATAGCGGCACTTTGTGTCTTTCCTGTACACATCTCCCGGTCTTGAGGTTCAACCGTTTAAAAGATTTGACCCGACTATTCGTTATTTCCGTCCCGCTCGCTTTCAATTCGAATATGCGACAAGATCGATCCGCTAAATTCGTTCCGATTGCAATATTCGGCTAAAAACAAGTGGCGCCGAGGAGAGGTAATAAAATAATATACAACCATCCTGTGTGTGTGTATCGATGCACTTTCTGAAATTCTCGTAAATGCAAGACTCTTGCATTTTTGTATTAATGGAAAACTTATCTATCTTTTTAAAAGTGCTTTCACGAAATTCACTTAGCAAAAATTCACGCATAGAAATATACTAGACAGAAAACCCAAAGCAAGATTATCTTATTTATAGTACTAATTATGACTATATATTTGCCGGAGATAATTTTTCACTAAAAATTCTTCGCAACTACTAAACGACACTAATGTGCTCAAAATATGATATCGGACAAAAAAATTCCCGACGAATTTTAGCGACGAGATAGAACAGGCAGCCGAAGAGAGAGAAAGAGCGCGCGTGTGTGTGTGTCGTAGCCGAAAACGATACATCACCGAGTCTAGGGGTCACCTCTCCGAAATCTCGTCATAAGAGACGCGTCAAAACGTCACCCGTTCGAGAAGCGGCGGCGCTTCTTACCTGACCGCGCCCGTGAAACTCACCTTTGTCTTTATGTGCGGAGGGTAAACCCCGGGGATAATTAAAAACCGGGTAAAGACGACAGGTCTAGTCGGGCGGAGAGATGTAGGAGTCGGTAGATCCAGTCGACGGAGAGGACAGTCGGAGATGCTATCTCGAGTTTACACCCATCAACCGCCACCTCCTCTCTTCTCCTAAGAGCCACCTTCATCCATCTACTTGCGTGTAAGCGAGCAGTAGAGCCTCCGGGTCCGATGATACGTTTCTGATTCAACATATATGCTGTCCCCGCGTTGTAAAACCCGCTGTTCGACAGCCGTTTGACCGCAATACGGACACACGTAAATATCGTCAAAAACGTGGATACGACGTGTGCTCTTCTCCCCCTCCTTCCCTTTCATCCGTTCCCTGGGAACGATCAGAACGTACATCATCCTTCTCTCGAGTCTTTCCTTTCTTTTAAGATCTCGTTGGAATTCGACGGCGGCATCGAAGATACCTTCGAGATCTTTCGCTTCGATTGTGCGTCCGGCTCCGTGTGGTGATGGTTACATCGGTACTTTACGATCTCGAGAATTCAAATTTGAGAAACACTAGGAAGACGGGAGTCTCGACGATCGCCGGACGTAACAAGTTCATTAAAATGGAGGATGAACTAAATGGATCGCACCATGCTATTTGTCTCTCTCTTCGATCGGTAATTTGTACGGCGAAAAATATACGACGATAGAAGTTCGCGAGCCGGAATAATTAACGCCGAAATAATCAATGACATCTATTTCGATCGAATAAGAAAATTATGATAATGTTGCGTAAAAAGAATTCCTAAAATATAACGAATAATTCTTCAAATTGTTTTATCACGACAATCAGACATTTACATATATTTTTTTAATTTACCGCTTCTGCTTGAACAGGAAACTGACTATAAGCGCGTTTCGGCCCCTCTATCCTCGAAATAAATTAGAGCGCAAATCGATCTTTTACATAATGGAGGCGAAAAAAGACGCGTGCACGGTAGCGCGACGAGACGTGAAATCGGTGCGCTGTTTGTCGTTTTCGCCGTACGCGTTACATCGGCATCGCACCGGGTACGATGTGGCCGTGTCGGGCCGCTATTTGTCATTAGACGAGTACGAGCGCGCGGCCCTCATTATCCGAATAATTAAACCTTATTATATGATGTAGCGCGCGCGCGCGCGCGCGCCTCGTTATCTAACCGGTTTCGTCGATGCGCGTCGGAGATAAACTTATACGGCGTGTAGGAGCGCTTGTAACGTATCAATTATAATATGTAAGACCGCCCCCGTTCCGCGCGCGCACTCCCGCACCTCGCTTTATCGCCGCGCGGAAGCGTTTCACCCGAGCATCGATAAGCCTGAGATACTAAAAGGAGCGCGGAGCGGAGAGGAAAACGTGCGAACGCGAGAATTTATTTAATCTCTCGCCTTTTAAACCGTAACTATAACAGTAATAATAGATTGATACTCTTAATAAAATATTCCCGGAGAGCATTAACGTGAAAGGAAGTTGATTAATCTTTCAAATCTAATGCGTATACTCGATAATAGACAATAGATATAATTGTTTACGCGCACATGTACATTCGTCGAACCGACTCTCGATTCGCGATCCGCGTAACAATCTAAATACAGTCGCCGTTTTGCATCTTATGCATTAATATTTACGAGATACGCCGATATCCCATGGTATCGTTTTGCCACCGCATATTAACGCGAGGCAAGACGGCTTCGTTTCGCGCCGGGAATTCGCAGATCGTGCGTTTATCGCTATGAGAAACGCGATGTTGATTTTCTTCTCGAACGACCGGGGCCCGCGGTAGGCGCGTCGTTTGAAGTCGAAAGAGCCGCGAGGTGAATTCAGCTATCTCGCCGTCGCCGTCGTCGTCGTCGCCGGCATCCCACTGCGATAACGCCATTATGCGAATACGCGCGATTTGCATATTTCAGAAAGCGCTGTACAGGAAAGCATAAACAACTCCGTTCGCAACGAGAGCGCCGCGCGGCTTCCTTCGTCAGATGAGTTACACGCATGGAAGATTTACGGAGAGAGAGAAAGAGAGACGGAGAAAGAGAGAATCTATGTGTTTTTCCCCTTTCTTTTCCTCAGCTTCCTTTTTTCGCGATCTCTTTCTCCGCACAGGTACATTTCGAATTTAACCCGCGCGTTGCTTTAAGTCAGAGATCAATCGCAGAATTGAATCGAATTTGAATCCCTTTGAATCTTTTTCGAGAGAGGAAGAGAAAAAGAGAGAGATTGATAAAAATAATTTTATCATGATGAGAGAGAGATGCATAGAGATTTTAAATTATTTTAAATTATATTTAAAGGCCCGTTTTGTTGAAGATTTTATGAAAGAAAAAATCTAATAAATTAAATTCTAGTTTCAATTTGGGAATATTGATTAAAATTAATTTGACAGAAATAATCCAAGGTATAGAGAATAATTAGAGAAGATAATCATGCTTACACGTCATTGGAATTTAATATAATTAACTTTATATAAAATATTCATCGCGCAATATATTTCTATTTCCAAAAATGCATTTTGTGGACTGTAGTGTTTAATCCTTTATAAAGCCAGTGTTATGACGCGGGAGAATTCGAACCGGCGGTGAAATTACTTGGACTTTATTACATCATAACGCAGATAAATCCCAAAAGTTTTAGATAAGCATCGGCTGTGCGATCGACCATCTCGAAAAATTTCGTCGATCGATCCCGAGAAAAATGTTACATACCCGATCTCTCTCTTCGTTTATATATATGAGTTTAGCATAATTCGTATCATATATAATTTTGTTATCAATTTTTTTATATTATTTTCGTATAATTTTTTTTTAATAATTAAAAAAACACTCCCGATCACATAAACGAAAAATGCGCATTTTCTATCAGGCATCACATCACCTAACATATATTTATTACGAGGATTTTGAAATCTTATTTTGTATTTATATAAATAGAATTTTCTTATCGGATTTTTTTCTATTGCATAATCGACAGGAAAAAAGCATCTAATTATTTTATTCTCTCGTACTAATGTTATCTCGCGTTAAATAAAAGCGCACGGTCTATCTATGCAACTCTATGCATATCTGACGTATCTGGCGCGATACCTAACACGTGATGTCGACATACATCGTCCTACCGACGTCACACGATGTCACTGTTGGTGACGATAGCGCTTTCGAGCGGCGCCATGTTTCGAAACGCCGGGAAAGCCAGGAGCGATGAAATTTGCGTCGCGTCGTGTCGACGAGATGCGCGACGCGCGTTTATTATCATTTTACTCGAATGCCCCGCGCGCTCGAGACGCGTTATATGTAACTCGTCGCCGTCGCCGCCCGGGGTTCATCCATCCTCTTCCTCCCCTCGTCGCGTCCCGGCGTCGTATAATCTCCCCCTCCCCCGCGAGACCCTCTTGGATCCTTAAAACGGCGCGCGCGGAGAGCCGGGGCCCCCGACTGCGAGAGCGCGGGCGACGCAGGAACGTTAAAATTTAAGGTTTCCGTCGACACGTCGCGACTCATAAATTTCCGCGCTCGAACGCCGGCTTTTTCCTTACCTTCTTATTGCCGCTGCCGTTGCCGCCATCTTCTCCCCCGCCGCGATCCGTCCCGTCTCGTCGCTCGTCTCCTTTTCCTCGCTGCCACCGGCGACAAATTACACGCGCACTTTTGTCCGCACGCGGAAACGCGGATGAGCACTTACTCACTCGGCACACGTTCTCTTCGCGAGGTATAAATTCTCAATTTTTCTCCCCGAAGCCGATTTATTCGCGACCGAACTCTTTGCGCGCGCGCGCGCGCGACGGTTGCGCCTCGATTAACAGCTTTTAAAAATCGGCAGCGCCCCCCTACGGAATAATGAGCTGGAGAAAGTGGGAAATTCAAACAAAAATTCAAATTCCTAAATAGATAATATAATACATATATTCGCGCACTTATGTTTAAAGCACTTATACGTACGATCTTTAGAAATGTTATAGTTTCTTGCTAAATTCGTACTTGAAACGATACCTTTGCTCGACAAAGAGAGAGCGTACAAAGGAATTCTTCTAAATAAGGAATTTTCCCTCTTGACGGAACATTTTTCTTTTAAGCAACTTTCAACGGAGAATTTTCTCCATCGTTTTACGCTCTATCATTTTTAGTTCAAACGATGATTAACAATATCACATGTGAAACTTGTACTCGATGCAAGGAACAACTGTTTATTCTTACGAAATTTGGGATTCAAACTGTCATGCGAGATTTTCGATTAAACGGTGCAAAGCATGCTGTCATCTAATGGTAGCAACTTTAACTAGAACGTGTGATAAGGTAAGGTTATCGATTAATGGTAATTTATCGACGTAACGAGATATTCAAATGATACAATATACGTTCACACAAATTGTGCTTTATATAATTATTTAAATTAAATATAAAATTTATAAAGTTTTGTGAAACGGATGAGTAGCTTTTCATTTCAATTTTAATGATATATAGCTAAAGATGCTTAAGTTAAAAGGACGATTATACAAAACACTCTCGTATACTGTCAACGGTTTATTTTGTATTTCTTTTCTTTTTGCTAAATTATTGGAATGTTAAATAAAACACATTTTTGTTTCACATAAAAGAAAACTCTGCGCGATAACTTTCTCGTAAACTTACCTTTACACAGATAACGAAAATACTATAAAGATAATAGAAAAATCTATAGTTTTTTCATTCCCCCTTTGCAAATATATAGATCGCCGATATATTAGAAACAATCGTCATCGAGATCTATATATTGTCATCGATATAACAGACATATTTAACTTGGTTCGAAGTCGCATTTCAATTCTGCTCATCAACTTATGTGCAGTAAAACAACGTGAAAATGTATACATATATTGTTGATAACGCAATTATTGCTCTCGCTTAGGAATTTGTTTTAAGCCCGAATGCATCTGGAAATCATCAAGGCCGTCCTTTTTTTATTGCTAGACATATATCTGGATAACATTCGCTTCGTACCAAATTTCGCGAGATTTATTATAACAATACCATTAACGTCTGCAATTAAGTGTTTGTATTATAATATTGTATTGAATAGAGTCAAATTTCTCGCGACTCTCTCTCGTGACGACTAAATACTCTAAGTTAAATCGAATCTGCATCTTCACATATAAAAACAATTCGCAATTCGAAATATGTCAAAATTATTACAGGATTTCTATGTGCAAAATTAGGCTGATTAGGCCGACAGAAAGAGTGAAAATTACAAGAATATTGTTTCTCTTATAAAAAATTACAGCCTCAATTATAGAGACATTAGTTTTTCTATATCTATAAAAGATATCTGTTCAAAACTATAGATCAGATCAGTAAGTGATTCACAATTTATAGAGTAAAAAAAATATTCGATAATCGAGATTATATAGTATATTCCACCATTCCAGCTTTAATCGTTATTAGATTAATGCGCTAATGGTCGGATATTCTATATATTAGTCTACGATCGTGTCGGCTATCAAAAAGATGTGAAAATTTACAGGAGCTATAAAAATAACGTCTACTCATTCCAGATATCTCTTTACAGGTATTACATGATTTTTGTGCCCGGTATGTATCAAAGAAGTACGATATAGCGAACGTATGTTACTACTAAGCAACAAGATGTAGCGAGTAATGTTAATACTGTTTCACACGCGGCATGTTACAATAATTAATTCTCGCATTATTTAAAATTTAAGCGAGTCGTTACAATAGATTATGCGAATTTTCAGTCCAATATATGTATCTTACATGTTTGATTTATCTGACGCCTACACAATCGCCATTTCCTTCATTCGCACGGCACGTTTAGAGCTATGACTATTCGCTTTTCAATCATTCTATTTACATTGAATATGATTTTCACATTGCAAAATCGAAATCATACGGCTGTACGAACGCTGCATGCCGAGAATGCAAACTTTTTCTTCGCATAACACATTGTAATGTTTTACAAAATTCTCTACTGCAACTAGTTTGTTAATTAGTTTACTCTCATTAACTAACAATATATAAGCCGTAAATAATCTCTTTAGACTAACTCTACCATATACATACAGTAAGCCGTACAATTATTGCACATAACCGTCCGTTTTTATGAGTAGACATGTATTTAATGATACTTTGTTCTAAGTGATAATAATACGCTTACGATATCGAGAATAACATTTTGTGATAATATTTCTCCTGTTCTTTATAAGCACGAGAAAGTTAAAAAGACGGGGTTATTTGATTGATTCTTTTTTCATTTATCCAATATGCAGTTTTAGGATAAAAATGATTTACAAGTTACAAAATGTATTGTCTGTAAATAATTTGAAAATGCTTTTATTACAAATAAATAATCGTTAATAATTTCTGAAACAATATACTTTAACCAAAACATATAAGTGCATCCGAAAAAATTTTCGAATAATGGTCACATTATTTTTATTCAAATTTCAAAACATAACATGAAATAATCTCTTAACTTGCGATTTAAACAGAATGTTTAAAAATATGAAATTTTATGTGTATTGATATTATTGTGTTTAAAAATGCATCTATAAAAACATATAATTTTTACTTAAACGTCATGAAATAGAAAAGGGAACAATATTTTGAATAGAATGTAGAAAGAAAAAATTAATTGTGTGTATATGTATATATATACTTACATCGCAATTATAAAACTTATTAAGAACTCTCTCGATGTGTTTTGAAAAATATTTGAATATATATACAAAATTATTATATACAAATTATTTTTTTTTTATACACACGAAATATACTACTTTGCAGTCCGTTTATATCTTCGTTAAAAAATGTATAATGTACCAAATAAAAGATATATAAATAATTTTTAGTATATGTAATCTCATTTTATCAAAATATATCAAGAATAGTTACAGGTATAACGAAGATATAAACGTGTCGCATGTATATGTATATATTTATATGCACGTATGTATACATACATATATAATATATCAATTACATACTGTACATATACATAGCAGTATTACAAACTTATACAATATTTTACACTGTGATGTACATCTATATATCCAGTAACAGATATAATACCATTTTTACATTCTATTCTACAAAAACTGATTCTACATGACGTAAGTCTACAATTTAAAGAAAACGTAATCTCGTGGTTGTACAATATCTGGAGAAATGTGTATTTGCATCAACTTTGACTTTGGTTTTTGATTCTATAATTCGTGTAATTTGTAATCTGCAAAAATCGACATATTTACAGTGTCGGTTTTTTCGAGCACACGCTAGTAATATCGTACTTATCAAAAAATCCCGGCTTTGTAAATAGTATTTTGGATGGAATGCTTTTATCGAAGAGTCATGTTTTATTATCCATTTTTAAAAACCTTATGGCAAGATTTTTTGTAGAGGAATGTAATAGAATACTTATGGCTAATTAACTACTGATGTTATTACGATCTAAAAATCCGTAAAAGTCCGATAGGCGCATGAAATTCATTAATACTGAATATTGCATCTTGTCATTTCTTTCTTTAGTAAGAGACAAGCATTTTGATTTATTAACGGGAATATATATTTTTATCTCAAAGTTTTGCATTTTAAACCTTTTTTATCAATTCTTTCAATATTTTAAATTCAGTTTCAATAAAATAATGTAATATTATCCTTTCAAGAAATTTTTTATAAAAATATATTGCACATATATCAAAATGAATTCAATCTTTCTTCGCTTTAAGCAATAAAAATAATGGACGAAGTAACTTCTTTAACTAAAAAATTAATACTGCAAACTAAGCACGTTACATGTTCAAATCTTACATATTATGAATAAAGAGATCAAATTAGTAGCATTGAGATTCAATCATTAGGGATTACGAACGTTATTTCGATATCTTGGAAAGCTGTTATCTCCTTGCATTTTAATTTATAAAGCGGTACTTTCTATCGGTGTCGTTGGACGATTAGGTGTGCAGCACCTTTCGGATGTATGGCATAAGTCCGGTGTATGTCTGCTATCCCTCATTTGCGCGAAATCAATATCGGCGAAGAAATCGCTCTTCATAGTACCAAGTGCACTATCGGAGCCAAAACTGTCCTGTCTGCAAACATCGATACCCTTGTAGCACCTGGTGTAATCAGCCAGACAATTCTTTAAATCGCTGCCATAAAGAGACGAAGTCATCATCGGAGTCTTAGTATCATCGCTCATTGATTCGGCTACAACAGGACGATTACCGTCGTCACTCGCATTTTGCCTATTAGGTGTGATAAGATTATCGCGCTTTGATACGCTGGAATTGGAATAAAGACTGTCTGTATGATATAGACTCGAACTATATAGTTTTTTGAAGGAATCATTCTTGCGAAAATCATCCTTCATGTAGGTATCGAACAACGAGTAATCTTTATACTTAGACGTGCAATCTAATACTGTGGGACTTCCCTGTCTAGACAAGATGCTACCGACGTCGGACACGTTGTTCTCTTGTTTGGATAGTCTATCTTTAACATCTTCCTTTTCGATGACATTCTCTTGATTCGGTGGGACTTTTGACTGTACCGATTTCTGTAACGATGAAACGCCATCAACTTTATCAATTTCTTTATTAGAAAATGCGTTCTTCGTAGTCTCCTTAGTCGGTGATATTTTAGTTCTTCGCAGATATGATCCGCTGCATGGCTTCGTGCCTTCGCCAACAACTTTTTTTGGATTGATGTCACCAGAGTTTACATCGTTTCGATTATTAATCGCTTTATTTTCCTTTTCTATAGCGCCGATAGATTTCCCGATTTGCCGCAAATACGAGCCAACGGAGCTTGCAGTGTCTGGTATTTTAAATTTATTTTCTGATTTCACCTTACAACCACTCGTATCGTTGGACTTCTCCGTTGATTTATGTTTCAGATTGTTACTGATTTTATATGAACCTTTACTGTCGATTATATAATCTGAAGCGTCAGAAACTGTACACTGACTTGCGCTTCCTACGTACTTTATTTTTTCTATATTTGGTACTCGAGTTACGTTATGTTCGCTTGTATCAATCTTTGAATAAGCGTAGATATTTGGAATATCGGGAGATGTATCTTTTAATTTGGCATTATTATTTCTTAAATAACGTCCACTAAAACTGCTGGAATCGGATGAAATTACAATGGACTTCTCTTTATCAAAGTCTTTTGATTTGGAATTTTGTCTCGAGTAACGTCCCACATTGTTCGAGTTGTCATTACTTTTGCTATTCTGCCTCGTATACCTGTTACGTGGACTGACGACTTCAGGCACGAGAAGCGTGTTAGATATCGGTACGGGTTGTATTTCACGTTCTAGTGTACTGTCATCGCAGCCGCTAGATCGCTTTTTCTCTTGATGCACTTGGCCCTCCTTAATAGGTTTTAATTGTGGCGCCAAAGTTTCCGGAGTTGTGGATTCGCTACTACTCGGACTAGGTCCTTTATAATTTCTTATATCAAAATCTAGATTTGCCGGTAATTCGGCGCCTACCGATAGATGCATGGCCAGTCCTTCCAACCAGACTTCCATAACTTCGAAAGGTGGTCTCTTATCCGGATTCAGATCGCAGCAAAGAAATGCGATCATATAAAAGGTCTCGGGGCAATTAGAGCAAAATTTTTCTTTGAAAACATTTTGATTCAGGCCAAAATCGGACGATCTAGGTAAATAGTCGGGGTCTGCTTGGACTCGACCTATGATCTCGCATACAACTATGCCAAAGCTAAATATATCCACTTTCTCATCATATTTGTTGCCCTTCATCATCTCGGGCGCCATCCAGTAAGGATTTCCGACAACTGTGTACCGTTTCTTCCGCTCTTTCTTTGAGGTCTTCACTTCTCCATCGGAATGTCGATTATATTTGCGATTATCCGGCGAACTGCCATTTTGAATGATCCTCGCCAGACCGAAATCTGCAACTACCACAGTCTTATCCTCACGAACGAGACAATTGTGTGAATTCAAGTCGCGATGAATGATATTCATGGAATGCAAGTAGGCCATGCCGGCAGCGATATCTTTCGCAAAGGATGTACGCTGTTCCCATGGCAATGGTTCGTTCGTATCGTGAAGCAGGGCCCTTAATGTGCCACCTGCTATATACTCGGTAACCAAATGCAGTTTTTTATCCTTATAAAGGACACCGATAAATCGAAGAACGTTGTTATGGTGTAATGAACGCAGCACTGCAACCTGTTGGATAGTTTCCGAAAGAAAATAAATAAATAAATAAGAACTGAAACTAATAATTTAACATCGAAAAAGCATTTTATATATATATATATATATATATATATATATATATATATATAATGTTACATAAATGGAATAAAAAAAGTGTGCAAGTATTTTTGACATTAAGTATATATAATTTAATACTTTTGAATGCTCAGATATTGCATATTTATTTATTTATTTAAAAAATGAAATTACCTCTTTTAAAAAGTTTTTCTGAGCATCTTCATCCACTCTATATAACTCCTTGAGAACCATCACTTCGTCCGTGTCGCGATGTGTAACTTTGAATACTTGTCCAAAGAATCCTTTACCTAGAAGCTCGCCCTTCACCAAATCACTCGCTCGAAATATTCTCTGATTCTTTGGCTCTACGCGAAAGGATCTGGTTCGGCTCAGATCATAAGTAGGATTCGTTGGAGAAGATCTATGGTGGATTTCAATTTGATAAATAAATTACACTCTAATTACTAAGAATCATCTTGACTTACCCATCAAGTAATCGTGACATAGAACTACTGCGTTCTTTATGCATAGGATCTCTCGTCCTTCGTAATTGTCGGCTCCGCGCACCACTCATATAACCCTCATCTCGACGTTTAAACAGTCGCTCTTTGTTTTCGGGACTTGTCCTGGGATTACCAACGCACGTCAGCATCGTCGAGGACGGTGAGCAGAACGTGGGCCGTCGTGACACCGCATCTGGATCGTGCTCGATAGTCAACTAAAACATCAAAGATTATGTCATTTAATTGTGCCAAATTACAAAGCGAATGAGACAATACTTTAGAAATGTTTTGGCTTACTTGTAAAACTGTATCTGAATATTGTATGAGATTTTCGATATTTTCCACAGGCTGATCTTTAACAGGGGTGCCATTTATTTCTAAAATTCGGTCGCCAATGTGTAATGATATAAGATCACTGGACATATTCAATCTGTAACATTTATTTTATGGAATATTTTTATTGTCACTATTACATTGCAGTAGCAGAACATGCAAACTTTTGTATGCATTATATTTTCTCTTTATTGTCACATATATTCACATGGCAACACAACTTATGATAAAAAATAATTGCCAGAATATGGAACAACTTCAAAACACCAGCGATAAGATTAAAAAAAGACCTCACAAGATTACTAAAAGTTACATAAACAATGGGAACATATTATACATTAAAGATTAATTAATTGTATTTTCCTAATTATATTAATCTATACTTTAAAGTGCTCTTTTATTAGATAAGATGATACGAAAATTTATCAAAAACTAGAAATCAAAAAGAAGCAAAAAGTATAACATTCAGAAATAATATTGTATTATAATAATATTGTATTATATTAACTATTTAAGTTTTTAGTTAAATTACAAAATAGCTTTTCATTTGTATGTTTAAGTGATAATATATGTTAATAGCTGCAATTCCTCAACAATTATCTAAAATTATTCTAACAACATAAACTGTCACTTCTTGATATGCTACATTTTGAACATGCACATAATACAGAAAAAAATGATAGTTATAATATGTAATTAACATATAATATGATTGTCACATATGTTTTAGTTAAAATTACACAAAATCATTATTGAAATGCACAGTCTGTCAGAATTAGCAATATGTAGTGCATATTATTGATTTGTTATGCAATACCTATGATTAGAGAAGTGGCAGCATAGTCTAAATAGGACCTCCATCACAGAGGCCAGCAGCTTACTGATCTTTCCACGAACATTTCTCATTAACCTGCATTTTAGTTGAATGTTATTAGAGGCTAATATATGTAAATTTATATACACCAACTTTCTCTTAAATAATCAAAATAATCATGCATTGTTATAAGTATTTTAAGAGAAGCAATTGTTTTAAATGTGTGTGTATATATATATATATATATATATATAAGTTTATCCGCTGTATATAAGTTAATCCTGAAGAAATCGATATATAATGTACTTTTATCATATATGACATATGAATTTTGTTTATTTATCTATATAATTTTAATCTCTAAATTTAAAAAATCTATATTTAAATAGCCATCTGTGCACACAATTGATAAATAATAGATATATGGTACAACAGGATATTTATAAAAACAAAATATATTATCATACATACTCTGAAATACGCAGCAAAGCACCACAACTGCGAGGACTGGGAGCTGTGTCTAATGTGAGTTTGATTCCTCTCTGCTTATCTGGATCTGTCGTGCTAGGAGGTATTTCGACTAGCCTAATGCTGTGTGGTTTTCTAGCAAAAGGATAGTTTGCTGTTCTGTTGAGTGGTTGCATCTGTCGCTTATAGCAAACCCCACAATATAATTTAGACCGTTCAACGAGTGCATAACTTTCACCATCTCCAATAAAAGCACCGCAAGAAGTACAAGCAAAGCATTCTGGGTGAAATTTGTGATCGCCTGCCAGCATAACAGGACCTGTGATGATCTGACCACAGCCTTGACATGCTTCGCCATAAGCGGCCCAATAATCGTCTTTACAAAACAGCAAGCCATCTTTCTCAAAGTACCAAGACGATAGGCCGATATCGCACGCCGAACATCTAAAATTAATTATAATTTAAAAAATTTTTTCTCAATATAAAAATGAAATATAATTAATATCGTATTACAGTTGCAATATATTTTATATTATGTATAACATTATTTTCTTTATAATTGTGTTAATGTTTTTACCGAAAACAATCAATGTGCCATTCTTGGTTCAATGCCTGTATAAATTCATCTTCATCAATAGCATTCAAACAACCCGCACATATTAATGTTCCCCCACTTTCCTCGCCTCCTAGATCTAAAAAAGAAATTATTATCATTAATAAATTAAGGCTCTATGTATTGTTAATTCATCAATCCAAAATATTATATTTATGTTTCAAAATATCAATATTTTCACGAATATATATGATATGCGAAAACATATGTGTAATCATTCTAGATAAGAAAAAAGGCGGACTCGAGGGATGTACTTGGGAAGGAAACATGAATCACATATTTGACATTAGGCACAAGATCGACCGAATATGTAACGAAGTAGCTGACGACGATTGGAGCATGACGCAGATTCGTTTAAACGATGCGTATCGCAATAATGTGCGAAAATTCTGTCGCGAAAAGATATAACGCGATGAAAGACGCATAAATAAACTTATTAATGCGTGGGCAACACGAGAGACACGGAAGATAGGACGCCCACGCGATGCGTGACGCGTTGACGTTTCGTTGACGGCATTTCGCACGAGCAACGTCTCATCGTCGCGACGCCCTTTTTATCGGTAAGATTGAGTTATCACCCATAACTTGATTACCATAACATGTTTTTCCTTCCCAAATATACCTACCATTCGTCAAAACTTCATCCATCACGGCATGTATGTACGATCGACACACTCCCACTCCGCTCCACTTGATTCCACTCCGATTCGATCACTGAGCGCGGGATTCAAGTAGATTTGAACTGATTCGAACGCCAGACACGATCGCAACGACACGACGTCATGTTGCGTGAAACTTGCGAAGCAAACAGTGCAGAAATTTAACGGCGGCCATTTACGAGTAACATGAGCGGATTTTCGTTACCAGTGGAATACAGTACAGTACCACAATTTTTCCAATTTTCCTTCTTTTTATATTTTAATAATCAAATATCATCATATCACACGAGAACGATAACATATGTATTATAGAAATCGATAGCCAAGTAGCATAAAAAATATATAAAATATATAACTTTCAACACGGGAGAGTCACAATGAAACACAAAAAGTGCACTTGCATATATATTTAGATTTTGAGAAATATACAATTAGTTTTTTATAAACAGGTGTATTTTTGCATGTAGCTTTCTTATTTTTACAACTTATATCTGAATCTTAAAGATAAATATGTTTTGACGCTTTATGAAAATAAAACTTAATAGGATATTGACATAGTATATCACGATTGTTACATATTAACGCTTTATTTCTATTAAATGAATTAATACTACATGTAGAAATCTGTCAAATATTCAAGAAAATCATTATTTTCAATATATATACAATTATCTATATATTAAGTGAATATAATATTTTAAAATAGCATACAAAACACATTCTTTGTGCATTATATTTTAAAATAGCTAATTTTTTTCTAGCAGATAAAAATATTTGTTACCTATCACAATCAGTATAATTGTAAACGCATATCCTTTTATCCTTAAATGAATTAGAGTTCAGTGTAATTGAAATAAATAATTATGGCACACATTTTTGATAGATGTAGCATATAAACAATAATATACAATATATTACTAATGCCAACTCAAATAATCAAATATAATATAATTATTGCTATTACTATTACTTTCAAAAAAGAAGAAATTATGTTGTTGCCATTTTATAATAATTTTTTTGCAGAATTATTTTCAGAAAGATTTTATTATATAACGTAAAATAGATTTAATTAAGTATAACAAATATTTTTTTACAGGTAGCCAAACTCTTAATAGAGTCATTGAAATGAGGTGCATTAAATATATACAGTAAGATAAATTTAGTTTAAGGATAAAGAGTTGTCTATCATCTATAAGCTCCAGACAATATCTATATATTGCACTATTATAAAAGGATTGACATAACTTAATCTTTATGGTATGTATTATTTGATATCCTATATATTAATGTGCAATAGTAAGGACGGCAATTTGATATAAAGAATGTTATTATTATATTGTAATCACATATTGAATCATTGGCCTATCTATTTGGACCATTCTATCGTTTTTGGGGCTGTCCTTCTATTGCTTCCAAATTTATTTCATATTTGAAGGCATTAGGGGCACATACTTATCGCTAGGTCGAAACTTGTATTGCGAGCACAATCGATCAGACACAGCCTCTGCATAGCCATTTCTGCAACACATTTTATTGCTCAATCAAATAAAAAATCTCGACAGTAGAGCAATTTGCTAGATTGGCTTTCATAAAATGAGAAAACCTCCACCAAAGAATTAAAATTATTAGATTTAATACTATTTTGTGTAGAAGAACCTTCACCTGAGAATTAAAGTTATTATATAAACATTGAGAGAGAGAGAGAGAGAGAGAGAGAGAGAGAATAATTATGATATACAGAACCATCGCCATGTATTAAATGCTGAAAAAGTAAAAAGACATTTACAGCGCAAAGTCCTTTTTTTATATTTTGAAATCTCTTCAAATAAAGATGTGACAGCTTAAGGAAAATTTCTCTGGCTGACCATAAAATCCTTAAGTATGAAGGAGAAGGTTGTCAACAGTGGTCTTCGGAATCCTCTACTCTCTGATAATTCGTTTGGGAAATAGCTTGGGGACTTCTCCCATTGTAAAATGCAACTAAAATGATTCTATATTATATAACAAAAACGCATTTATGTAATATTTTTTAATTAAAAAAATGATAAAGTCTATCCTAGTTTCTCTTATAATTATGCAATAATTTATTATTATATGTATCTAGAATAAATATTTGTCTAAAGTAAAGATACACACATACATATGTGTGGGTGTGTGTGTGTTTACTTTATTATACATACATACATACATATATACATACATACATACATACATATGTATATATACATATATATGTATATATGTAGTATCTTTACTTTAGACAAAATCTATTCTAGATACACACACACACACACACACACACACACACATATATATAAAATTTTGAAGACCTTTTTATATAAAATATAAAATATATACCTTTGCCACTGTGAACACGGTCTTCTTTCTTTGAAGCAGGTGACCTGGATAACGTTGAAGAATAACGCACCGAGGGTATTAGCCACTTCGGTATTGAGATTTTGTAAACATCTGCGGAATTTGGCATCGCAATCGCAATGTGAGCGAGTAAATGGTGAATTATTGCATATACCGTGTATACACTCTTGCGGCGCTATCGTGTACGGACAATGATCATGTTCCCTGCAACAGGCGTCTTCAGCCGAATGTTGACCCAAATCGTTATAGCCAACTGTCACATTGCCCGGCCCGCACCATTTGGTACCCGGATATATTAAACCACTGCCAGGTCCTTGATTCTATAGAAAATTTAATAATTTTTTGGAAACAAATTTGGAAAGATAATTATCATCTCATAAAAAAGAACTTATTTTAAGTATAAAAATGCATTTAAAAAGATAGAAAAGGAATCAGATAATAATTAAAAACATTTATTTTCTTGAGAACAAATGGCTTACCTTTCCTTTGTTTTGTGAAGCTTTACAGGTCTCTTCGAGGTCCGCGACAAGGTTGCTGGAAATTTGTCGAACCTTCCTGGGATCTGCACCGAGCACCATTCTCTGGATGGTCCCACGATCACTATAAAGAGCGCAAAAGGGCGCGTCGGCGTTCAACTCTACCATTCTGGACATAGTAGTGTCGGCGACCAGTACGCTCGCTTCAATCTTCTGGAGCCACAGGATCGGCAGAATGCTGAATAGTATGGCGATCATCTGCAACGATACGTAAGAAATGATGAAACCATGTGAAACAAGTTGTGAAAAATGACTGGCGAATATTTTGACGGAGGTTTTTTGTATCTCTCTAACGCAAGCAAAAAAAATATGCAAGGTCATTCAACGATCGTCCTTCTTCTTGAGTGTCTGCGTTTGCGAAATTTCAATTCACGAACGACTTTCAAGAAAAAAAAATAGAAGTCCATTTGCGAATAGCCAAACATCAGATTTCGATTAATACTTGACCGCAATTTTAAATGGTCACTCGATCCCAAAGCCATTATTAATGCAACCTTTTCGACGACAGAATAAAACGAAAAGCAGGCTGCTTGGTGCAGTAAAACTATTGCATAACGTAAATTAACATATTTGTGCAAATTATCATAAATCGATTAAGAAATTCAACGATTTTATTTAGTGAATTCCTGTACTATGTATTTAGCAAAAATTGTTAGTGAATAATTTTCCATACACACAAATGTTTTCAGTAAAGTACAAAGCGATTTTTTCGTAGCGAAAGGATTAACAAGTAGATGCGAATTGCTCATTTATTACACTGCTATTCATTTACGAAATGTAAAATTACAATATAATAATTTTTTAGATCGACTAAAATATCAAAGTATATAAAGCATGTATTTTCATGTCATTTGTCAAAGTACAGAATTGCCGGGTGCAGGCAAACGATTAAGTTCTCGGCGGATACATTTAATTCTGAGAATCGAACCATTCTGTGACCTCGGCTCGGTTTGGGTCGTTTCAATTCAGACCGATCGTGAAAACGAGAGTGCGCGCCCTGAAGCAGAATACGCGCGTAACAACGATGTAGGTCAACGAGGTCCATTGACGAACTTGTCTCTTGAACCTGTACTGCTGAGGGATGTCGCCCCAACTAATTCATACGGTCTGGACGACTGACCCAGTATACCGCATCGACGGTCATTACTCGTCGCAAATCGTTATAATCAAGTCATCAAAACTGTTTATTCATCCATTATTTTGCGTTCGTGTTTGGCTCGATGAAAAAATTCAAAATAATACGAGCAAATCTTTGATTGTATAATATTCACGTCTAGATTTACATCTTTTAACTATCAAATTATGGTGTATTAATTTTTTCCATTTTTCATAGAGGAATAAATAGGAAATATTAATAATTCTGATTTGTGTAATATAATTTAAATAATTTATAGCATCTATCTATAGTATCTTTTTAAATAGTGTAGACAAAATCTCGCATTGCGACATGACACATACACTAACCGATTATGCAATGGTCACAGATAGAGTAACAAACTGTCGAAATCGAAAATTACAACATATTACAACATAAAGTTTTAAACGAAATAAGCTGATTATTTTCTACACAAATTCCTCACAAAATTATTCGAAATATACAGGTCTTAAGCTAACTATGAGGTATCAATAATAGTCTTATACTTTTTTTTTAAAAAATTTCTTTCCGGGTATTATATTTATTTACAAAGACAAATTTTTCATAACAAAAATTGAAGTTATTTTCTTTTTATTTTTATCACGAAAAATTTGTTGTAACAAAAGTTAATCATAGAGGTATACATAAAGTGTATATATGTATTATGGACTTTTAATTCGTTTTCCAACTGTAACTTGCATAATCTACGATGTGGGTCAATGAGGATTGTCGAACTTGTCTCTTGAACCTGTGTGCCGATATGTCAGCAGAATAATTCTTTCATAATTGGACGCAGTCTGGGCAGTTCTGTGGCGTATCTATCGTGCGTCCCGACGATCATCGTTTATTGCTAATCGCGATTATTATCAAATCAGTTAGACCGATAGATACATAGTGACAAAAACAGTCGCGATACGAAAAAAAGAATTAAAAAATAGAAAAATACTGCGTGTGTATTTTATTTCATTTTTATGTTATCTATGCTTCTATTTTTTAATAATGTATTTTATTATTTATATAATTAAAATTATGCAATTATACACATATTTTTTATACAATAATATACAATATTTTTTTAAGATTTCCGGCTTTAATGAGGCTACATGTAAAGTACAGAGGACATATATAACTGGAGGACATATATAAATCTATTTTTCGAAAAAATAAAATGCTAAACATAACACGTGCGCTATGGCTACATCAACGATCTCGATAATAAAACATCGGGTCCATCCAGTAATACTTGGAGAAATCGTCGGTCCGAAAGATATATACTTCGAGGGCATTGCAGGTAATTTAAAGTGTTACTTAATCTTTAATATCTGGGATTTAAATTTGGAAAATTTTTTAAAAATTTTTTTTTGTAAATACCGATATAAGATAGAGACTTGCATTAAATGCTGACATATTTTACAATCATTATTTATTAATATTATAAATAATATAATTTGATGAAATGTTAACGATGTTTTTTATGTATATACTATAATATATACGATGTTCCACTTTCACTATATTATTTTTCAACGATAAATTCTTTAGTCAATTTGTGAAACTAATTTTTACAAAAATATCGAGGAGGGATTATCATGTACAACACACAACTTTTGTTTTTCACAAATCATATATCTTTTAACTGAACTTTAAATTCTATTAAATTATACATCTAGATTTTAAGTAAAAAAATATACGTTATTATATATTTAATTTGCAATCTTTTTTTAACATATTATAATTACATATTGAAAACGAGTAGTACGCCTTAACATTTAGATTATGATATTTAGATGCGAGGTGTAATCTCAAAAATAAATCAATTCGAGCGAAATGTGAAATTTATATTGCTCACAAAACAGAATCTGAAGTGATCGTTCCAAGAGTCAGAAACTTTCGATTGTGACTGAAAGAAGAAGGCACAGAAGCACAAAGTCGGTAGTGTAAACTGCGCACTCACCCCGCATCCCCACCGAGCTCGTTGTACACTGCAGTGCGTAACGAACGGGCGGTAAGAAGGGTGTAGCCGCATTTCTAAAGCTTGCAAAAAACAATAATTCAATAATATCGCTATTACACGTGAGATATATGCTAATGCTGAAGTGTCACTAAATTATATTTTATTTCAAAGACTTATTGCTAAAAATTTTATAAATTTTTAAAAGGATTAAAAATGAAAAATATAGCAGGACGACATAGATGAAAAATGAATCATTATAAAACAGTTTTAGGAATATAACAAGTGTAGATATATATAATAAGTGTAGGTATATAGTAATGGTTGAAATAACATTAACAGAATGTCAAAAGCTTATTGACTATGTTAACACATTAGTCTATGAGAAATACCATTCGCATCACGAAAAAACTTCCTTTAATAAATCTCGAATTTTTGTGTGAAATATTCGGCCAGTTTTAGAATTAAGATATATAAAGTGAAACGTGTCATATCAATCAGTTAATCAATGTTTCGTGTCATATCAATCAGTTAATCAATGATTCGTTAAAATTTGGCAATAAATTTGAAATTAAAATTTAAATGATTATATTTTTGAACGAAATATCGTTGCATGTATTAAAAAATAAAAAGATACATATAAATTTTATTTTATTGTTTTAACAATCTATTAAATAAAAATAATAAAATAAATTACACATCGAGAGATCAAATCATATAATAGTTACTTTTACTATACAAAAATCTAACACGAAGAAAAAATATAAAAAATTATATTAATTAAGTGTATTATTAGAAAAATATGAAGGTATTAATATCATGCGTTAATACATTAATTTACATACGTTGAGAAATTTGTTAAGATCTTAGAGCTGTGAAATGACGTGACCGCAGTTAAAAATCTCGAAGACGACGCGTGCTGCTTGCAATCACGAAATTAGCTTGTCGCTCCTCCGCGGTCACTATCAGACTGATAGTTCGAACGAGACGTGAGAGGATATTAATATTCGTGGTCGCGTATATACAAACGCGTATATGCGGTCGCATTGTACATGCATTGGGGGAGAATCTAAATCATCTGACACAGAGACACTGTTTATATAGAGCACAAGAAATAGATAATTGATTTTTCCCAGATTTATATCTTGAAAACGTATTAATAAGAAATTATCAGATAGTTCGAACAAAACATGATAAAAGAATTTTATTCGTATGTAGATTTGAAAGAAAAATGATCTTTAACATTATAATTTCAAATTCTGTTAGTTTGCATACTCTTTTGGAAAATTAATACATGAATAAACAATATTGTAATCATTTTAAATTTTTTAATTAACTTACTGATGTGATATTAACAAAATACGTAAATGTCTAATTACCAATTTTTTATAATGCAATATATAGTACATGCATTTTTTAATAATAAGATAATTTTAATAATAAATTTTAAGCACAATGACATATAAGTGTATTAATAATGACGAATATAAGAATTAATTATATAAATTATACATTTCTAAATACAATAAAATATAGAAATAATAAATATATACATTATGCTTTATTCAGTTTTATTGATATCAGAATTTCTTCTTTCGTACATATTATTTAAAACATGTATATTCATGATGCAATCATGTATTAATCGAGCCAAATAGTGTCGTATGAATATCTTTTTATCGCATTTTATTCCTATTTGTCACGTATTTCTAAATAAAATCACACAAACAAATAAATCAGAAGAAAAATATCGATAGATCTATACAATGAGTACTATGGATGTTTAGTCGCGTGGAGATCGCAATTAACGCAATAACGCAATAAAAGATAACAGATTGTATAATTTTTAGGGAATCCATTCTACGTCGTTGTTCTCCAATATTCTTCCATCATTTCTACTGTTAGTCACGCGACCATTCTGCTCTGTCGAACTTGCGCGATCCTCTTCCGTTCCAGTCAGCTTGTGATAAACCTGGCTTCCAGTTTGGGCAACCCACTGAACACCATCGCCAATCTTCTCTCCTGCTTTGCGCACTACATTGCCCAAATTTTCAGAAGTGAAAGTGTTGGGATCGATATTAATATCCACAGTATTGTTCCCGTGCGGACAACCAGATTGCGAAATGATGCTCAGATCAAACGGATCGACGCCAAAATGGCTCAGTCTTTGACGTATCTTGTCTACCTGCGATTGATCCAACGTCCGAGTCCTCGAGAGGATCGTAGCGCTCTGTCGATGAGCGAATGCCAGTTTCTGGCATGTGAATATGCCAGCATAAGTATCGTAGTCGGTCATAAATACCACATGGGACGCACTTCCGGCTACACCTAAATTGCAGAAATTTTAGTTACGCAATACGGAAGCCTGACTTGTAATTCGGATAAATACTATACTTAATGAAGAATACAGAACCGTTTTTCGCAAAATTCAAACTTAGCTATTTGTCATCAATTTATCTGATATCTTATAATAGATGGAGGAAAAGACTATAGCTTGCATTTTGAAAAGCATAACTAGCATTATACAGTATATAGAAATCATATATATTTACAGCGAATTTTTGCCGCATAATGAATTTCTATAAATTATTTATTATATAAATTATTTTATTTTTTATAAGGAATATGTAAAATGCTTTTTTTTGGATAATAAATTTAGATAATGTTAATTAATGTTAATTTTTTATTTAAAGCACTTACTAAGAGGAAAACGGACTTCCATGCGTCCTGCAGTACTGGGTTCCGGTACAGTCAGCTCACCAGTATAGTGATATTCATGCTTTAATGGTGTAAGACCTGCACATACGCATCACGCGTATTACGGATAATTCATCCCATTTGCTAGACATTTATCCCATTGACGGGCCTTTATAACTCTCGATAAGGCCCGATGACTTGTTCACAAAAGGTGACGTATCTCCTTTTTTCATCAATTGCATGTGATACACGCTTGTTAATTTTTAATTGTCTTACCTAGGATTAGATGATCAGAGTCTTGGGTTATTACATATTCGCCTGGCTCTTCTCCTCGCGTGTAGTTGTAAGTGATACACTTGCTACCTGTCGACGTTTTTTGGATGACATACCACAGACCTAAGAACTAAAATTTTAAACAAGCTGATTATTACTAAAATAAATTGATTGTCCTTTATTAAACATAATAAAAGATATAATAATTTGAAATATACGCGAAATAATTGAAAATTTTTTATTATCAGTTATATTATACACACACGCGCGCGCGCGCGCGCGTGTGTATACATATTTATTTATTTACTTATATAGCTTTATTTATTCCGCTTACTCTATTCATCTGAAAACCTTGCATAGGTTCCACAATGGGACAGGCGCCCATATGATACGAGTGAGCTTGAATAAAAGCGAAGCATCCCGCCAATATCAAGATCGAAGTCAAGTACTGCATCTTCTAAAAAAAAAGATAAAAGTCAATAAACAATAACATTAAGCAATTTAAATTCTCGTAAAAGATTAATACACAAATTGAATTTTCCCCAATGTAATATTTATATCAATAGATAAGCGTGTTTACGAATCATTAGTAACACTAGATTAAAATTTAGTCATTAAATCTGATTCATTATGATTAATTTACTTCAAATTTTCGAATCAACATACAAAAACACATGTGTTATTATAATGTAATTTAATGAAAAAAATTGTTTGAGATAAATATATATAATACGCAGTATTATATATATATATAATTACTCTAATTACTCTAATTACGATACTATCTATAAAATAATAAACAATACAGTTATATAAATTGGATATTATTTTCGATGTGATCACAGATTTCGACGGAAATGGTGATATAACACATTTTTTTTTACTATTCCAATGTAGCTTTCCGGTAGGATCTATAGATAAGCATACACTCAGTGTGAAGCGATCTTTGAACTCGCACTCAAACAGTCATGATCTTTCTTTTTTTTTTCTTTCTTCTCAGATTTCAAGTACAACTAGTGAAGCATGATTCACTCACCTTGGACACGCATCATCGAGCAAAGAAGAATTTCTGATTCTAAATAAACTATGTGCATATTTGGTTTTTTCTTCTATACTACGAGATGTGATGATAGATAAAAAGATAAATGTCCAATAATGATTAACGAATACATGATTACATTCGACCTGTGCGACCTTTCGTTCCACGTCACAAAGAATATTAATGCTCTCCATACGAATTCGATTAATATCTTTCCACTTGCTAACAGGACATTCTTTTGACAAATACTATTAGAATTTATTTCGCGAAAGAAAAACTAATACATATTTTTGATTAATATTTTCTCGAGATTCGATTACATCATACGGAAAGTGTAAGCAATGTTTGTTACCCGAACATGCAACTTTATACATATTTGAGCGAAAGGGAAGATCTTTTTAAAGTAAGCGAAATTTAAATAAAACAATATCGGTTGTTGTGGTGCCTACAGGTGAAAAATAAGATCAATTTATTAAAGGAGAAAATATTGGAGCTATAAGCTCTCTTAAAAATGTACTCACTGTAGGAATTGCTGCTGCCGGTCTCTCTGCGTTCACTCACTATAAACACAAGTCTCAATGGAGGGATAGACTTTATGTGACTCGTGCCCCACTCTCGAACCAATTACGGGTCACGCACACATTTATTGAGACATATAATACTGACGATGGAGATACGTATAATGTATCACTGTTCTCTATGAATCACAAATCAGTTAATTCCAATTAATTTTTCTGTTTTTTTTTTAAGATAATCCCACTATTATATATTGACACAGCAAATATATACGTAATCTCTAAAAAATTCGGAGTAACCATAATTATCATTAATGTTACTCTCAGTTATATCAATGAGGACAATGACGCATCCACATACACAAAAGCACATATTAAATGATTTCTGAGAATTAATAATTCCCTGTTTATGAGATACATGACGCTTTTCCTATCTTTCTCATAAATTTATACTATAAATGATAATGTAAAATAAAATATAATTTTTACAATTACTTTTGTTAAAGTTAAAAAGTTATAAATTGTAGTAAAATATGATTTATTTATAAAGTAGAAAATTTACATTTGCAATTAATGCTAACGCTCTATATATAAATTTTCGGGCACATAATGTAGTAAATTCAAGTTAAAAATTATTAATCTCGTCTTATATTAGCAATGGATTTACATAACACAGATTTACAAATTTACTATATGAGTATTTATCAGAAGGCACAAAGATGCACATATTTCACAGTTATAATATACACAATAGAAAGGGTTAATTTTAAAAATCCATTGCTCTATAAAATAATGCTTATAAAAGATTTGATATCATATATAAATTATGCAGCAAAAGTGATAATATAATAGCAAATTAAACAAAATGTAATATTTAATATTCATAAAACACAAATTGATAAAACACTGATTAAACACAAAAAAATATATAGAATTCGCATTATTAAATGCAAATCGTGAATTCTGCATAAAACTTACTTAAATATAACATAAAAAATACTCTATTGTAATATTTTAATAATTTATAGAATTTATGTAATATGGAATATATCAAGTTTAACCATTAAAAGCTATAAACTTATTTTTAGAACATATAGAATGGTTTCTAGTAGAAAGTAGAAACATAAACTTCCAAATAGAAATGATCAAAAGAGAAAATGAGAAAGAGAAAGAAAAAGACATTTACTCAAATAAATTAACTTTTAGTACACCTTAAAAGACACTCTTCATGTAGTCACACGATTAAAAATGTAAATAATTGTACACATGTGTTAATTGTAAATGTATGCAAGTGTAAATAACAGTTCTGTTTTTTTTTTATAGCCGGTTTTTCCATGTTATGCATTGGGTAGTTTGTTCTTATCTAAATCATCGAAATAGGCATGATTTAATGTTGCTCGTGCGGATATTCTGTACACAGGATCGTATGTGAGCATAGCTTGCAACAGATCGAGCCCATTTGCATCCAATGTGTTCACTTGCAACTCCAAATTATTTGTCATCCAGTTTGGAAATGTCGCTTTGTAATCAGACAACTGTGTAACACCTGGCCATATTTCTTCTGTAGGTGTTCTTAATATTCTAAAAACAATTGTATAAAATTAAAAGTATAATATAACAATGATAACATGTACAAATCTTACCGGAATATTCTAAAGAGCTGATCAATCTCACTATCTCCCTGAAACAATGGCTTTTTGGTTGCCATCTCTGCAAAAATACATCCAATGCTCCACATATCAATAGCACATGAATATCTAGTAGCACCCAGAAGAATTTCAGGTGCCCTGTACCACAGAGTTACAACTTCATGAGTATATATTCTAACTGGGATTCCAAAGGCCCTTCCTAAACCAAAATCAGCTACTTTGATAATTCCACTTTTGTCAATTAGTAAATTCTGTGGCTTCAAGTCACGATGTAATATTCTACGCTTGTGACAAAACAGAATTGCACGTGTGATCTAAAATGATGGACAATCGTCTTAATATTAAAACTATTGATAAAATTTTCAAATATTTTCCAACTAATCTAATAAAATTTGTACACACACATATATGCATAACATTATTATGAAATAATATATATAACATGTTTCTATATTAAACAAACCTGGAATAAATATGATTTAACTACAGTTGGTTCTAATTGTTTATTGCCTAAACTATCCATGTATTTTTTCAGATCCATAGTAAGATACTCAAAAATAAGATACAGTCTTGATTCTTCCATTAATACATCAATTAAGCTCACAATATTTGGATGAGTTAATTCCTTGAGCAATGAAATTTCTCTAATAGCAGTTGACGGTATTCCTTCATCATCACTTTCCAAACGAATCTTTTTCATGGCTACAATTTCTCCAGTCTTCTTGTGTTTTCCTTTATATACTACTCCGTAAGTACCTAAGAAATGGTAAAAATTTGGAAATATACGTATGTATATGTTTATGTTAGCAAAACATCTTAGAAATCAAGGTAACTTATTTATAAAGTTGATTGTAATTTTATGGAAAAAGTAGCTAACAATTAATTAATATATATTGCACTATATTTTTTTTTAACAAAAGTATAACTTTGATTATATATAAATATTTAGATATAACACATGTAAGCATACAAGTTTATACACTAATTCTCTAATATATCACAGAAACAAAGGATGTGAGATTGTTATTTATTACAGATAATGCAGCCAAATTGCTGCCAAAAAGAGATCGGTAAATATTTATTCCCACTGATGCACAATACACGATACAATAAATTAGTCCTTCCATAACTCCAGAAGCTCACCTTCTCCGATTTTCTCTATTTTAATATAATTATCCATTATGCTTTGTATCTTTCTTTAAAGGAACGCTAATTGAACACCATATAACGGCTAATCGCGAAGTCTCTCTTAAGATTTGACGAAACCAGTCCTCGTGTCATACAAACTTCTCAAAGCATCGCCAATAAGCTAACGAACAAATTCAAATCAAACGTTGGCACGCCATCTTGATAAACACGATTCACATGTACGTTTTGCCGCGTATAAACCGTTAGATGCTCCGACTTGCTGTGTACTTCCGCTTTACAAGCGCACTCTCGCTACGCCATTATGTAAGAGCTTGTTTACGCGCGTATATTCAAAGCATAAACTTATACTCCTAAATTATTCTCTTTTACGGGAAATTTAAAAATAAAAATGAAAGGGAGTTATAGCTATAATTTCTTTCCACCATCCACAAGCGTATTATCTTACCATTATCATATCATTCTATCTTTATTTTGTAAATTTCTAAGTAGGCATCAAATTAATTACCCATACAGAAAATAGTTATTTTATACATATAAATTTACATATAAAACAAGTATTAATTGAACGTTGTTTCATAATTAAAAATAAAAGAAAATTTTATTTTTTAGATAATCTTAATAAATTTATTTGCAATGTTATAACGCGCAAGTACATAATTTCATTGTATTCGTCCATAATGAACTCTGAAGCCGAGTTAGAGCAACTTACTATCCACGGCTTGAAGGAAAGACTCGGAATCAAAAAGATTTGATTTGGTAAAATCTGTCGAACATAACTATATTTCGTATATCTTTCTATCTATATTAAATGTAATTAAACAATGAGGATGTAAAGTTTCAGTGCACTTTATCGTGGAAATTGATAGCCACCAGTAGCGTAACCGAGCCCTACGCCACGTTGTGTATGTGTAGTAGCTCGTGCTACTTCGTATTGTTGCTCCATATTATTGAACATTTCCTCCTGCTTCTTCAGAATATCCGGTTTGGCTCCTACCGTAGGTGCGCTAGGTAAATCACCTTTAATACCCATCAGTCGTTTGAATTTGGCAGACACCTTCCCATCCTGATCGTGTGTGAAGGTTGTGCCCATCCAAGTATTGGCGGTGGCACCTGCGCTCGATGCACTTTTACCATCATCTTGTTTTGACTACAAAAAAAGGGTATTGTAGAATGAGATTATATATTGATTATATATGCTGCTTAACAATGTCGTTACCGCTATTGATAATCGTCACCTTGTTAGCCCATAATAACTTCCTCTTCTGAATTTGTTCCGCATATTTGCCCTGCGTCGCTGTCGCCAACGGATTATAATAATTCTGCTCGCTCTGCATACCGGATGTCACCAGGTCACCGCCACCTTCTAGCGGTTTCAGTTCTATGCCCAGCTTCTCCAATTGGGCCAGTTTGTTCCGTCCCTTCTCCTCTCGGTAACTCATCATTCTGAACGGTGGCGGTGGAGCGCGATCCCTCGATCGCGACCTGGATCGCGTGCGATCCTTTTCCTTGTGATAGTTGGAACGCTCGTCTCGGTGTCTATCCTTTGATCGATCGTCCCTGGAGTGTCGCCGATCCCGTTCTCGGTCGCTGCGATCTCTACGCCTATCCCTTTCATTCCTGTCGCGATTACGATCTCTTCGATCGTCCCCCCTATAATGATGATCCTTGTCGCTTCTCTCTCGATCGTCACTTTTCTCGTCCTTGGATGAGGAAGTTTTACGTTTGTCGTCATCTCGACTTTTACGATCCCTACTTCGATCTCTACTACTATTACTGTCACGTTGCCTTCGATCATCATAACGGCGACTTTTATCGGATGTATGACGACTCCGATCGCTGCGGTCCCCTCGCCTATAGTCGTCTTTTGAACTCGTATGATTTTCATGATCGGCTCGCCTGTAAAATGATTACGTTCTGCAGGGGTATACCACACAGATGCGTATTATTATTCTGTACACGACAGGTATATAAATTTAGTAAGTCATACTAAATTATTGCTTTTATAGAAAATTTTATCTATAGCTATATATAAAGTATCATTAAAGCACATTTGCGTTACATGTATATAATTAGCAAACCAGCCTACCTCTGGTCTGAAGGAGAAGACAAGGCCCGAGACGATTCCGTTCTCGAGCCAAAAGTAGACTGCGCCACTGAAGGACTGTTTGCGCGTTCGCTACTAGATTCTCTGGATAAATTGTTGTTGTTGCTCTCCTAGAGAAGAAAAATTATCAACTTTAATATATAAATCTCTTACATATAATTTACTAAGTAAGAAGTAGTTCTTAATTACTAACGCAAAAGTTATTTTAAGATATGCTTTAAGATATGCTTTAAGATATGTAATTTTAATACACGCAAAGTTGGACATTGACAGTAAATAATATATATTGTAGAGAAACTTATAAAATATGTATATTTTGGAAACAAGGAGAGAAAGTACTCTTATTCTGGATACAAGTGAAAAACTTAAAAAATTTTTGTCTATAAAAAGTTTACAAATTCAACTTTCTCGCATCCTTGGTTGTACTTGATACAAAAGTTGCACATAAATATCCGTGTATCGCTACATTTGATAAAAAATAATGTATATATGATATGTATGTTAATTACCGGTAGATAGGTAAAATGGAATCAATGTATGAAACAACAATGTCACAAAAAAGAGAGAGGAATATGAGGGCCCTTCACATCAATCTGCCTCTGCAGTTAGTTATCACCCGAGTATACTTGTACATGTGGTTTCTTTGATGGTTGATGTTTTGTTAGTGTTACCTTCTTCCAGCTTCCTCTACTCACCTCTGTCTTCCGAATAGGACTTGGGGTAGTCTTGAAAGACCCTCACACAGCATAGACCTTGCCGAGATGCGTAGATATTGTATCATGTATTACCAACAGAGCTACGTGTTAATATTGTCTCACGAAGTGGCACTATTCCCATTTACTTATCATTTAAATTTTAATTATGTCAATGATAGAGCCTGATTATCCTGCGTTTGGTAAGGTTCCAAGGTCCTGTCTTATTTATATTTAGATTTTAAATAGATTAAGAAAGCACGTTAACTTTTTACTCAATTATGATAAA
Source organism: Camponotus floridanus (assembly GCF_003227725.1). Lineage (NCBI taxonomy): Eukaryota > Metazoa > Arthropoda > Insecta > Hymenoptera > Formicidae > Camponotus > Camponotus floridanus. The sequence goes on from NW_020229297.1 coordinate 306,450, forward strand.
CATCACTTGTATCAAATTATAATTTGATTAAAAATATTGCCAATACAGATAGTGCTTCTGCACAAATAATATTTGTTTATTATAAACATTGATCGATAACTTGACATGACCTTGCAAAACCAGATACTAGCCCCCTTATATATTACGCCTAAGACTTTGCATGTACATACAGTACCCAAGTAAGGTCACTGCGGTATCTTCTTAGGCATTGCCCAAGTGTTTCACAACTTAATAACTAAAAATCAAGGATTACAGGGTGCGTGCTTTCACTGTACCTCACTCATGTCCATTTGTACCGGGTCGTAATTGGCATCGCTAGCCCTCCTATTTGCCTCTTCCTGTCCCCGATTTGGCATCTAGAGAAATAAAATCAATTATCTCGGGTTTGAATGAATATTTAGACTTGAATTTGAACAGTTGAAATCGCAGTCTACTGATATTGCAAAAAGGATCGAGCGCAACTTTTGTAATATGTGCATTTTCATGAAAGTGCGAAATTTATAAAGTCTTTCAGTTGTTTGCGGAATAACGTTCGTTAGATACGCATAGAGGAGCCATGTCGAGCGATATACATTGCGATTCAAGGCGTCCTAAACGACAACGACGACGATCTAATCTTCGATCATCCGGTGCGTATCCTCGCGATTCCTCACCTTCACGTCGTCCGAATTGTTACTGTTGTCGCCGTCGCTAGCGTAATTCGCCAAGGAATCCATAATGGCGTATAAACAGCGCAATCGTTCGCTAAATCGCTGACTTCTCGGGAGTGAGTATCGTGTCGTGCCGTGGCTGTGTCGTGTCGTTCGCTAGCGCTATCATGCGTGGCGCGCCGATCCCTTGGTTGGTCTCGCGCACGCTCCTGCCATTGGTGGAACGAGTTGCTGTGAATAGTTCGAATATCGGATATCTTGGCTGGTGCATCGCGCATCGTGCAATTAACGAAATGTTCCTTTTGTATGCTCCTTCAAAGTTTCCGCCTTCTTCCCTCGCTCTTCGATTCCGGAGGATGCATTTACTCGATCTCGATGAGAGAGGAAAGGTAATTTCCTTCTTTATTTTCGATTCTCAAACGTTTTTCAGAGAGCACGATTTCCTTTATACGATGCACTTGTTCGTGTTTCCCCGAATCCGTTTTTAACGAGCAGAAGTTGGGTGAGGAAAGTAAAATTTATTAAAATGTTTGTGCCACCAAGAGAGAAGAAAAATCTTCATTATTTTATCGATATTTATATAGAATAATTCTTGATAGTTTGAGCTCTCTCTTATGACGGAAAAATGTTTTTGCTTGAAAAAAATTTTTTTATGTCAACACACGAGTGATTTTAATAATTTACAGATTCTAACACAAAAATAATTTCAAAAGTTTGGTATTTCATTCTTTATCCCTGTTCATGCATCTTATCTATTTCCGACCATCTCTCTCTACATGTTGATATGCTTCCATCTAATTATTAATTCAACTATAATTTCCCTTGCACAGTATATTCACAAGTGTATCTCGGATTCTCATCGTATTGTATATAAGTATGCTGAAGAGGTTAACGAGTACTCCCCTCACGCAAGGAAAACCCGATCGACGATATAAAAATTATACTTCTTCTGTCGTCGAGTAACCATATATACAACGTGCATATCTTACACTTCCTCGTCACTGACAATTTTTGTCATTATAACATGTAATTTAGGATCAAGAAGAAAATAGAAGAGAAGAAATTGGTGAAAGAAAGAGGTTAATAAATAAATATATATAATTTACACACAAACTGCAAACGGATGATATGTATTGTCTCTTGTATAAAAAGTATTATTAATGATAGGGTAGATTAATTTATAATCTTTTCCGTATCTTTTATGTGTGTTTATTATTTATATATTATTTAATTATTAAATTATATTAATTATATTAATTATTTATTTTTATCGGGAAAATCTTCGTTTCCTGATCGATATTAAGACGCGATTCTAAAAATTAGCATTCTAAGTACTTGATTAATATTGCAAGAAAGAAAATCATTAATTAGATCGTAAATAACTCAATATTGCAACCTATAAAAAAAATAATTAATTAGATCGTAATTGATCGACATGTAGTATTCTAGGAAGAAATGTCTCTGACTCTTGAATGAAATTTCAGGATATCCTATTAAATTACGACGGCATCTGAACTGCAAGTCGCATCATAAATGAAGAAGGATGACTATGTGCGCGATCGAGCGTCTACGGGAGGCTCTACTGGACTTAATACACGGGGTGCCCGATGCAACAGAGCATCCGGCTTCAGAGGTGCTCGAACCCGAGAGCGACCCGCGCCGTCTCAATCTTCGCGGTGCACGAAAGGTGCGAGAAGACGGAGAGATGGGAGCATACACGTTTACCCCGCGTAAGTAAGTACATACGTACATACGTACGTACGTATGTACGTAGCGTCTCGCATTGACGTTTACGCGCGAAGAAGCGCGGGGCCAGCGAGCCGAGCGGAGCCGAGCCGGCGACGTGACGCGCGTCGTCGAGCTGCGCGTCGTCGCGCGGGGCGAATCACCGGGACGCAACAGTCGCTCGCCGGACTTCGTGCTGGAATGAGGTGGTCGCGGGATGCGTGTCGCGATACCCAACGCTTGCGTCCACTGACACGATCTCTCGCGATTATCCGCCGTGATATCTCGTTCCCGCGTGTTCCCCTTTCGAGGATCGACGTCTGTTTTCCCAGCGAGTACGCACACCGAGTAGCCATCAGTTACACCGACGTACCATCGCGCACTTCCGGATCGTAAGTATACGTTCAATCATCGTACTTCGTCATTGGATTTCGCGAGGGATGCGATCGCGCGCACACCTCCCGGGTTGCATCTCTGACCTCGAGAGGGTTGGTTGCACTGTGCAATGTAGGTTACCGTTACATCCGACTTGCTATGAGGCTTTTGCCCATGTAATAGCATTAGCGTCGTCCCTTAAAAAAACTTGATTAAAGTGTATTTCATGAGAAAATCAAGGTGGTTAATCGACGCAATCGGTGTAACTGATGGCTCGTATAATATGGATTAGCGCTATCCCGCGATTAAGCAATCTTCCTTCTCTATTTATGGTATAAGTATAACTGTGAATTGTGAGAATGAGAGCAATATTGTCGATCGCAATTGGTTAACCAGTGTGCGACTAATCTAAAGGGCCGGTCGCAGTAATGTAAGTTAATGTTAATTCTATTTACAATGTTTCTAGTGACGGATTTTCCTTTAGACGCGTATCTATTGTTAGAGCCTTGATGTTTAGAAGCTTTTATCAATCTTCTTTTCCATATTTTATTATTATCGAATGATCTATAAAGCGCCGTTGTGTGATTACTGATTACAATGATAATTAATGATAGCTTATATCATCGATGCGATTCGAAAGCTGCACAAATTATCGTTTCACTTAATCACATAAAGTTTTAACGAAAAATTTCAATTTACGAAATCCTTTCAAAATTCCATCTATTTTTATAATTTTATTTTATCGACTAATTTTTTTTACAATTAAATGCCTCCTCCGTGAAAGAGAAACATCTCTTTAAAATCCGTTTGATATAAAATTTCGTACGTTGACATTTAGGATTAATTTGCCGTAGGGAAATCGGAATTTCGAAAAGTCAACGCTCCCGTTAATGGAATCTCTCGCAACTTCGTTAACGAGAATCACCAAGTAGCTGATTCCCTCTAAGGTAAACGATACTCTCGAACACGAAGCTTAGATGCGATGAAAATGTGAAATATTGTAACGAGGTAACGTTCGTCGCACCGTCGACACTTCCCTTTCATTCCATTCTCGAATCTACTCGAGTGACCCGCTTTTTGACTCAAATCCCAGCCAATTGTTTTCAACGGATCACGTCCTCTTTATACGGGTAGCTTCGACCCGTTCATCCTCCCACGATTTCCAGAATCTCGACCGTGTTAATGAAGTCTTCGACTGCGAAATTCGAGCGATTCCCTCTTCGATTGGTCACGATAATCCACTTTTCGATCACTCGAAACTGTATTAAATCAAAGACTTGTATATATGCGGTTTTTCTGCCAGTTGATACCGGCAAGATCGACCGAAAGAACGTCATCGAATAATCCAAGGTCCACATGTCAATTTAATCAGCTCGTAATACGTTAGATATTAAAGCTATATGGTATGCGATCACTGTGTCTTCATCAGCAATATTGACACATTTAATTTTAATATCGTGTCAGCATGAAAACACTCGTTTTAACGAATCGAGTTTCTCAAAGCTTTATCGAGATCATTCGAAACTTTTTATTAATTTCAGATGTTGAAGGATATAATTTTGCTCCCATAGATTGTTTATTATCTTTCGTTGTGCGAAAAGCAATCTAACTTTTGAGCGAGTCTGTCGGCGGGTAAATATCGACGAAAAACTTCTAGTAAACAGTTCCGTAGACATCGTAGACCATCCACAATTTCTTTCCTCTACTAATCCATTATGACCCGTAATGCATCGTTGCATCACTATACGCACGTTAATCGTTAATAATTTTCCTCACCCGGTCGACGAGCGAATTCCTGCTCTTCTAAATCGTTCCCAGACAAATTGTCTTATCTTTCTGTCCAGAAATGCTATTCTTGCAAGTAGTAAGACTATTATTCGTGTAGCAACTTTCTGGTAAATTTAATGTGAAATCAATTCGCCGAACGAATCTTTTCACACCAAATATATAGGATAAACGTGCCGTAACTCTTGCTGAAATAGAGTGTCGTATAGGTATTAGATAGTTCTTGGAAGCAAAGGCTTAGAATCATTCGTTTCAATCATATTTGATGGTGCGATATGAGAATATTATGGATTACGGAGAAATGATGCTCGAGTTTATATCGATCCGCGAGCAGGTACCATCCAAGACTTCCCATCGACGAAAGAGTTTCATGGGACATTTTACAGGATCATTAACATTTTCCTTGAAAATAATCGAGGGAGTAATGCGTGACACGTTCATTGGCAAGATAAGGAGAAACCATTCTATATATTTTTTTTTTAGACTCTTGATAAGTTTCTGCCCACGATATTTTTATTAAGGCTACTGCTTATCTCTTTTTTTCAAAACTAAAAATCATAATTCTTGCGAAATAGCGTGCGAGTGTCGCGCGTAATATCGATTACGTTGATTCGAATGCCGATTATTCCTGAAAACAGTCTCCGATCGAGTCGACCCATGACGCGAATACCATTGCGAACCAGTTCGTAGGACTTCTATGCGCCGCCTCCTTATCACGCAAGATCTTCTCGCTCTAATACATACGCACGCAGGACGGTGTTGCATTGTACAATACACACGGTGTGCTATTATATCGCGAGCGGGCAGGAGTAAACGTAACGCTTGTGTCATTCCGCGCGTAACGCGTGCGTTCGCCTCGCGACCTGAGCACTCGTCTAAGGACAGCTGCACTTACGCCAGATAAATTAACCACAATTTAAAGAGTCTATATTTAAACAAAAACATATGAGCGACATAATGTTTCTTAATAATACATTTAACATTTATGTTGAATATATTGCCGCCTTTTAATTAATTTAATTAAAAAAATTTTTTTAAATATATAGAAAATAAATATTACTATTAATTATTATCTATAATTATCATATTTATGTTTATATAAAAAAATAAGTTATACCCATAAATTGTAAAATTCAAATTCTTTATATATGAAATCATGCTGAAATGAATTTTACAAATTACTTTATTCTTGTATTGAACCGATCAAATTGACTTTTCGTTAATATCTCTATTAAAGAACTTTACAGTAAACACGCGCACTGATGTTATACTACTCTTATCATGAAATCGTAAATGGACATTGTACATTCTTGTTACACAGGTTCTTCGTTTCCTTGAAGCATCCTCTTTCTATCAGGCGTTCTTCCGTCTTTCGATTCGCTTTGCTCTCTCTCTCATCCTCTCTTTCTCTCTCCGGCTGTTCATCCTTTTATCCTTCTTCTCTCGCTCTCCGACACACCGTCGCGATTCCGTTATGCGCGGTAAATACATGCCGGGCATCCTCTGTGCGTTTTACCTTCGGAGAAAATAAACAGTGTCCAGCGTGTGCGCGGCATCGACCGTGCGTTATTGACACCGTATATGCGATCGGGCTACAAAGAGAAATGACGAGGCGAAAAATCGAGCTCATATTTTTCTAGACTACAAAACTAGCAATTTTTTTTACATTTCCCGTGATTAAAGTGATATAGCGGTATAGCTGTCCGGAGTAATTGATCAACAATTGACCATAATTGATCAATATTGAACTGTCATTGAATTATAAATTAATCATAATGGTATAATTTTGCAAACTACCTTTATAGATAAAAAGAAAATTAATATTATAAGTAATAATTTCTTTATCAGATATTTTCATTCTTTTATACAAAGGTTTCGTAATTATGTTTGTTATCTTTTATAGGTGCGATATTATTTCTCTGTAGAGATTCAAAAGAAAGAATCTGTGATGCATATCATACACACAAATATGTTTGAATCTCTAAATGGTTCCATCGGTTCTCCATACCAGACTTCCGGAGAACGTCTTTGTGTATACCAAAGTTCACAATATCAGTAGCGACGATCTCGTCTTACGTTGGCATTGCTATTGTGCCGAGGAACTTTGTTGCCACAAACCAATGCGAAATCGGTTGTATTGGAAAAGTACCATCATCTCTATATCGATCTCACATACGCTATTCCATGAAGAAATATTGAACAAGAAACTTTCGATTGTGTCAACACGATACCAATGTCCGTAAATTTATGTAAGAATACAAAATGCGAGTGTGTCGAGACCAACGGAATGCTGAAAACGATTTGCTGTATTGTTTTGCACAACTGCGAGTAAGTGCATAACAACGTTATCGGCGAAAGTTTCCGACTGTAAGATAATTTCCTCTTTGTATGCGCTAAAAACTTTTGCCGCAATCGATCAGAGTAAGAAAAATAATGCTTATATTTGCATGGGGATGCCCGACTTTCACAGCTATACCTCCTATCATTTCATATTAATGCATTCTTTCCTCACTTAATTTACGTACTTAAAATTGATTTCATATATTTATCATTTAATTTATTCTTTAAAAAAAGAACTTTAACAGATACCTCAACAGGTCACAAACGCGAGGAACTCGTCATCGAATTGTACGAGCGGAATTACGCCATAGAATCGGGCGATTATTCAGCGCATCGTATTTACCATTTCTATAGAGGTATGCTGGGAAAGCAAGTTCCCCGTCGCGCAATTTCTCTCGAAGCACCATCATCCGAAGGGTGCAGCCCCATGAGTAAGTGTGAGAAGGGGGAGATGGGGCGGAATTAGGTGCTTGGTCGTGCAACGGCTTGAATGAATAATTCTCATCGATCGTAAAATCTGTCCCTGCATGTGTCTCACGTCTCACACCACTGCTTCTCTATTGAATCGCTGTTTCGTTAGCAGGGATGCAGGTCCATTTTTAGACGATGTTTAGGGTCCGCGCTGAAACATAGACAATCTACATCTACGTGAAAAGCGCGTGATAAATCGTGGAATGAATGATAGCCGTCTTCGGATAAAAATAGCTCTCGTTTACCTATGGACTATGTATTTATCCATTCACGTGCGAGACGTACGCATAATCTCTGTCTATATACAATAATTTTCTCTATCTCTTTTCTTTTATTTCCAAAGGATATTTAAAAAAAGAAGGTATTTTTATATATAAAAAAATAAATATAATTTATGTAATTATTTTTATTTTTCAATTTTTTTACGAAAAATACATAATCTGTAATGTTTAAAATTACAGAGTTTTTATTTTAAAAAATTGAATATAATTTATAATACGATTTTCATTTCTTGTTTTTTCTCGAACAAATTGCAGGCAAACTTGTTTTCATCTTGAAATTAGACTTGACTTAATCAGAAAGAAAGATAGTCGAACGACCTAGCGTCATCGCCTGGTATAAACGTGACCCTGAAGCATACGGCTAGCCGATCTGTATTCTGGTTGTCAACGTTACGACACGCGGGCTTCAACAACGGTTACCACGATGTGTGTCGGCGATGTTTTTCAAGGACGATGCGGGTAACAATATATAAACGGAAAGGAACCGTTTCGTTACTATAATACCAGCTTTTATTATCTTTTTAAAGAAGTTTGTACACATTTCTAAAAAAACTTTTTATATTTGCTCCATGTCTGTTGTACGCCCGCGCGCACAAAATTACAATCTCATTTCTATCGAAAGATATTAAAGTTCAGAGCTCGATTGTGACTTCTCATCTCTTTTCAGACAAGGATCTACCCCATTTTTCCGTGGGTTTCTGTTACATTGTAACGTATTCTCATGTGTACCTTTCTACTCAAACACACACATGTACGCACACGTCATCACAAATATGTGCTTCATTCGCGGCGCTAATATGAGAGTTTTCCATTATCGACTCCTAAGGAAAAAGCGGTCATTTTATCTTCTCTTCCGCGCTCCGCCCGAAAAGTGCCATGTCTATCGTCGAGCGGAAGGTAGAAGGCCTAGATATGCTTCGTAAAATGTAATAAAGAAGTAAAAACTGCGGTGTCATTTAATTATCTTAATGTTCGTAATTATCACGCTGTATCAACGTCGCAATGTCACAACTCACGATTCAACAGAACAATCTCTCTTCCGCGCAAAATTCCGTGAAAAGGGTCATCACCATCGTCGTTGGACCGGTGAATTCACATGGGCCAATAACTTCTTCCTCCTCTATGATTTCATTAACCCAATTTCACGAGTCGCACACGTTAGACTAATCTATGAGCGGAAGGTCGTACGCGCGTGATGACGGCATTCCGTGTAATAAGGATACATAATAATCATGTGGAAACACGCATTGCCTATCGTGTCCTGAGAATGCGTGCGACTTTGATGAGTATTAAATATCAAGTATATAGTAAACGATATTATGATAGGGTACAGGAAGTAACGATAGAAGATTATCTTGGGAGAAAAGACTCGTTCACTTTTATCTTAAGATCTTGAATAACAAAGATCAATGTATTACATCGACTATATATCTTGCTATACTCTAAAATAACTACGCACTAAGCTAGCTTGTATTGTAACTTTAAAAAGCTTTAAAAATTTGAATTCTTTTCTAATAGATATATTTCGTTTCATTCAAAAATGTATATACTTATGATATTGATTATATATTTATAAGATATCTGTTGCATATTATGTATAAGATATCTTTTGCATATTATGTATACTTCAAGATGTTGTTGAACAGTGTTTACAGCGCGCCAATTTTCCACTTTATTTAATCACAAAATACATGCGCACAATTGAACCACCTGGGTTGTAATAAAACAGTCTATTTTTAGAGAATCGAAGCATGCCCGATCTTGTATGTACATGCAAACTGCATGCTTTTGGAAAGATTTAATCGCTGTTCGGGCTTCTCACGCTACTTAGAGGCAACTCTTGTGTTTTCACCTGTGAATGTTTCGTGATTTTTTTTACGCTGCGAAGTAAAACGCTCCATTATCGGAATCAAGAAAATGAGGAGGAATGATTGCGAGAATATCTATTCATTGTTCAGACTCTTATAAGAATAGATAATAGCTCTCTGAAAAGAGGGTGCTCTTTTTCTTGAAAGAGGAGTAAAAAAATCTTTCACTTTCCATCAGAGGAAAGTAGTCTTTGATTTGACCATTTGAGAGACTCTGGAGAACCTGTCTGTTCAAATTACGTCCACCCACGTCCAATTCATAGAATAAGAAGCGAATTGCCAGCTTTTATTATTGACATCCCATCAAGATCTGATAGACGCGTACTTTTATAAATATAAAATGATGGAACTAAATACAAAATGTATGAAGGAAAAACCAAGAAGAATTCAACTCTGAGAAGAAGTGAAAGATGATTTACTTCTTATGTATTGGGTCAGCGTTTTCAGGAAACAATTAGAATTTCTATTATAGTCGGTAAGAATTATAACTTTTTACGATGCATATGACAAGCGTATAAGAATTATTTTATATATAATATATTTTAATATTCAACTTTATTGGTATGTTAGGGTCATAGAGATTTAAAGAATATTTGTTGGCTCATGACTACATATTAACGGAGTTGGATATTGACGTAATCGGAGACCTGTTCTCGATGACGTAACGAGCCGTCTTGCGGAGGACATCTAGATGTGCACTGTGAAGAAAGAAAAAACTTATTCACCCAAAACTAACGTGTTACATCCACATAGAATATCGCAGGTATACCGGATGTTCGTTTCCTCTTAGCCTCGGATAGCTCTTGCTTTGCAAATTTAGGATTTTAAAATTTAGAATTTAATAATACAACATATAAAAAAGTAGTATTATAAAAATAATTTATTAACTATATCATCTTTTAGCTTACATATTGTAGCTTTATTATTATGGAAATTTATTATTATAAAATTTCTCAGAATTGTAGAATATGTTTATTTTGTATAAACAAAAAAAATTAAGTAGGATAAGAGACATTAAACGCGTATTCTATTATCGTAGACTATAACTTCCGTCTCATCGGAGCGCCGGATCGAATAAAGCTAAATTAGATGAATCTCGCCTAGTTAAAAAGCGTTCACACGTCTATTTATAATCGGCGATCATAATACGTATGGAAAATGCGCGGGAATTTTGGTGCTTGTAGTTTCTTGACTAAAAAATCATTTCGTGAATTGTGCTGAAAATCAAAAGTGTTTCATGTTGATACGAAATGAATGAAATTTAATATCACCATTCGATGAGATTAGATCAAATAATCGATATACTGATGGTAAATATTGACGCGAACTTCTCGGAAGAAGTTTAATATATTTCATGAGCTTGAAATCTCTCTCATTGTTACATTTTATGACTTATTTGTAGAAATGGGCACGAATTTTCATGTCGGAATCACGTTTATGAGCGACAAGCACGATAGCCGCTTCTTTAAAGCGTGCAGAAACATTTGAGGCTTCCGTAACCTGTCGTTAACCTACTTAGGACTGTTCCAGTACGCACTGTTTTAACTTGTTTTATAGTCATTCCAAGATCGGCGAACTGATTCCCTAGATTAGAACGCAAAATTTATGTCGTAATTGTGATCAATTGCATTCATAACTTGCGAGCAAAGAATGTTGCCATCATTTGTACAAATGTCAAAACTTGCTACGATTAAGTTTTTTTTTCTTTGCAGAACTTAAAATAAGCAAATATGAAATCGATTAGTGCGTATGTATATAATAAAATATAATAACTGCGTCAATATTCATGGTTTTTAAACAACACCGATAGATTTTCATCGGTATAAAAAGTCAGCATAGTGATTCTAAACTTGGATTTGCAATGTAAGGAGATTCTCTCTAACAAGACCAAAGGTCTCTTTCTTCGGTGAAAATTCGCACACGTTACTTTACTCTTTCATGGTTGCTGACCATGCCAAATTTGCGGAACGGAAGATGCTGATCGACTAAATGAAGAAGATGCGGACATTTAATTACGGTCGGCGTAGGAGGAGAGACACGCGCTGAAAGAAATGGCGAGATAGCTGAGCTATGTAACTAACTATATCTCTTATATGAAACGACGACAATTACGACGACGACGTAATCAATCCGGAACGACACAGGGGGATATACGAAGATAAATCATGCCTGCTGAGCGACCGTTCAACTGTGCGTTCCCCTTTTCGCAGTTCCTCTTACCATATGTACGATCGTTGAATGAAGAGTGATACGTAAGAGTGAAAAATAAGAAGAAAATCTTCTCGAAATATAGAAATATTCAACGAACGCAAAATTAAAAATAGATCTTTTTATTTTTATCGTTTAAAGTATTAAGTAATATCTTAATGGTATTAATTAATTAATACTATAATCTTGTAGGCGAAACTTTTTGCGAAAGAAATGAAACTTTGTCAATTATATTAAAGTTCTAAAAATAAGGTGCTAATTTTCCATGAAAGCTGTAATATAGTTAACCGTATATGACAGAACAGTTTGTTATAATGTAATTAATATATCACCAACACTCTTGGTGAAAATCGATCGTCACAATACGTGCATACATATATGTAGGGATTGGATATATTCATACATATACACAACTACATGAATTACGCGCGCCTTGAATGTCCCGAATTCGTTGCATTTGGATCGGATAAATTGATATGGCACTTGTGAAGCGTATCCACATGCGCGTTTTACCTTGGCATAAATTCGCAACTTGTAAGATATATATATACACGCTCATTCATGGATAAATGTCATCTCTAGGGTACGGGAGAACTTTATAATCTGACAGAAGTAAATGCGTCGAGCCTTTCCTCAAGCAACGGATATTTAACACGTCGAAGTAATTTTATTATCATATGCATATTTTAAATTAAACCTGTTCTTTCGCTCTCATCACGAACGCTGCGAAAAGCATCATGCTGTGGAATATTAATTGCGACCTATCATTTTCTTTTTTGCGAACTGAATTTTGCCGTTTATATTAATCCACAAGAACGTTTTTCCAATATGATATCTAATAATAAAGGCGTCTGGCAGCGACGAATTTTCGTCGAAGGACGAGTGAAGATTGCGTTTCGTTAAATCTTTTACTAATTTTACAATTCTTGTAATTGCATTCTCATTGCATATAAACGTACTTGGAGTTATATTTTCGACAATTTTCCTTTTCATTCTGCCTCGAAATAGACATCTACTTGGATTATGTTTGCGTATTATGGGAAGAGAAAGTAAGGTGTACACACGCGAGTTTTGCATACGAAGGATCACATACATATTCAATATACATTTGATAATTTATTTCCATAGCACATTTGAGCATCAGGCCAATGTATAAATATGGCACAATGATTTCATTGCCACGCGTTAAGAATCGATATGACGTCGATATATTACATCCGCATGGGTTGCCTTTGATGACCCGCACGCGTGTACAGGTGCGATCGTCTTCCTGTCCGATTACACTTGGTCGGTTTGTGTGACGACCTTGCTCAATCAACCAACAAGAGATGTTGTCACAGAATTCTTGTTGAAACATGTTATAAAAATTAGTAATAAGTCATTTTTAAAATATTTTGTTTTTATTTAATGTCTGCTAATTATATATTTGAAATTTTGTCATTTATAGAAATAAAAAACAAAATATTTCAAAAATTAATTATTAATTGTTTATATAGTGCGGAATTCTGATAAATCTACTTGAAATATTCTATTTTTAATTTTAATTACAATAGTAGAATAAAATTAATGTCACATCTGCTAATTATATATTTGAAATTTTGTAATTTCGAAATTGTTTCATATTAAATTAACGAGAGATGTGCGCACGATCTTTGCCCGCTTGTGTTTATTCATATTTTATAAATAACTATTATCCGTACATAATTTTTTCTTTAGCATCTCAAGCGCACGTAGAATGGACGCTTCGCGATGGAAATAGGCGATCAGTCAGCATAGTAGACGACCCCAGGTCGTCCTGATTGACCGGCTCATCCGCAACCGTTCCCGAGAAGACTGACCCGGTTGCTTGTTCGCGATGGCTACTATGGCGTCGACGGAGAAGATGGATATGGACAAGGACTTGCCGAAGAAGAAGCTCATCAACACGAATCTGATATCGCTCAAATGTCTTCTGTTCGTCTTTTTTGGAGGTAGGTAGATATCGATTGACGTCGCAAAAACAATCGTTTTAGTTCGAACAACTTTTACGATTATTTTTCTTCAGGCATCGGCTGTCTCTTTCCATTTCTTCCACTGCACATGACGAAGGTGGGACTGAGCATCGAAAATGTCAGGTTTGTGTCAATGATCTCGCCGGCAGTGGCGATATTGGGGCCGCTGATAGCGGGACCGATTGCTGACAAACTCGCCAGCCATCAGAGCAACAATGACAAATCATCGACTGGTCGTTACCTTCGCGTGATGATCGCCGTTGCGTGCATTTTTTCGGCACTCTTTTACTCGCTATTGTTGATAGTGCCCTCCGTAGACCGCACACTGCCGTTGGGCGAGCAGGGTCCGAGCCTCAAGTTCAATTGTGATCGGCGAGGAGCGATGGTACGAAGTTTAATGATTAAATTAATAGATAAATAATAAAGAGAATTAAGAGAAAATTCAGATATACATTTAAAGAATATTTTAATTGTATACATAGAATCCATATTAGGAGAGTAAAAAAGTATGGAAAAAATACATTTGAATTTTATATAGTCAAAATATTCTTTTTCTCTTTTTTTTCTAATTGTAAATAATATCAAATTATAATGTAATGCCATCTCCTAGGTGCGGCAAGAAAGATGCGAAGATCGTTTCGGTTGTCATCGCTGGGCCGATGACGACAGCGGGGTGGGCATCATGCTACTAAAAGACTGTAACTATGTTTGCTATCCGATCGGTTCGCAACGATGGCATTCAGAAGTCGCTACTGATACAACGACTTCTCAAAGCGTCGATCCTGAAGTTGATTTCTTTGACGGCAGCGGCGAGACCACGGTGGCACCGTTATACAGTGAACTTTATGCGCCGGTAAAGCTACAATTACAATAAATGCGACATCTCGACTGTTTGTATTACAAGACGAATGTGTCGCGATAAAACATAAATTAGTATTATAAATTATGAAAAATTTAATTGTGTAAATAGAAATTTTAACTGGAAATAGCATTTACATGTATCTAGTAAAGAGAAAAACATATTCTCTTTTCTTTCTTTCGTAAAAATAAAATTAAGCAAATAATCGTGATCAACGCATAATTTATGTATAATTATATACATGAGTCATAATTTTCACAGGAGGATCGCGAAGAAACGAAAAAAACTCGTCGTTATGTCATGGCTGAAAACGAGCCGCCGCATTTATGTTACAAGGATGAAGACGACGACATTATCTGTCATGTTTATACAGAGTACTCAGGTGTTTTGCCGGTGAATGGTAGTCTTGGACAGGCATTGAATCCCGAAAATGAAGAGGAATGGTGCGCATATCCTATGGCTGAGTACTTTGCTTGTCGCATACCGTCCGAGTTGGAAGTCAGAATGGCCGAATTTAATCAGAGTTGCTCCATTGAATGCGAGCTGGTCAATCCCTATACTCTTCCAGGTAATAATTTATACGCAATTAATTAGAAATTCAATTCCATGTCTTGAATTTTTTATTTAGAATTAAGCACCTTTTTTATATAGAAATTATAGCTATAATTAGAAATGCAGTCCCAAGAGATCGATTCTTTGAAGATTTCCGTAATAATCATGTTTTAATACTTTTATATAGCATTACTAAACGAGACTTGACAAATAAAAAATTTTAAAAGAGTACAAATATCATATATCATCTTTATTGATTTGGCGACTCTATTTTTCGCGATGACAGCAAAGAAAAATTGCAGATTTTTCTTTTACATTGGTGATAATATACCATTTCAGGCAGTGTGTTGGCGGAAAGCCAGTGTCAACGTACTGGAGATTGGGCGGAAGCAGCGTTTTGGATGTATCTATTCATACGTTCGATCGCGGATATCTTCCCGACGACTGCCGTGGCTCTAATCGATGCGGCGGTGGTGATCGCGACGAGGGAGACGTCATGCGGTCGCGGCGACGTAGGACGCCAATTGGCCTTCGGTTCTCTTGGTTTTGCTCTACTAGGACCGTTGACCGGCTATCTGAGTACTCTAACGAACGATATCGGGCCGGCCTATTGGCTACCGCTCATTCTACACGCCGTGCTCATGATCCTCACAGCCGTCATCGCTTTGTCAGCGAATGGCATGCCGCTCAGTCCACCGGAATGGTGGTGGCACACGAGAAGCGGCATGCTGGCGCTACCAATGAGTGCTATCAAGAGATACGGTAGCGAGACCGCTGCTTTGGTCTTCATCCTATTAGTTATGGGGACTTTCTGGAGTGCGATAGATAGTTATTTGCCTTTGTAAGAATCTATTAAGATAAAGTTATTAGCTAAAATAATTTAATCGTTTGTTAAACTGTGATTCGAGACATTAGGATTTTTTTTTTGTCACACAGGCATCTGCAAAAACTAGGGGGTAATGAACTTTCCATTGGTGTCGCTATGACTGTTGGAGCAATTCCAGCGTTCCTGTTTCTTTGGAAATCGGAACATCTTGTGGATTATTGTGGACACAGTAATCTTCTCATCACTGCCTTTACGGTGTATATAATCAGGTAGGTAAGTTTTTTCTGATAAACGGATGATAATCGCAAATATAACTGAAGAAAGATCTCTTCTTGTTGTGTAAGTTTTCACATTTGTTTGAAAAATTTGACTTAATTAACCAATACAATAGATTCACCGTATTGAGTTACGTGTCGGAGCCTTGGTGGTCTCTAATTACGGAGGCTTTAGAAGTATTCACCTTAGGAATAATGTGGGTTACTGCCATTCTCTACCTAAGACATTTGGTACCGCGTCATTTGACTGTGACTGCCCAAGCGCTGCCTGTGATAGCTCACTTTTGCGTCGGTATGTCTCGTCATTTATAGCGTATATACTCAGGTTTGAATGATATTGACTTTTCTATTTGATGCACAGGCCGATGCCTCGGAGCCGTCGTCGGTGCTTATATAAATTTTGCTGACGGGGATATTGTAGAATCGCTAAGATCCGTGTATTATTACATGGCGATAGCGGCAGCTATTGTTGCCGCCTTGTATTTCGTCTTATATCACGGTCTACTAAAGCCGAGATGTCATGCACACACTATTCAAGGTCCGCGTCAACCTCTTACAATTATGCAAGGTAAACGATATTCTATTGTACACATGTAATATATATGATTAAATTCATCGCACTCTGTCTAACGTATACATCACAATTTTAATTTTACAAGCTGCCATAAAAGACGAATTGAGTAAGTGATCAAACACGATCGAGATTTTCGACTTCGTGTTCTTCGAAATACATGTACATATCTTATATGTGTTATCTCTAATAATGTTTCTTTATTAAAACGTGGAAATTTTCAAAACTGTTTTCTCCGATTTTGATTTTGTCTGTCATGATCGGAAAAAAGACCAGTTCTGCGCATTTCCGCGGAATATCCCTCCTCTGCATGGATCATGGAGAACTATGTCTGTCAGTTATTTTCGCGAATTCGCGTTATATTTCTAATTTTCATCGTTTTCCATAATTTTTTTTTATAATTTTCCAACTATAGCGATGAACGGAAACGGGAATTACATGCCGCTGAGGGTATATCATAATGGAATGGGCAAAAAAGGTCAATTTCGATACTGAGAAGATCTATGAAGATGAATGAAGATTATTTAGGAATGAAGCTACAACACATGAACTTCAAGATATACAAATTGCCGATGATATGTGCTCTCACATGTATTTTCGTTGCATCACATTTATCATTAATTTGTAAAATCTAAAACAACTGCATTATCATTTTTGTTTCTTAATGCTATTATTTATATAAGAATTATTATATTATAAGAATCATTACTTGCTCAAGTACTTTCTATGAGCTATATCACACATCAGTTTTTACATTTCTAATTATAAAAGTGTAAGCTGTGACAAATATAAACTTTTTTGTCTATCGCAATAATAAAAAGCGAAGTAATACTTCTCTTCATGTGCGAACGTTCTGTATAACAAAAGTTACATGTGACTATAATACTTTAATTTTTTATACTGTAAATTCATTTTTTGTACAATTGCTATGTTCATAAAACTATCAACATACGAATAGATGAAGAACTTTCTATGATGAAAAACTTTACAGCGAGACTTACATGTATCTTTACATGAAACATAAATCGATTATAGATATTGATATGCTAAAGGTAAAACATCTACTTGACCAATGTTACGTTTCTGTGAGTTGATATATATGTACACCAAAAAAAAATGAAATAAAAAATACAGAAAGAAAAATAATCTGTAATTATTATCTTAAAAACAATTATATCCCGTACTGATTATTCATATTAAATTCAGACACAATTGAACAACTTTGAACAAAGTTTTGTTCTATTTATTGAAATGCTTACAGCCGAAAGAAAATGTTTTCTCTTTCTCTCTCTCTCTCTGTCTCCCTTTTACATTGCAAAAACTATATTGTAAATCTAAAGTAAATTTCTAACATATATGTTATATAAAACAATTTATTCATACACTTATCTTAATATTTGTGTACATACGCGTATGTATGAGTCACAAACACATGCAAATATCTATAGATATAATACATAAGTATTTATATTATATAGCATATGTATACGCACACAGATGCATTGTTCAACAATTCGCTGCGCATATCACGCAATAATATAATAATAGTCACCACAAAAGTATAACATTTTAATTATTTGTTCTTTATACAGAATGATAGGATTCTTATGTACAATATATATGCAAATGGCATAATCGTACTACAATGCAAATTATATACCTCATAATATGTAAATTAAAATGTGCAAAATGTTTGCTGTTTTAATAATGAAAACAAATAAGAATGTTTTTTTTTTCTTTCCAATAAATATATTTTATACACTACTTCAGACTTTGTGCTATTTATAGAGTAAACTTAAATAACAATAAATTCTCTTTTACGTATTGATTATCTTTCGATATTCATATATAGACAAAAAATTCAGTCTAACTTATAATAAAAAAATTGATCTATACCACTTATTATCATCACAATAGCAATATACCAAATAAATTTCTAAACACTCTAGAAGATCTATTTTCTTGAAAAAAAGTGCCACATATCTTATTTAAGATTTCATTTAAATAATTATTTTTTTTCAGAATACTGAAGAATACAGATATGAAAGAATG
Organism: Camponotus floridanus; assembly: GCF_003227725.1. Lineage (NCBI taxonomy): Eukaryota > Metazoa > Arthropoda > Insecta > Hymenoptera > Formicidae > Camponotus > Camponotus floridanus. The sequence continues at coordinate 325,279 of NW_020229297.1, forward strand.
AATATGTAAAATATATGTTATAATTTCTATGATGTGTGTTTCAAGTTCTTCTATTCAAATTCAATATTTTAAAATTAAAATTTTCTTTCAAAATCAATATTATTAGTAAATATATCTCTTTGTTCAATAGAATATACCTCTTTGTTAATGGAAACTATATTGTGATCAAAATTTGAAATATTATTATTATTATTACATCTTACAGGAATTCATCAAATGCAGAAAATTTTTAAAAATAAAATGTACTAAATTATAAAGCTTCAAGAAAAATTATATTGTATTTATATATAGTTTGAATTTTTAAATTATATTGTGTAGCAAAGTTTATGGTAGATATAATTTAGAGAGCTCATTTCTCCTAAAGTATAGGCCAAAGTTAACTTTTGATAATAACTTTTAACTTAATAAAAAGTTAACTTTTAATTTGTGTTTAATTGTATAGTACTTTATTGTATATAGTACTTAATGTGAAACGGAATATATCCTTAAACAAAATTTCATTTCTATCTGTAAAATAAATTTAATTTCTTTTAGAAACAAGCTCTTTATTTGATTTTTCTAGATCAAATATCTTTACAATCATGTTCAAGATAAACTATTATACAACTTTTATACAATGTAAATTATTTCTGACACATTAAAATATTCAAAAGATAAAAAATTGGAAATGAAAAAACGCGTTTTTGTGAATTGCAAATTAATTGCAATCATTAGAATTTGATGAACTGCACATTGATAAACAATGTCTCTCATTAATCATCGATAATAGTACAATCATCCTCATTTCCCTTTGAAGTAGTTGTTTCCATATTTACTGTATTATTAACAATTGTGCCTGATTTTGGATCTTCATTATTTGACATTATCGATGTCGTCCCTCCATCTGTTACATTGTCGTGAGTATTTTGTAATTTTTCATCAAGTAGAATCATTCCTTGTATTCTGATATTTTTTGTTTTTTGTATTGTAATATCAGAATCTGAGTCATTAAGAATCTTTTGGTCATCATTATTAATTGTACTTTTCAACGTATCAGTCATATCGTTTATTGCATTAATATGATCATTTAAATTATTTTTCTCACTTTTTTCTTTTTCACAAATTTTCGATTCATCAGTAGATATATCAGTAGATATATCAGTTGAATTGGTATTTTTAAGTAAATGTGAAATAAATGATGAATTTGTTTCTATCAATTCTTGAAACGGTATTTCATGCGAGTCTTCAAAACTTTCTACATCTTCTGTCTGAAAGCCATGATCTTCGATGTGCTGCAAATAAAATATAAACTGTTCCTCATATTTACCAAAATTTTTGTCTGGTGGTGACATTTGTTTCAAGACACTATTGTCCACTTTTGAATCATTATTAGATTTTGTCAACATAGAATAAGAGATACATTTCTCATAATCTCTTGGGATGTTGTACACTTGAGTTGTTTTGTCCACAGACAAATGCACTTTAGCATCACCAGTGCCACGATGTATAACTGTTTTTTTAGAAAATAACAAGTTTTCAATAATATTGCCACTTTTAACAAGATCGGATGGTTTCTTAATTCGATATTCCGATCCTTCATAATCGGATTCGGTATCAGAATCGTTAACACAGATCATATCTAAAGGAATTTCTACATTTTCTTGGGACGCTAATTCGTTTTCATCTAGTGAAGACTGCATTTCTGCAAGTTGTGTTTCTGTCTTTTGAGACCTCCACCATCCGTTGTACTCGCGCACTATCCTATCATTGATATTCGTTAATTGGAGGACTGTGTTGCGCATATTCCAATAGAACTGCTTAATCTTCTGTTGGGCTGCCACTTCAACGTCTTGTATCGCGTTATTTAAATCGAAAAAACAATACATTTTTTCTTTCACGTCACTTAAAAGTTTATCGAGTTCTTGACTGTACGGCAACATTATTTCACTGAAAGAAGCGACATTCTTTGTCAAAGTCGAGCTCATTTCTCGCAGAGGTTGTTCCTCCTTTACGCCATCATCGTCGCTATTTTCCCAAGTGAGAGCCACAGGTACCACTTTGTCGAGCGAAATATCTACAACATCCATGTCGTCGTCCCCATTGACTGTTGGATTATTTTGTTGTTGAACGACTCTTGGCTCGTCGTCGGAATCACTATCGAGATCAATTATATTGGGAGTCAATGTTAGATTCACTTTTCTCCGCTTCGGAAGAAGATAGACCGATCTGCCACTTTTGTCTGTCGGATTAGGTATAGACACCATTGTGTTTTGTGAAGACTGAAGCGACTGTGGCTGTTGATACGGGGTTGATACTGGCGGTGGCGGCGGCATTTGATACGAGGTTGATGACTGTATTGGCGGCGGTGGTGGTGCCGGAAGAATAATCCGATTCCGAGTCGTAGGATTCACTATAGCGGGTGTTCGTATGTAAGTGTTAGATCCTGCGCTGTTCATAAAAGTTGTATGGTACAGAGGAGGCTGCTGCAATACATTAGAATCGTATCTCGATGGTAATGAAGTATTTGAATTTATCACGCTAGGCGATGGAACGACGATGCTCTCTGATGAGCTTTCGCAATTCGTAGATTGCGATGGGCCAGTCAAATACGAAGACGGACGTGGTCTGATGGGAATCGGCGCAGATTTTACTCTCACAAAAACTGGTTTTTCAACTCTGCCGTTTGCTTTGATTCTAACTGGCAATTTCTTAATTGGTTTACTGGTTTCCTCCTCAAGTATGTATGTTTCGTCCTCTTCTTCGGAATTGGATTCCATTCTTCGACGCTTACGTTTCCTCCTACGTGGGCAACAGGGTGTTTCATCCAAATTCATCTTTGCTTCAATCTCGGAGGCGCTTAAATCTTTATCATTTTGTATTATCCTGAAATATGACATTTTGACTTTTACAATGAAGTAATTTGATGAAAATTAATGTTTCTAATATTGTACTTATGCAATATTACCTTGTCATTGTCCGTACATATTCAAGTAGAGCCCAGCATATACCCCTTGCGCTATATAAATCAGTTGGATTGCATACAAAACATTTCCATTTTTCGTCCGCTTCAATTTTTTTTCTTATCGAAAGAGCGAAATTTCGTTTTATACATTTATAACAGAATGTATTACTACAATATGAGCAGCAATATAAATTGCCACCATTTGCACACCATCTACAGAACATATCTGTAGCATCATCACCTAAGAATGTAACATAATTTAAAAAACATTAGTATATATATAAACACATATTCACGAAGATAATATAATAAAATATTGAATAAAATATTGAAATTAATGAAATTAATGAACTCTATAAATTATTACCTTGTTCAAAGCTACCATCTCCATAAAATTCACGACAATTCGCACATAACAATGTGCGAAGCACAGGATGTTCAAACATGTTATCGATCTGAGCTGGAGCAGAACCAATATGCATATCACAAGCTGTACAATGGAGTCTTCGATATCGCACGGATGAAATGTCTAAAAGGATAAATACCTATATTATAATATACAACTCCTATATAACTAAAAGGAGCATTGATCTTTCATAATATAATCTGTATTTTCCCTATAATAAACTTTAATTCTAGAATACAAATACAAAAGAAAATCTAAACTAAATTAAAAATTATTTGTTGCAAATAAAAAACCATCTTTAGAAAAAGAGAAGAAGAGAGATAGAAAAAACTGACCATTTTTGAACATAAGCTTGTAGAAATTGCTCTCCTCCTGAGAAATTGGTGGGACTGTGCTGGTCGTGCTGGATGCCTGATCTTGTCCTGGTGTTACTGGAAGAGAGACAAGTAGGTTAGATCATCGAAATCATCCGGATGCGAGAATCGCGTATCGCCATCTCCTCACCGTTTTCCTTAACGTCCGTTTCCTCCTTCACCTGTACTTCGAGCATGCTCGAGATATCCATGGTGTTTGTTCGCGGGCTCGGCCGTCAGAAAGACGCTCGCTTCAAAACACAACAAGCCGCGGCCACCGCGGCTATTATACCGCCATTTCTCCGCGAAAGCGACCGGTCTCTGTGGACCTGACCGACGAAGAGACGCAAGTCTATTCGACGATCCTTCTCGTGACGCTGTTGTGGAAAAAAATTTGGAATTTCCGAATGGAATGGTACATCGGGAAGGGAGAGAGAAAGAGGATGAGAGAAGGTAGTTCTCGTTCATGGAAACGTGGCGTTCATTTTCGAAACAGAACTTTGCTCTCCCCGCGCCAAACATTCATCAAACCATCATGCACTGTTACGAGGAGGGATGGACATTTAACGCTCGCTCTGTCATACAAATCACGAAAGAAAAAGTTACCGCCTTTGGACGTGTTTCTGCGCGATTTTTGAGTTTCTCCCTCTCTCGAGGGCTTCGACAGTAACACCATATATCAGTTTATGGCCAGTATCTAATATTCCTCTTGGAAATTAGGGACTACTTAAATTAAATAAAAAAAAAAAAATCACGAAAGTAACGGGATTATTATTGAAGCATGTCATGCTCGAGTTATCTGTACATGCATACTGTAAAGCTAGAAAAGTGTGTACGTATGACAAATCAAACTATATTTGATTTTGCAAAAAATAGCGTAGACATGAAATATGATTAATTATATCAGATAAAATTTAACTAATTAGCTGTCAAGAATTAAATTTGTATTATTTCACATAATTATTTGATAGGTATACGTAATCCTAGAGATATTCGTGAAACTTATTCATTTTTATGGTCTCTCGCAGGGATCATATGGGACGAGGGTTCGAGCTGAAGTAACTCCAATACTGCGGATGCGGATATTGCTTTGGTGACGGCTTGTTTAAAAATGGCGCACATTTTCGATTTGTTCTCGCGAGAGAACTCACGAAACACGCAATTACCTTGCGAAGATGGACGAGAAAATCGCGAAAGATGCGTCCCTCGACAAAACAGCGCGAAAACTTACCGATGACATGCAGAACATGTCAAATTATAAAGCCCTTTATAACGAGATACAGGTAAAAATGATTCAATACCAGGCCACATACTCATTGAATATCAAGCTAAAATACTTTCGAAATTGATTGCAGAGAATCGTTGCTTCGCCCATCGTAGATAAAGATGATTTCAAGAATTCATTAATCACAGCTCTGAAAAATAACGGCTTGGAGACGGAGATCAGAAACACAGTGTTTCACTGGGCACGATCACGGGTACATAGTTGATCAGCTCCAATTTATGGACTACTGCTAATGGAAATTTCTTTATAGGGTTCACTGCATTCTCGATCAGTTTCGCATATACAGGTGACGGATCTGAGCTACTTAAAAAAGACTCAAATTCAATGGGAACGACGTATTCAAAAATCATTGAATTCAACTTGTAGTGAATTAAATATTCCATTGGCTCGTATAAGGCTTACTACCGATAGAGACGAATTGGCGGAAAAATGGAATGAATTGAGTACTTACGACATCGGTAATTTATTTTTTTAAACCTGCAAATAAAATATAAAATTTAATTTTTATGAAATCACTTATATAAGATAAATTAATATATGTTTCATGAAGAAATTTTACCTTTAGATTTATCACAATATCGCCCATTGTATGCGCCAAAGGACTTTTTGGATGTACTGTTTTCCATACGTGATCCTTCTTTTAAAAAACAACTGTGTGTAATTATACATAAATATATAGATTTATCTACATATAAATTAATCTATCTATATTTCTTAGAAACTAAAAATATATATCATCAAGTCTTTTATATAAAAATATTTTAGAGATGAACTAAATTGGGATTTCAGTCATATACAAATTAATGTAAAGACACTTGCACAGTTGGTACGAATTTTAAAGTTACTCCTGTAATTTAAAATTGATATGATTGTATGTATCAAACATTTTTTGTTCTCTTTATATAGAGACGTATGTACTCAGGATTAGCACAGGGAATGCCATTACTTGGTATAAATCCTGATATGCCAGCTACAGAAAATTTCCCAAATTTAGAAGCCGAGCGAACGCACATTGGGGAAAAAGTATTGAATTCGAATCATGCTCCGATCGCCCAAGAATTTCTTAAGAGAGGATCTCCTCGAGCATTGCGCGGTCGTCTCTGGTCGCTCGTTCTGGGATCTGTTATCAAAGATAATGTATAATTACTAGGGATCTTTTTTTCTTTTATAATCATGAAATGTAGATAATTCTTTTTTTTTAGGACATAGAATATTACGAAGAATTGAAAAATATGGTTTTACAATATGATATTGTTGTAGACAAGTTAATAATAATGGTGATTTATATTTTTTTTCTTAAATTACATTATCTTTTTAAATAAAAGAAAAAAATCATATGTTGATATTGCTGTAGGATGTACAATTAACAGCGAGAAACGACGATCAATATTTTGTATTTGAAGATGTCTTGTATAAAACAATGCTATGCTTCTCAAGAGATTCCGAAATACTTGCACCAGTCACAACTGACAGAAGCGCTGGTGGTCAAGTGATCCACGCGGTTTTGCAAGGCAAACCAGCGACGTTAGAAAATACCTTAGTTTTTCCACCAAGCGGTGTTATTCCATTTCATGGATTCACAATGTATGGTAAGGAATTGCAGAACATGTTAGAATTTCATTAATTAATTATTACATCAATATTTTTATGTCAGCTACACCATTTTGTTATTTATATGACAATCCCTGTGCTATGTATTATACCTTTCGTGCATTCTATCTGAGATATTGGTTTCGTTTACACACTGTGTCAAGTCACGAGCAAGGTATAGTTGCTCTCTGTTTACTCTTTGAACGATTACTGCAATGCCATGAACCACAGTTGTGGATCCATTTCAAAAATTTACATATTCAACCGTAAGTTTATTATGTTTTTCCTCTCCTATATTTTTATTTGCATAATTCATTAATGCATATGTTTTTAGTATAAGAATAGTTTTCAAATGGCTTATGAGAGGTTTTAGTGGTCATTTACCACCTGAACAATTATTATATCTTTGGGATTTAATACTGGGTTATGATTCATTAGAAATTATTCCTCTATTAGCAGTGACAATATTGAGTTTTCGAAAAGAAAATTTACTGCAAGTTAATACCCAACAAAATGTAGAGGTATAAATATGATCTTATTGGTATAAATGTATATTTTGTGTATATTTCTATATATTTAACATTTATATATGTATTTTTTATTTTCAGGCAGTATTAGCAGATTTATCTTCGTTAAAAGTGATGCCTCTACTGCAGCTAGCTCTTCTTAAAGAATAATACAATTTTTATTATGTATATATAAAAAAAATCACATTACAGAATTTGTAAATTTTTATGTCATTTCTCTTTTATCCTACGTATGTATTCAGTGATTTTATTCATGAAATATCGATATCGGGGAATATTAATGTATAGATGTCACACGTTGAATAAATAATAGACATTATAAACTTTATATCGCTAATTTTCAAAGCTGTAAATAATCGCTTATATCTACGATATCTGACTTGAAATAATGTCATCGCGTGGGAGGGATAAAGGTCGCCGGTGTCTCGAGGGGGAGAAGAGTGGAGGGAGAATTTTCCTGTTTCCGGCTGTCAACCGTAGAAGTTGGTAGAGCAGCGTAGAGCATCGACGCTGATCGACGTCCTGCCTGTGGCTCGTCTTTTCGCGCGTTTATCTCGTCACTACGGGAAATTTCGCGGAATAGAAAGTGCGAATAAAATTGACGCCGTGCGTGAATGCGCTTCGATTTGCAGATCGTGAGTATCCCGCTTTCGTCGCGTCTCTCTGACAGCGTCGTTACAGTGGCAACGCCGAATCGGCGATCTACAGCCCCACATCGAACGAAGGGTAGGGTGGTGTTCTCTCACCCCCAAATTATTAGTCATGCACCGCGGTTTGCTCGGTGGCGAGTGTTGCGTCAGCGTTGTTCGTTCGCACGAATCTGTTTGTTGACGCAATCTCGAGAAACGCTGTGCTTGACAGAGTCGATTTCTCCCTGCCATTATCCGCGCCGAGAGCAACGCCCAGCGAATTATTCGCGTCTGTGTTCGAACGATTGCATTCCTTTGCGTAAAATTTGCGATCGCGAGACTTTTTTTCCCATAAAAGTTTTCGGTAACGCTCTCCGTCTTGGTTTTATTAAAACTGTATTTATTACATTCTGAAAAAATCCCGATATTTACTATATATGCTTATCGTACACACAAGTGCTTTATCTCAGATTTAATAAACATATATCTTAAAAGATTAAAGGCAGAACTCACAAATGAATAGCTAATTAGATATATACATATTATTTATATATATATATATATGTTTAAGAATTTATTATTTATATAAAAAATTTTAATGAGATATAATATATTTTTTTATTTTCTTTAGATTACATGATTTAAGTAGAGTGTGGATATTTGAATTAAATTAGCAGCATAAAGATGGCTTGGCGTTTCAAGGCATCCAAATACAAAAATGCCACACCGATTGTTCCCAAGCCAGAGGCTTGCATTAGAGATATTTCTGTGGGATCATATCAAACTTATGGGAATAATATAACGGCATCTGCGGCATTTATGGCATTCAATGTTGATCATAATGGTACATTTGCATCTATCTACAATAGATTTAGTCTTTGTTAAATTTAATTTATTTACACACAAGTTATTTTTTTAAATGTTTCTTTTTAAAGGATCCAGTTTAGCGGTATTATCATTGGAAGACTGTGGTAGAAAGAGCAAAACTATGCCATTACTTCATGCACATGCGGATACTGTGACACATATGGATTTTTCTCCATTTCATGATGGCTTGCTTGCAACTGGTTCTCAAGATTGTCTTGTGAGTGTCTTGATGTTTTATATTTTCAGCAAAATGTAAGATGTAGGAAATATTGTAAGATACATTTTTCTACAGATTATATTAATCCTATTTGTAAAATTAGGTGAAGTTATGGCATATCCCAGAAAGTGGTTTGGAAGAATCCTTGTGCAATCCAGAATGCACATTCTCGCATCGTCAACGAAGAGTGGAAGCAGTATGTTGGCATCCTTCTGCTGAACATCTTCTGACCACTGCATCATTCACCAATCTCTCACTCTGGGATGTTCTTTCTCAGCAAGAATTATTCTGTAAATATTTTGAAACTTTTTTTTGGCATTTGCCTTATTTTATCGCTATTGAAATTAATTTTATGATATTGCAGCTAACAGTGACCACACAGAAGTAATTCAGTCTGTAAGTTGGAAGCAAGATGGTATCATTTTGGCAACGTCTTGCAAAGATAAGCAATTAAGGATTATAGATCCGCGCGCATCTGCATGTATCGTTAACTCGTGCTCAAGTCATCAAAGTATCAAAGATTCCAGAATAGTTTGGCTAAATAGCGACAGAATACTCACTACAGGATTTGATGCAGCAAGATTGCGTCAAGTTTTCATTAGGGATTTGAGACAATTGAATGAACCTGTGAAAACATTGGAATTAGATTGTAGTACTGGGTAAATATGAATTTCTTTAGTTTATTTTAAATTATTTTAAGTTAATATCGATAATTGTTTATATATATAATGTTATATTTTGTAGTATCTTGATGCCGCTTTTCGATCCTGATACAAATATGCTCTTTCTCGCTGGAAAAGGGGATACTACTATTATGTACATGGAAGTTACAGATAAAGATCCTTATCTGGTAGAAGGAATCCGTCATAGCGGTGAGCAAACTAAAGGAGTTTGCCTGGTTCCTAAACGAGCATTGAATGTAATGCAAGCTGAAGTTAACAGACTATTACAACTCACTTCTAATATGGTGATTCCAATCATGTATCAAGTTCCACGAAAAGTAAGTACTAAATATCATCTATATGAATTTTTACATGTAATATATAGCTAAATGTTTTATAATTAAATTTTAGACATACAGAGACTTTCATGCAGACATTTATCCAGAAACAACTGGATGTGTTGCTCAAAATAACGCAGGAGCATGGATTAAAGGTCATAATGCATCTGTACCAAAGATATCATTGGATCCTGCTAAGAGAAACAAAGGCGAAGAACCAATTACTGTGAGTAAACATTTTAAAAGCTGTTGTGAATGTGTTTTAATATTGATCTTAATATCATATATATTTGGAATAGCTTTGATCATTAAAAGGACTGAAACATCTTTCTGATCATATCTGTAAATATTCATTGTATGATTATTTCAAATTTTTAAATCACTTATCATTATGCATGCTTTTCATCATCAGAATTTATTTTTTTTGCATTATTATTTTGTTTGCTTCATAATAATTGGATGTTGAGGATAAACATTGGGGTGTGATATGTCAATGATATTGTTATTTCACACATACAATATTTATTTTTACTTTATACATACAATAGGTAATGTATTTTTAAATGGATTTTGTTACATTTTGAAATTCTGGAATATGTAAAAAGAAATCAATTTAATAATATATTTTTTTTATACAAAACACATACCGAGTTTTGTTTTCTGAAGCGTTGAAAAGTGTTACACAACATAATTTTTTTTTTAAATTGCTTGCTAACCTACACCAGCTAATTTTGTAATAAGCGTTTGCAATATATATATTTTCATGATTATATGGAGTATAAATTTTAGTATGCTAAGAAAAAAAATATTATTTATATATTATGAATATAAGATCAGTAGAAAATATAATGTAAGGATATTTTTATTATGGTCTCCATATTTAATCTCTTCTTTGCAGGAGTTTATATAAATTATTTAATTACCGATTATGCTACTACTTTATTTTGCGCCATTTAATTTCTTTTCCTATTCCATGTATATTTTTTTTCACGTTTCAGATATCCAATATATGTTTTATAATTTATACATTAGCACCATTCAAAATATTATTCCTGGCACGTGTAATATAAGTGGCAATTGATGTTGTAGCTTATTCTACAGCGTAAGTAATAGTACAAAATGTGTAAAAACATTTGTATTATTTCTATACATAGAAAGTAGATTTTTTTGTTGCTTCCAACAAATTTAATCAAGAGAAATTTGAAATTTTAGTTATTTAGAAGCTTAGCTATATGTCTTCTGTATATTTGTATCTATACTGTACAAAAAAATGTGACTTATGTGTGTATAAATGTATGTAAAAGTGTGCGAATGTTGCTAAATTGTCGTAAAATTATTACGTCGAATGCGAACATATCTCAAAAGTGCAAAATCGGACAGTGTAGTTGGATTTGTAATTGCGATTTGCGATCATTAAGGAATTTACCGTACCTCCAGGTACACAAAGGGAACTTAGCAGCACTCAAAGACAATCAGCGCGAAATTACAGTAGAACAAACGAATCGGCAATCTAAATCTTTGGCCATTACCACGCCGAAAGGATTCTCGAAAGTGCAAAGCAACGTGAATGAAAATGACACTAACATAGAAAACGATACCGAGAAGATCGAAGACACGAAGAAGCTATCCGAGGGGGAAGAAGAGAAAATTAAGATACAAAATGGAGGTGCTCAAGCCGTTCCACCAAAACCTTTACCGAGAGCATCAAGAACTAACAGTATCTCCGAGGAGGAACCAAAACCGGTAGCACGTCCACGTACATCACCAAATCCTGGCTCAGTAGTTACATCAGTGAATCCTAATGCGATCGGCGGATATAAGGTTGTAATCACAGCTTAGAAAAGAACACGTTATATATAATAAGAAGGATATCTGATTTTTCTATGATATTTTTGCGTGCGGCTAGTTTCCATATCACACTTATCATCATTGTCATAACATTACTAACAATCACTTTTTTACAAGAACAATTCTTGAATGGAGGAACGAATCAATATATTCTCTTTTCTTCTTTTTTTATTTTTAGCCTCGACTTGGTCCCAAACCATTCCAAGCAAAATCTAGCAGCCAGGAATTTTCGTTCGACAAAGTCTTCTCTGTACCTGTCGCACCGAATAATGATAATAATACTAACGGTTATCAGAACGAAGTTAACAACGTTGTAGAACATAACACGGAAGCAGATAAGTCGCCAACTTTTACACCTAATGAACGTACGAAAGACGCGGAAAATGGCAAAAGCGACTCAAGTTCCATCGAGGAAGACGCCAATTCGAGCGATTCTGGTTACAAGCCGAAGACACCATGCACCGCGGAAAGGCGCAAAGTATTCGAAACGAAAGTAAAGGACGAGTCACCTGAGAATGAGGATGTTGGAAATTTCGAACGTGGTTCAACAAACAGGAACTCAATCGCCGAAAGACGACGTCTTTACGAAAGTCGATCCGTATCGGTTACTGATGGAAATTTAGCGGAGAAAGCGATGGGTTCGCCAACTATGTTGAGACGAAGAGATTCCTTCAAGGCGAAGAGCGAGATGATTAAAGAAGACGAAATGAAAAAGAATATTCCCATGTTGCGGCAGCAGAGTATGGATCCCAAATTGGAAAAGGTGGAGCCCGTTGCAACGTTAGCTTCCAAGAGAACATCGACAGTTTTTGGTGAGAACTGAAATGTACTTTGTGAAATTTATTATCTTGATACATTTCTTATTTTTTTGATCGTTATGCAGGAAGAGTATCCAAGTTTCGGCACTTGAAGGGTACGCCAGGTCATAAATCTACACATATCGAAAATATACGCAATATTAGTCGTCAAATATCCGGCGAATGTGATGGCTTTCATGGTAAAATAATTTTTTCCTTCTTCAAATATAAGATTCCCTCTGTATATTCTAAAAGATATTTCTAAATTAACAAGATTTTTTATAATAAACAAAACATGACATCTCTATTTTATAAATTTGTAGCTAATCCCGATCGAGTAGCTGTACCTTTGAGTGGTCCAGGTGGAAAGATAGCAGTCTTGGAATTGAAGAAAACTGGAAGATTACCGGACGGAGTTATGCCAGCATTAGTCCACGGTGCGACCGTAATGGACTTTCAATGGGATCCATTCGATAATCAGCGATTGGCAGTTGGTAAAGTTTTGAAAATTATAATGAAAAACGTATTATTTCACTAAATTTGAAAAAGATCAAGACACTTAGATTTTGTTTGCTTGTGTACTAGCTTGCGATGATGGAATAATTCGATTATGGGAAATACCGGAGTCTGGTTTGGCGGAACCGACAAACGAACCGAAACACATTATAGAAGCTCACACTGACAAGATTTATTTGATCAAATTTCATCCATTGGCGTCAAACGTTCTTGCGTCCGCTTCGTACGATATGACTGTCAAAGTTTGGGACCTGTCGCTTTTATCGTCTACTGAAACGGCGATTGCGAAGATCACATTGATCGGTCACACAGATCAGATATTTAGCTTATCATGGTCACCATGCGGTCAGTATCTTGCTAGTGCATGCAAAGATGGCAAATTACGAATCTACAAACCTCGATCTAGCGACGTTGTCGTGAAAGAAGGGAAAGGTCCAGTCGGTACGAGAGGTGCTAGAGTTATATGGGCGCTTGAAGGCAAATATCTTGTTGTAATGGGTTTTGACAAGTAAGCATAATACAAATAACAAATGTTTGTAATATAATAAAAAGAAAAAAAAGATACAAAAAGAGATAATTATATTCTATATATTTCAGAGTTTCTGAAAGACAAATTTATGTATTTAAAGTGGATAATCTAAATATTCCTTTGAATACTGTTGGATTAGATGTTTCGCCTGCCATACTAATGCCATATTACGACGAGGATAGTTCCACGCTTTTCCTAACCGGACGTGTAAGAGATTTTTTTCTACAATCAAGCATATCTTAATGAGAAAAAAATTTAACGCAATATTGATATATTATTTTTAGGGTGATTCTACAATATATGCATTTGAAGTAACCGAAGAACCTCCATATTGTTGTCCATTAAGTCATCACAGATGCAGTAGCTTACATCAAGGATTATCATTCCTTCCAAAAAATAAATGTGATGTGGCCATCGTAGAATTCGCCTCTGCTTTGAGGCTAACAAATAATACAATAGAGCCTTTGAGTTTTACCGTGCCGCGCATAAAGGTACATGATTAAAAAAAATAAATGTGGAATTTTTAATATAGAAGTGGATTAATATATTTGTTTTTTTTTGTTTTTTTTTGTTTTTTTGTTTTTAAATTAGAGCGAGTTATTCCAAGATGATCTTTTTCCTCCGACTAAAGTTATCTGGAAGCCGACTTTATCTGCAGCAGAATGGTTTAATGGTGGTAATAAGCAGCCATCTAGAATAAGTCTCAAACCACCTGGTATGGATAATTGTAAGTAACAAATATATTGAGAATAAAAAACAATGTATGTTCACGAAACAATATGTTCCCGATTATCTGATACACTTGAATTTTTATTCATAGTAACTGAAAATCAATCGCAAAGTGCAGTTACTCCTCCTCAAGTCGCAAATAAACCATCCTCGACCCCTTTTGGCATATCTGCGCAACCCTTCAGTAGACTAGGATGGAATCCAAATGTTAAAGCGAAACAAGAAGAGGTAAGAAAAATAGAATGTATGCATTTTTCGTAAATAAGTCTTCAGTAAATAAATATCATTATTAAAATCATTTATCACAAAACAAAACATATTAATAAATCAGATTTCATTGAGAAATAAAATTATATACAATGCATTTGAAATCGATAATAAATGTATATACTATATAAATATATATAAATGTATATAACTTTCTAATGATATATATAGTGTTGTAAAGTAACAAATTTGTTATATATTAATTATAAATATATAAATATATTAATATCCTTTATTTTACTAGTGAATGATAAAATATAATGTAGTAGATTATTTGAAAAAATTGTTTTAGAACTATTTTGAAAAACTTTTCATCATTACCATTCTTATTATGTAAAGCATTTTTATTTTCATTGTATATAATATTATGTGATATATATGCCAGATTCAGAAAACTATGAGCCATTTTGTGGGAGATGTTATTCAATGTTCATTGGAACAAGATCACATGGAAGGTGTTGAAGAACATGAATGGGTAGATATCTTATTTGTCATATTACACATATTTTGATTTTTAAAGATTTCTATTTATTTATTAATAATTTAATTATTTTCATTATTTTTTAATAGTTACTATACTATATATTCTAACACATTGTATGTACATTCATTAATTTTTATTTAATATATTTTTTATTTTTGCATGAAAAATGATTTTTTTTTTAGAAATAAAGTTATATATTTGCACTTTAATAAAAATGATAACATGAAACATCAAGTTTTGAAATTGAAAGAAAATTTATATATATAAAGTTTATTTATGAAAAATTTATGTGAAATGATAATATTAGAATTTATCATTATAGGACGAGTGAAAATTGAGGACCTATGGATAGACATTGATAAAACAAAAATTTGAACATGTTGGAGAGCCGTAAATTATTTATAAGTTAAAATTATATATTGAAAATGGCGCAAGAACATCGCAGTATTACTGTGTATAAGTAGAAAGAGGTGCGAGAATTATATCTGAGAGATATACTTCCAACAATTTGTTTTCTTGAGGAGGTATCTTCTAAGCGATAAGTACAGTGTTTTATATCAATTTACAACAAATAATACTCATTTTTTGGTAAATCTAGCTTAAGATTTTTGTAAACGCATTTTTCAACATATAGAGAAATAAGAATCCAGGCCTTGTTATAAATATTAATTTAAAGTAAAAAAAGTAAAAAAGTGAAATGAAGCGAACGACGACACAAGTGATTCATCTTTAACAATGTAGTATTTGATATACAGTGCAGCATTGATATGAAAATACTGTTCTTATAAAACCAAATGCGTGATTATAGCTCTAGTCTCGAATCATTTTTCTTCAACTGCTAATTTCTCTCTCATACATTTTTAGCTACACAAATAATTCTATAGTATTATTATCACTATAGAGATTATATATATATATATAGATATAGAATATATGCTTATATGTCAAGAGAATTGAGGAAAACTTATATAATACGATTTGACAATAGCTTCTATCCATTTAATGAATATCAGTTTGGAAGTTTAGTAGATGAATAATTCTCTTTATTGTTAGAGCAAATATGCTAGTATATTCATTACGCTTTCCAGTACCAAGTGTGAACGAGTATCAGCTGTATCAGAGACAATTATTGACGATTTAATTACTTGCTAGAAATCAAAGGTGTATTAAAATGAAGGATTTTTTGTATAAATGGGGAAGAGAATTCAAGATGTGTGCCATTTGCAAAGATAGACATAACATCCAATCTATTACTAATAGAAGGATAAAGCTAGTATTATACCAATATTAGGTCTCTAAATGTAATTATTTCTCTCAATGAAATCAACATTCCTTATTTTTTTATATAATGCTGCACCAGTGCCAGATTTATCTTCATTTCTGTAATACCAAATGTCAATAATGGTCTCAATGTATATGTCATATTATAATCTATCATCGTATATATGTGATAATAGAGCAAGCGAGACACTGTCTTCACAGAATTATGAAACAGAAGTTTTTTACGATATTTCATATCCTTATACGCACATAGGAGAAAAGATCATTATACAAGATAACTGATAGATGCGACGCGTAATAGATATTAAGTCGTAAGCCAATAACTTAATTGTATTGCGAAGTGTAGTACGTCTCGATTGATGTATTACATCAAGCACTCTGCAAAATTCAAATTATGATATTACTTTGAAGAAAATGACTGGTTTCCTCTATGCTTATCAGTGAGAATATCACAATTAATAATCGATTCTTTTTTTTCTCCTACATGAATATTTAGGTCAGAAAATGTTTTCTTTTTCTCATATGTTACAGATTAATCATTACAAAAAGTGATAATATTGTTTCATTAATTATTAATTAAAAAGCAAGTTTTATAATAATTAAAAATTTATAAATCCAAATATTTTTCTTTGTAAAAAGATTTTTTACTGCGACGAAACTTTTTCACTAAAATTACACATATTGGCACATGAATATACTTGAAGATTAATATAGTGCCAAAAATTCATTATCAATGATATTTTGTTGTATGTTGCATATTTTAGGCCTGTAAGATGTTTCAAAAAACATTCGAAAGTATTTTAACAAATTTTTTAAACCTGTGTCAAAGATGAAAAATTAGATAAAAATTTTATTAAAACTTATTGCTGCCATCTATATTGTCCACACTTTTGATCTATATATTAATGAATGAATGAAGAAAAATAGGAATACAACAGTATTAATACTTTAATGTATCTTTTTTATTCAACTGTTTACACGCGTATATTAAATATTTCACAATTACAATTCAAATTTTGAACCGTTTTGCAGTTTTTTAAATTTGTTTATGTGACCAGAATAATTAAGCACAATCCTTTACAGCATAAGGTTTACGAGATGAAGATCTGATAAGAATATACGAAACGCTGAAAGTTTTTCGCAACTTGATCTTCTGCTCTGTAAATGATCGCTGTCTAAATAATTTTATATCACACATATAGTAATATACCTTTATATCAATCTTATACCATTCATGTATTTCAGCTATAAAATCTTTTTATCAAAAAAACTCTAATCATATTTAATTATAACATCCATTTCCAATGTCCTCCGTCTAATCGAACTCTATTTCATAGAATTATAGAATAAAAAAATTTTGAGATAATTTTTTATTTAATTAATAAAAATTTCTTATATTAGAATCATAAGAAGCTTTTAAGAAGCAGAATTATTTTTACATCAATCAAATTCAGAAAACATACATGGAATGTTTTATTGTGAATAAATGTAACTTTTTATAATCGCATGATATATATAATTTATAATTAAGCAGTATTAATTTATATTTATTTTCTTTTATTTCTTGTGCTATATGCAAAAATAATCAAAATAAATATATGTATGAATTATTTAATATATCCAACACGATCTCTAGGAATCAATCTGAGTTCCATGCCATGTTTAAGAAATACATTTCCTAAAAGCATATAATTGATTATTGTATATTTAAAATAGAGAGCTATTATATATTAGAAAAAAAAATTACCTGCAGTTTGTTGAGGATTGATTCCTATACCATCATCTGTAATTATGGCTGATGTAGCTGCTGGTACTCTAAATTCCTCAGCAGCAAATTGTACTACAGCACTAAATGGAGTAACTTCTGGTACACTAAGTCTGCAATTAATGAAATAATAATGTCTTTCTTATTTTTAAAGATACTGTGTATTAGAAAATTATATAGAGAATAATGCAGAAATATGTATATATATAAAAGTAAATATATTTTTCTTATGTAATATTTTTATATAATATTTCTTAATATAAAAGAATGTGATAAAACCTTATTCTGTTAATAAGACAGATTTATTTGCAATAGAAGTATTTTATTTCTTTTTGTTATACAAATTTTATTATACAAAAATAATTTGTTATTACAAGTTATATGTTAAATCTAAATGTCAACTCAAGATATCTATTTCAATATTATTCCATATCTCATTATCTGGTTGCATTTTAACAGCATTCATTCTATTGTATACAAGTTCACAAATTACACGAGGACCACTTAATAAAATTTTCATTATTTTGCAGAGATGTTTATATTCAAATTTAAAATCTGAACACCACTTTCCATCTACCAAGCACATATTTCTACCAAAATAGAATATCGCATCTACAAAATCTATGCAAAAGCTATTGTCTTGAAGTAATTTTAAAAGTAATTTTTTCTCAGTATTTGCAAAAGCTATACAAATTTCAGGATCATAGTGAATTAGCTTTGAACTAAAAATTTGTATAATTAATTTTTTAATTATCTCATCATGTGATTCTATTGTTAAATGTACTAGTCTTGATACATGGCCATCATTTAGCATCTTGTTTATACATTTTGTTACTTCACTTTGATCATTATTAGCTATTGCCACTTGCCATGTCATAATTAATGCTTCATCTTCCATATTAGAGAGTGGTACCCCTAATTCTTCTAAAGACTCTATAACCATATTTGTTGCAAGGGATTTACTTATTGTTTGATTCAGAAAAGCATTTAATCTGTCACAACCAAAGTGTTGACTATATAATTTTAGATATTCATCTACTAGCTCAGTGGGAATGTAACTATCTTTCAAGTAACGTTCTAATAATTTATCACAAGCTTTCTCCAAATCGGAGCATGTGATGTTCTGATTTTGTGGAAATAATTTTCGTTCTGATTTGCAACGAAAATATTCTTCAAACAATAATTTTTTCTTTTCAGTTTGTATTTTTTCAATTGTCAGTTCAATGAAATAGGCACAATTGAAAGCTTGTATCATATTTTCCGCGGTCATTTGTTCACTAATGATTGGACTTTGCAGCAACGTGAGAAACACGTCGATAGTCTTAAAAACTTCAGAGCCGACAGCTTGCATTTTATTGTAATTAAGATGCAATTTATCCTAAATGGCCACTTACACTTTGTATGGCAACTTTGGATCAGATGTGAGAGTTATTCTGAAAGTAACTTTGTTTGATCTGGAACATATAACATTTTGTATCAGCATGTTGCATTGCATTCTATGTATATAAATAGGAAATGTCAAATTGACAAAACATATGGTACTTCATCAAGACTAATACATATTCTTCTGGATACATTTGATTTTTTTACTTTAATTATTAAAATGGTAAAAAACTATAAAAAATACATACGCCATAGTTGCTCAACAAATATATTGTATAAAATATAATAATATTCCAAGTGAAATCCAAATGCTTGCTGCTTTCAATAAGACCTTAACCTCTATTTAGGAAAAGCAGAGCGAACCAACAGGAAATCTAAAAATCTAACAGCTGTGCGTAAAGTCACTAGGAGTCACAATAAGATAAGATGGAGCTAAAATGGCGTCCGATAGTGCAGATAGTGCACACTTTGTGTAGCTATCTATACTAAGTGCAATTTTTCTAACCTTGATCCTGGTTTGTCCTGTGTCCTGTTGTATGTGAGATGAGAAAACTCCTTCTGTTGCGCAGAAAAAGAAGAAAATATCAAAAATGCCAGGTTGTTGCGTGGAGAAATGTAACAATCGCAGCCTATATCTATACTATCGGACGCCATTTTTGCTCCAGCTTATCTTATTGAGATCAAAATTGCGGTACTTTGTTAATCTAGTGACTTTAAGATTGCCTAAAAGCAAACTATGACAAAAAAGAGTGAAAACTATGAACAACTTTGTTGTTTGTTTTATAGATTTTAAAAATGGCTTGTCGTATGCTACATATTTAGAGTTATAAATAATTTGATAAAAAATGTTCAATCTGTAAACAATGATAACGCAAATGAAATATATCATTGTCTCTAAATCATTATATGTAATTAACATATGATGTGTATTTAAAATTAATTTATCAATTTAACTCTAATAAAATTATGAAATTTTTTTCAGGTATATTATTGTTTAATATTGTTTAATTTATTGCTTGTCAGTCATTCACATTTATTAAAAATAGTCACTTTATTAAATAATGTGAGAAACTATATTTTTTGCGAATAGTAAGTAGAACTTTTATGGATATAGCATTTTGATAATAATTTATATTTACAGTAGAAAATAATTTGTATTTCACTGTGCTTTTGTTCTGTAGGACCTGAAGATGAATTATGAAAGGGTGTGACAAGTATCAGTAATGCAGGAAGACGCAGTGGTAGAGCAAGAAGAGTAGTAAAAAGAGAGAGCTCCTAAATAAGGAAATTATTGGCATGGGAAAAATTCCGATACAATTTCCTGGTCTAAACACTCCTGTGTTTAGAGGAAAAGAATTAATTCAACAGCAAAAACTGCTTGTAAATCTTGAAAGAAAGCAAAAACTTATGGAATTACCACAAAGTCAGATGAATGCAAATAAAATTATCGCCATTGGAATGTGGTTGGACGAGTGTTACAATGGATGGCAGAAGCATTGAATCAGATCTTATTGGAAAAGGTTAATATTTATGCTATTATTGGATTATAATGGTTAAATCACACACATACAAAAATCATGTGATACGATGTCTATTTTCAATTTTTTTTTTGATGTTTCAGTTCTAAATATTAGAATCTTATATAAATCTTATATAAAAGATCTTATATCTTTATATAAATCTTATTATTAATATCTTTGTTTTCTGCAGATACATTTGAAAGTTTTGAAACCTGGATTTTGGAAAACAAAATGATAACTTGTATGACTGGTAATTTAGCACGTAAGACTAGAATCAGTTCATTTATAGTAACTGGAAATGGAAATGGATTAGCTGGATTTGCGTTATCAAAAGCCAAAGCATCCTTAAAGACGATTAAAAATAGGGCTGGTCAAAGACTAATGTATATTCCTACATATAAGGAATACACTGGTAAGAAAATAATTGTCAATACTATATAATATAAAATTTATTTCTTCTCTTTTAATATCACTTTGTATTTTTCAGTGTTACATGATTTCTTTACACAGTTTGAGAATATAAAAATATTTGCAAAGAAAATTCATGAAGGATAATGGGCTTGTTTGTCATCATGCGATAAAAGCGTGTTGCGAGATAATTGGCATAAAGGATATGTATGCCAAAGTACAAGGAGGATGTAAAAGCATTCTTTATTGGTTTATTGCAATAGGTATGTATATAAAGTATTTAAAGGCATATTATACTTTTTATTTAATTTATATTAGAAAGAATTTTTTATTTATAAGAATATATATACATATACATATATATATATATATATATATATATATATATATATATATATATATATATGTTAGACATAAAGCTAAAAAAAAACGCGGATTGTGTCGATTAATTAATTAATTGTTTTATTTAATTATCAATTTATATATGTATATTATTAACAATAATTTTTTGTTTACTTAAACTGTATAAGGTTGTACATAAGAAACAATCTTTTTTATTTAGTATTTCAAGCATATTTTCATAGAACTTTAATTTAATTATTATATTATTAAAAATATTGAACAAAATAAAGAATTAAGGCTTTCTCTGCAGTCTCATAGCAGATTATATCAGAAATCATACTTTAATTATTGCAATATATCATGAAACAAATCAATCTCAAAATAATGGAAATATTTGCAGAAATATCAAATATGTAATGTAAATATTTTAATTTTTTTGTATGCGATCTATTTTTTATTCTATCGATGTTTTCATAGTGATGCACCTTGAGCACTTTGCTTCATATGTTTGCAATAAAAATATATTAAAGCAAATTATTTTGCAAATTTATTATTCTAATTTTTATTTAGAAAGACTAAGATTAAAAAAGACGTATGCATTTTTTTCAGATATTTCTATTGAAAAAAACGCATCAGATAAAACTTTCCTGTACATTTTAAATGTGCTAAAAGATTTGCTCTTTATTCCACTTACTGCAATAATGTACACTAAAAATGACAGATATATATTAAAAATGATAGATCTATATTTAGTAGTTGAAAAGAAAGAGAGGAGAAATGAAAAGTGCATCTAGAGAATTTAAAAGAATAAAAATCTAAAAATAATAATACATAAAAATTAATATTATGTACTTTTTTCATGAGGAATATGGGGTGCACTTATGCATTTATTTATTTAGATGATATTTACTTTAGAGCACATTCAGTATTCAACTTTAATTTTATTTTCTCTTTCTTATGATATATAAGTATAACATAATTACTTGCTAATGCTGTCATTTTTGTGTGCTTACAGTGATACAGAAGCGACATCACAAGTACTATATTTACAGATAACATCTGTATAAAAAACCAAAAATCTAAATCTCTCTGATGAAAAAAGGATAAATATTGTAGACCAGCATAAGTATCAACCAATTATTCCACTGCTCTGTTTCATTAGAGTTGCAATTTTCTTTTATATCATAAATATTATAAATAAGATAAAGATTTCTGTACATTTCAAATAAATTTATATATTTTATGTATGTAATACTGCGCACACATATTAAAAGGTGATAATATCGCAGTTATAATAAGATACAATCCTGGCAATGTAGCGATGTTTGGATTCTGAAAATAATTTAATTTGATTTATTTTTGAGAAATGCACACAATACTTGAGAGCAAATTATTTTTGTGCCATGTATTACCTGTGTAAAATTCCACACGCAGTATCATATTGTCTGCGATATATGAAAAGCTTCATCGATGAAATAAATGGTTGAATATGATTGAGATATAAGAAAAGTACTTGTAATGTAGTAATATAGTACTTGTAATGAATAACGTTAATGTGGAATACATAAATATTTTATATTTTAATTTCAATGTAATCGAGATGTGATAAAACACTCATGATTACTTTAAAAATGTGTCCACAAATATCATGTAACTTCAATAGCTGCACATTCCTCAAATTAATCCTATTACGTTAAATGAATCACAGCAGCTTGTTTTAATTTAATCTAACCTAACCAATTATATTATATGCTACTCATTAAAATGTGTAAAACTGTACGTCGCACATTTAATACGATTAATATATTACGTACTAAAATGTAATACATTAAGGAAATAATTAAATATTATTTTTTAAAGCATGATACAATCCAGGCAGCATACGCTTGTGTTTACATTCGATATCCAAAGACAATGAGAGGTTAGGTTAGGTTAGATCAAACAAATTTATCGTTTAACTGTTGGCAACCCTACGAGATAGGCTATGCAGCACTGCGCGCGCGTATACAAAATTCAAATCGCTTCTAGCATAATCATCTTCACGCGATCGACTTATTTGAATTGCACCGAATCGAATTATGATGCGGCGCCGATTTGTCCGAATGTAATTCGGGACATCGCGATGCTGTATAAGCGTCAGATGAGCACGAATTGTCACGCAAATATGATAAATCAAATCTACTCAAACGGCTGTTCCTCCTCGGAACAGTTCGCTCGCCTCGGGACGTCCCATTCCGATCTTGATGCACACAAATTCACACGATATCATCAACGCGAACGCGCGACACTTTATGCGGCACTCCCGATACTCGCTCGCATCCGATAATCATCATCAAGGGCGCGAATAACGCGACGCAACTTCGCTCCATCTTCGCGATGACGCCATCACTGAATATCGTCAAAAATCGCTGTCGCGCGTTTCCATCGACACACTATGAAAGTCGCGCGATCATCCTTGGACACTCTCGACGCTCGTTCATTCGCGATATTCGTTTAAAAACGGTTAAAAGATGCGAAAAATGCGGACGTACGACGATCCGTGTAACTGCGTATAACTCCGATTCACGCGTCAACATGGTGGCCGTATGACGCGTTTGACGTAGCAGTGACGTTGCAGTAACGAGCGGTCACGCGCCAACATGGCGGCCGAATCAGTGCGCATTCGTTTCTGCGCATGGCCATTCCAGCGCGCAACTTTGATTTCTGAATATTGTCTACGGCTTTAATTAATAGCACATAATGATAAATATATAAAGATGGAATCAATTAATCATATTGGTCATATATGTAGACTTGCCCGAAGAAACAGAAATAAAATTAAGAGATATTATTAATTTCTTTTTTTTTTTAGTAAAGGATGGAAATGTCTATTCATAGGCTTGTACTTTTTTTCCTCTTTCGCGCAATTTCGATTCAATATATAAAGTGGAAAATTCATAGTATATTATGCTAATGATATGAATTACGAACGATTCGATTGTTTTACTGCTGCCGCTCGCCGCCCGCTGATGCTGCTGGTTCCAGCTGCTGCTGCTGTTGCTGGCCGCTGCCCGCTGCTGCTGATGTCGGCTGAGAGACCCACATTCTGAAAAAGAAAAAAAGTTAAGAAAAAAAAGGGAACAAATTAGAATAAAAAGAGAAACAAATTAAAATAAAGAATAAAGTTTAAATAAAAGGCTCCTTAAACATAAAAGTAGGGAAATAGAAAAACTAGAGACAAAAGACAGAGATGAGCGAAAGCTCGAAACTGTAAAAGGAAAGAGAATTAAAGAAAAAAAAAAAAAAAAAAAAAAAAAAAATGCCCGCTGCTCCTGCAGCTGTCCGCTGTCCGCTTCCCGCTGCCGCTGTCTGCTTCCCGCTGCCGCTGTCCGCTGTCCGCTGTCCGCTTCCCGCTGCCGCTGTCCGCTTCCCGCTGCCGCTGTCCGCTTCCCGCTGTCCGCTTCCCGCTGCCGCTGTCCTCTTCTCGCTTCCGCTGTCCGCTGTCCGCTTCCCACTGTCCGCTGTCCTCTTCTCGCTTCCGCTGTCCGCTGTTCGCTTCCCGCTGCCGCTGCCGCTGCCGCTGTCCGCTGTCCGCTGCCCGCTGCTGCTACTGCTGCAGCTCGAAACTGTAACAGGAAGAATCAAATAAAAAAAAGAAAAAAAAAATGCCCGCTTCCCGCTGCCGCTGTCAGCAGTCCTCTTCTCGCTTCCGCTGTCCGCTGTCCGCTTCCCGCTGCCGCTGTCCTCTTCTCGCTTCCGCTGTCCGCTGTCCGCTTCCCGCTTCCCGCTGCTGCTGTCCGCTTCCCGCTGCCGCTGTCCTCTTCTCGCTTCCGCTGTCCGCTGTCCGCTTCCCGCTGCCGCTGTCCGCAGTCCTCTTCTCGCTTCCGCTGTCCGCTGTCCGCTTCCCGCTGCCGCTGTCCTCTTCTCGCTTCCGCTGTCCGCTGTCCGCTTCCCGCTGCAGCTGTCCGCTGTCCGCTTCCCGCTTCCCGCTGCTGCTGTCCGCTTCCCGCTGCCGCTGTCCTCTTCTCGCTTCCGCTGTCCGCTGACCGCTTCCCGCTGCCGCTGTCCGCTGCCCGCTTCCCGCTGCCGCTGTCCGCTGCTACTGATGTCGGCTGAGAGACCCACATTCTGAAAAAGAAAAAAAAATAAGAAAAAGAAGGGAACAAATTAGAATAAAAAGAGAAACAAATTAAAATAAAAAACAAAGTTTAAATAAAAGGCTCCTTAAACATAAAAGTAGGGAAATAGAAAAATTTGAGACAAAAGACAAAGATGACCGAAAGCTCGAAACTGTAAACGGAAAGAGAATTAAATATTTAAAAAAAAAAAAAATGCCCGCTGCTGCTGCTGCTGTCAGCTGTACGCTGTCCGCTTCTCGCTGCCGCTGTCCGCTGTCCTCTTCTCGCTTCCGCTGTCCGCTGTCCGCTTCCCGCTGTCCGCTGTCCTCTTCTCTCTTCCGCTGTCCTCTTCTCGCTTCCGCTGTCCGCTGTCCTCTTCTCGCTTCCGCTGTACGCTGTCCTCTTCTCGCTTCCGCTGTCCTCTGTCCGCTTCCCGCTGTCCGCTGTCCTCTTCTCGCTTCCGCTGTCCGCTGTCCGCTTCCCGCTGTACGCTGTCCTCTTCTCTCTTCCGCTGTCCTCTTCTCGCTTCCGCTGTCCGCTGTCCTCTTCTCGCTTCCGCTGTCCGCTGTCCGCTTCCCGCTGTCCGCTGTCCTCTTCTCTCTTCCGCTGTCCTCTTCTCGCTTCCGCTGTCCACTGTCCTCTTCTCGCTTCCGCTGTCCGCTGTCCGCTTTCCGCTGTCCGCTGTCCTCTTCTCTCTTCCGCTGTCCTCTTCTCGCTTCCGCTGTCCGCTGTCCTCTTCTCGCTTCCGCTGTCCGCTGTCCTCTTCTCGCTTCCGCTGTCCGCTTCCCGCTGCCGCTGTCTGCTTCCCGCTGCCGCTGTCCGCTGTCCGCTGTCCGCTTCCCGCTGCCGCTGTCCGCTTCCCGCTGCCGCTGTCCGCTTCCCGCTGTCCGCTTCCCGCTGCCGCTGTCCTCTTCTCGCTTCCGCTGTCCGCTGTCCGCTTCCCACTGTCCGCTGTCCTCTTCTCGCTTCCGCTGTCCGCTGTTCGCTTCCCGCTGCCGCTGCCGCTGCCGCTGTCCGCTGTCCGCTGCCCGCTGCTGCTACTGCTGCAGCTCGAAACTGTAACAGGAAGAATCAAATAAAAAAAAGAAAAAAAAAATGCCCGCTTCCCGCTGCCGCTGTCAGCAGTCCTCTTCTCGCTTCCGCTGTCCGCTGTCCGCTTCCCGCTGCCGCTGTCCTCTTCTCGCTTCCGCTGTCCGCTGTCCGCTTCCCGCTTCCCGCTGCTGCTGTCCGCTTCCCGCTGCCGCTGTCCTCTTCTCGCTTCCGCTGTCCGCTGTCCGCTTCCCGCTGCCGCTGTCCGCAGTCCTCTTCTCGCTTCCGCTGTCCGCTGTCCGCTTCCCGCTGCCGCTGTCCTCTTCTCGCTTCCGCTGTCCGCTGTCCGCTTCCCGCTGCAGCTGTCCGCTGTCCGCTTCCCGCTTCCCGCTGCTGCTGTCCGCTTCCCGCTGCCGCTGTCCTCTTCTCGCTTCCGCTGTCCGCTGACCGCTTCCCGCTGCCGCTGTCCGCTGCCCGCTTCCCGCTGCCGCTGTCCGCTGCTACTGATGTCGGCTGAGAGACCCACATTCTGAAAAAGAAAAAAAAATAAGAAAAAGAAGGGAACAAATTAGAATAAAAAGAGAAACAAATTAAAATAAAAAACAAAGTTTAAATAAAAGGCTCCTTAAACATAAAAGTAGGGAAATAGAAAAATTTGAGACAAAAGACAAAGATGACCGAAAGCTCGAAACTGTAAACGGAAAGAGAATTAAATATTTAAAAAAAAAAAAAATGCCCGCTGCTGCTGCTGCTGTCCGCTGTACGCTGTCCGCTTCTCGCTGCCGCTGTCCGCTGTCCTCTTCTCGCTTCCGCTGTCCGCTGTCCGCTTCCCGCTGTCCGCTGTCCTCTTCTCTCTTCCGCTGTCCTCTTCTCGCTTCCGCTGTCCGCTGTCCTCTTCTCGCTTCCGCTGTCCGCTGTCCTCTTCTCGCTTCCGCTGTCCTCTGTCCGCTTCCCGCTGTCCGCTGTCCTCTTCTCGCTTCCGCTGTCCGCTGTCCGCTTCCCGCTGTACGCTGTCCTCTTCTCTCTTCCCGCTGTCCTCTTCTCGCTTCCGCTGTCCGCTGTTCCTCCCCTTCTTCCGCTGTCCTCTTCCGCTTCCGCTTCCGCTGTCCGCTTCCCGCTGTCCGCTGTCCTCTTCTCTCTTCCGCTGTCCTCTTCTCGCT